>NC_061113.1:174526428-174674551 GCF_002878395.1 Capsicum annuum
TATATATATATATATATATATATATATATATTACTAACACACCTGTTCTTTTAAAAAGAGGCTTGTAACAATGAAGTATCTCAACTAAAATCCCTTTTCTTAAATATACACAAATATAGGAAAATTCCTAGGTTTTCTTTAGCAGCTGAAAGTTAGGATTAATTGCTTTTATAAAAAAAAAAATATTACTAAAAGTTTATTTAGAACTCTTTAAACATAGTTTCTAGGTTTAAGTTAATGAAAATATCTTTTTTTTTTCCTTTTAGCATTATTTTATTTTCAAATTTAAATATTTAATATTCTTTAATTCAAATTTTTTATTACAATAATATTAAGTATTATCCTAAAAACTACCACGTGGCTTTTTAATATTATACCATTTTAATTTTTTGTCTTACTTTTAATTTTCCTTTTATATATATAGATATAGATATTTGGTATTTAGGAAATCTGATGCGTACGTAGTTGTTGTTTGGAGGTAAGAAAAAGAAAATTACTGATGATGTTTATAGTTACCAAAAATTGTGGAGAAATATCTTTTTCTCATACTGGTGATGTTTATAGTTATAAAATTTGTGGAGAAATATATTTCCGCACCAAAGTTAAAGTATTTTTCAAAATCAACCCTTTTAATCATGGTCAAAATACTTATTTAATTAATCTAATGTAGACCTGTCACGATTCAAATGATCGTGGGTGACACCCACACTAATTTTGTGGTAGGAGAATCTTCTAACTCAAGTCTTAACCCAATTCTTAGCCATTTTTAAACGAATAATAAAGCAAGACTAGACTAAATAAATAATAAACTCCATAATCAATAGATAGATCTAATAGTACAGAAAAATCAACTATCTATTAAAATTTCTAAGGACCCAAAAGTCACTATACAAGAATGTTTAAAAATAATTCAAAGTCTAAAAATGCATCCAACAACTAATCAATAAATAAGAAATGTCTCACTACCCAAAAGATAGACAAAAACTGATAAGATGATCCACAGAAATCTGGAGATAAGAGCTCGTACTTTACCTACTGATAATTCTGACACTTAGCCACAAAATTCACTATGTCGCATATCATCCAACCCCACCAATAAAGCTATTTTAAGTCGTGGTACATTTTCGTTGCACCAGGATGTATGAACTACCTCGTACGACGAGCCTCAACAAGTATGATCTGAATCAAGTCACCTACATGAGGTACACAAACTCGCCCCCTAATCCTCAAAAAACCCTCGTCATCAAGAATAACCTCATTAGCCTTACCTTGCAATACTTTGCCATAAACCTTGCTTAACTTTACATCTTTAAACTTCTTAGCTTTAATTTGGTCAAGAAATGTAGACCTCGCCTCTCTATTAGCTAGCAAACCTTCTCTCTCGGATACCTGAAGTCTCATAAAATTGTTAGCTAGAGACTAGACCTCCCTAGCCAAATGACATCTAGAAACACCCAAACACGCCCAAAATACTCATACTATTTATCTTTCGACTCAATGCATCCACTACCATATTGGTCTTATCCGAATGATAAAAAATTAAAATATTATAATTCTTGAGTACTTTCATCCAGCTATATTGTGTTAGATATATATCTCTTTGAGTAAAGATGTGTTGTACTACGGTGGTCAGTGAACACTTCAAATTTCACCCAATACAAACAATGTCTCCATATCTTAAGTGCAAACACCACAATAACCAACTTCTACTTTCAACTGCCAGGAAGCATAAGCAATTGTGTTCTCTTCCTGCATCAAAACAACATCTAAAAGAAAATGTGAGGCATCACAAAATATAATAAAACACATACCTTCTTCCAGCAAGTTAAGAATAGCAGCAATGGTTAACAAAGTCTTGAGCTTTTGGAAGCTTTCCTCACACTTTTTTGTCCAAACAAAAGAAATCAATTTTTGGGTCAAATAAGTCAAGTGAGAAGTTGTCATGACCCAATTTATGAGTCATGATTGCACCTACTAAATTCTGTCATTAGGTAAGCTAAACTGTAACCCAGAGCTAATGCAATGGATTAATTCAGAAGAAATTTCCATCATAGGCAAATTTTCAAGAATCGATTTAATGAGAAGCAAGTGTTCTAAAATAATAAAATACAGTCAAAATAAGATACCAATCCCACGACCTGGTAGAGCCAATACAAGAGCATCTATTAATAATAATCACAATATAATCCAAAAGACTTAAGAATAATCAATACATCTGTCTTGAATACAAAAGACTAAATCTAAAAGATAGAGAGAAATGGATAACTCAGACTCCAAGAGCTTACCCTATCTTCCAATATCAACCCCAGATGAACTCGAATTAATGGCGAAAACTAGTACTCAGATTTGCATCAAAAAGACACAAAAGTGTAGTATGGGCACCAAAACAATGGGTTCTCAATAGGCATCAAAGACCGATTGAGCTAAGTCATTATATAAAGATGATATAATGTAAAATAATCATAACTAAGTCTAGGTATAGAATTGAACTTGAATCATTTCCATCAACACTATATATAATGAGTAACTAAACCAAAATAACAATATAACATAAGGCATAAACACATGTCAATATCGTCGTGCATAAGAAATAAACAATTCAGAATTATAACGCATCATAAATCATCAACACAAGCAGGCATAAGTACAAAGTTGGCTCCCATACGCCAACTGGTGCATAAACTAAAGAACTCATCACATCATCCCATACTACTGGAGAGTACACCTAAGAGAAGCATAAAGTAATTTAACCAACAACATATCCAAATCTTATCATTATTCAACTATTTTCCCACAATTTTCATCAATCGATAATTTTACCAAACTTTCATTAACCACTTTATCATCACTACTTCATTATTCATTAGAAAACCATTTATCATTAACTAGATTGTCAAGTAACTAGACATCACTTAGGTAACTATTTACCATATTTCATACCAATTTACACCATGGAATATCTATGTGAATCCTCTATCTACCATTTTATCAACTAGGCATCTTTTATCACTAGCCATCACAGTATTAGCTAAAAGTTATTATTCATCAACTAATCTCATTTATCAACTAACATCATTTACTTCTAACCATCCATCACCATCTAATTCTCATTTATTGACTAGTCATTTCTTAATAATATCCACTACTAATCATCAATTGTACAACTTTGTAGTTATTTAACACTAGTGGTCTACAACCAACATTTCTAATACCAACAACATGTCCAAATTACACATAAAAAATATATACAAGCATATAATTGCCATACATAGGGCGGCTAGCTAGACTCGAAGCGGTAGATATACACATAGGCACATCAAATAATTATCCTTTGGCTTTGCCAGGTAATTCATCATACTTATTATACGGCCTTATTGGGTATCATCATATCATCATAATATTCTATGGTCTTTTCGGGTATCATTATCATTATCACAATATCCCTCAGCCTTGTCGGGTGTCAATATCTTCATCACAATATTTTTTTTCTTTGTCGGGTATCAATATCGTCATCACAATGTCCTCCAACTTTGTCGGGTATCAATATGTGTATACATATTATCGCAATTGGTGGCAAGATCAATATTATAAAAAAAATGTAAAGAAGTATCATGATTTCAACATAATTTCTAATCAAACTTCTCATATAATCAATAAGCATGCCTTTAATATCATAATTTATCGTGTCATCCATAAGAAGGATTTTTAAAATGATTACTACCATAATATATCAAACAGGATTATATGCATGAGTAATAGCATAGTCAAGGCCATAATAATAGCCTAATCAATACTTAATCAAAAACATAGTCATGGGCTTATGTATTAGCATAATCAATATATCATCATAACATCATCAATAATTTATTCAATTAGACCATGAACATTATCTCTAATGTCATCACCATAATTCACTACCATGGCTCCTCAATATTGCCTCAGGGGGCATTTTCTAGGCATTTTATAAGCGTTTATGGGTCTCAAGGAACTATATCAATCTTGGCTTAAGGTGGATTAAGGGCCTACTTCTAAATCCCCAAAGTACATTCTAAGTTCATTCCTACCCCGGATTAGGCTAAGGTATCTAAAACAACTCTTAGATGTATAGCAAGGCAAAATTAAATCCAAGGTAGAGATTCTACTCAAGTACTATCACCGAAGTTCGTTGGAACTAACACAACTTTATTTAAGTAAACAACTAAGGCCAATCTTACCCTAAGCATGAGTGATAAGGTCACTCCCATCCAACTAAAGCAATTATAAGAATTCTCATGCTAAACATGAGACATTAAGTCTAATCCATTAAGGTTCAAGGCAACAAGATAAGCGTTTCACTATATAGGTCCAAATAACCTAAAAGATTTAATTAATACCAAGTCTTGTATATCATCAATCCAATGCCTAAAATCCATCTCAATTTAAGAAGATATCTCAATTATACTATGACATAGCTGAATCTAATAAGGAATAAACCTAACCTACCTTAATGCCAAAGAAAACTCACGAGTCGCTAAACCTTTTCTTTTTTCTTTCGAAAAGCCTCTTCAAGATGCCAAGCGATCAACAACACATTTTACTCAATAATACGAGAATATCGATACACATATTGCACCATTATGCTTCGGATTCAAAATCTCATGTGGGTCCCACTTATGAAAAATCACATTTCTAAGACCAACCCAACATGATATCAAGCTCATGGAATCAAAACCCTCAGAAATAGTTGAAAACCAAACTAATTTTTGGCTAAAATCAAGCCCTAAAGGATTTGGGGCTTTTGTCAAATAATCAAGAAATTCAAACATGAATTTAAAGGATTCTTACCTTAAATCCAAAGATATTCATGAAAATCTAGGTTATTCGAGCTCCCAAGTCACCCCAAGAGAATGGCTGGAAATGAGCAAACTTGCGACCTAAGGTGTTTTCTTATACCCCTTCCAAGTAATCAGGTGTTGCAATTGCACAACCAGGTATGGCTACAAAAGTAGATATGGTAATTGCCATACTACTTAGTACGATCACACTACCCTCTACACATCATGTGTCATCGCGTGCCACACTAAATGAGAGCTGAAACTTGGAATTTTTCCAAGTTTATGCTAAGGCCTTAGAATTCATTCGGAATCTAATATACGCAAATGAACTATGTACCATACTTAATTCAACATTCCGCATGCAATGAAAAAATATAATTCCATCTGAGGTTGTTTTAACTAAATATGGGTCCCACACCCAAATTTTTAATATTCTAACTTTCCGATCAATATGTCAAAATATGTTTGGGTGCCTTGGGACCCAAACCAAAGGTCTACCTAGCCTAAAATTGATATTCTAGAGTTGATGGCATAGTCAAATTTGCATCCGACATTATTTTACTGTAGTTTTTACCCTGTGGCCATTTGGAACCAGTGAGGACTTCAACTAGGGAATTGGCTCTAAAAACTAAATGAATTGCCTGGTAATCAAACTATTTATTCCAGCAAGTCATAAATGACTTGAGGAAGCTATGAAAAAACTCTAACGGTGAAAATAAGTGGAAATACAGAAAATGACCAAAAAGGTCATTACAATATCTACTACTAAAGGAACTTTCAACCCTGAAAGTTAAAGATTAAAAAATACTTGAAGTCTCAAATAGGTAAGAATAATGGGCCCGCATCTCGCTCTTGATCTCCTAGAAGCCTCTTCTATTGGTCGATGTCTCCATTGAACCTTTACTACAAGAATCTCTCTTGAGTGCAATCTCCCCACATCACAAACCAAAATGAGCACCGACTCCTATACAAAGGTCAAACACACATCTAACTAGACTAAATCCCATCTAAGCACGTGAGACATGTCGCGCCCCATTTGTCTCACAGAAAATGGAATTCGACGTGATCACTCTTTTTGAGATTGTTTAAAGGGTAGATGTGAAGAGTCGCCACCTAACAAATTAAGGTACGTTAAGGCACCAGTCTAGGCTACTAAGAACCTATTTTATTATTTTGTCTTAGTTCACTAGAGATTTGGATAAGGATTCAAATTACCTCAAAAGAAAGGTATTAGGCACCTTTCGAGGTCCACAAAGGTGGTTCCCGACCGAATTCATATTTTACATGGAGATTCTATGTAATCAAATAAGGTCTCTTGTTTTATTATTAATTTAATGTTTCACTAAGTAATAAATTAATTAACAAAACGTGTTATTTTGTTATTTCTAATTGTTAATTATCTAAGTGATAAAAAAATATTATACAAGATAAGCGAGGAGAAAGAAATGACATAATTTATAACAAAAGGTGATTGCTTAAGTAACAAATTAACTACCCTAAATAAATAAGCATGTAAGGTAAATAAAAGAATGAAAAGAATTCATCAATTCAAACAAAGAAATATTTTTTGTCTCATTCGGATCAGAACTCCAACTTGTTTAATCATCATCCGGCCCACTGGCCGAACTCTTAGATAAGTCATATGTCTTACCTTTAATGTCTATTGGAAATCATCAATTCCGAATGACTACCAGTTCCACCCCACCTAGGCTGGTTGTTAACTCTAAAGGCATTCTAAGAAAAGGATAAAGCTAGCACTTTTAGTAATTCCTATCGTCCCGCCTATCATCCAAGAGGCATTAGACTTTGCTATATTAGTTTTGGGGTCTAGACAAAAATAAAGCTACGTTGTCTATGACTCAAAACGCGTAACACATTGGATGTCAAGTACCAAGTAATGTTTCACGTTAGCCAATTGGTTATTAAAGAGTTGATTAATCTGATTAACATGCAAAGGCAAAGAATAGCTATTTTTTGTCATTAATCTATGGAGCATGATATCTAAGTGTTCAAAAAGTGTTAGTGTGACAAAAATGTAACTATGATCCGTGGATCTAACAATGTGTTGCTAAATTGTTAAAAGAGGGTGTCTAAAGTATGGTAAATATGTCAAGAAATTGTGCCCCAAATTTTATTGTGCAAGTGTATAAAATAATGAGAGTGTAAGAAATTGACAAAATATTGAATATACATTAACATGCTAAGGCACACAATGAAGTACTTAATCTGGTGTTTAACATGTTGAAAAGTGCTCAAAAACCTACATTTTAACACGTTGGCAATTATGCTAATAGTGCAGAAATTTCTTGTTAATTATGCCGGAAAATAAAATAACATACTAAAAATGCCTAGAATCTAATATTTTGACATGCTGAAAATTATGCTAATGCACAGTAATTTCATGTTAACATGCTGAAATGCTTAAAGTAATATTTTAACATGTTGAACATTAATTATTTTATGCAGTAATTTCATGTTAACATGCTGATTATTAGTCAATAGTGCACAAATTCCATCATGCTAGAAGATACAATAATATGCCTGAAACCTAATACTGAGCATGCTTAAAATGATGTTAACAGTGCATTAATTTTATATTAACATGCTGAAATTTTATTCTAATAGGCCAGAAACTAAACCTAACATGCTGCAAATGCTTCGAATATTAGGTGATTCATATAGCACCTAATACACGTAAAATCCTAAGTTGTGCCTACCTATTCTATTCACAGAGCACATAGGTCCCCGCCCCCCAAGCAGTCCCCAAAATTATTATTACAATAATAGCAGTGTTTATACAATAATATTACAAACCAGCTTTCATCTTATATTAGTCTCTTGGTGAGTATACTTACACTTAGAATGCATGTTTTAAGATTACGTATAAACTTAGTTTCATTTATTGCATTCACCCCCACTTACTCAGTTCATTCCAGAAGTACTGATCTACATATACGTATGTGTGGCTACATTGTTTCATAATATAGGTACCAGAAGTAGCCCATACATCAAGATTAGACGATTGTAGTTTCCAGCCAGCAGGTGATGAGTTCTCCTATTTCGGGGACTCCAGTCAGATGTTGATCATGTACTTCATTTTTATTATTATTCATATGTATTGATTAGTTGTAGCTGGAGTCATGTCCTAGCTATCTATAATCAGTATAGCAGAGGTTTCATAGATGTCTGTCAGATTCAACCATGTAATTTTACTTTCTCTCTTAAGATTTTTTAGATTTTAAACTTTATCAGTTACATCATCAAATTTCATTACACTTATGTTTCAGCACAGCAGAACTAGTTATTTAATACATATTAAATTAGTTGCTCAAATAGTATGTCAGTTCATGGGTTAGCTTGGGATCACTTGTGGTTTCAAGCACGTGTTACGACTAGGGGTAGCCTCGGGTCGTGACATTGTAACTTGGGCAGTAAGCTCAAATCTCAAAATTTTCAAAGGCCAAAATTCTGGGTGTTACACTCCAAATCTTAAGTGCTACTATTGCTAACTCCAAATCATGAGTGGGGTGGTTCCACTCATGCACCTTAAGCTATCTAGAGGCATAGGCAATAGCACGGCCCTTCTGCACCAATACACAACCTACACCAACACTAGAAGAATCTCAAAACATGGCGAATCCCTCACCCTCAATAAGAAGAGCTAACGCAGGAGCTGAAGTGAGAAAGTTGTTGAGCTTTCCAAAGCTCAACTTATACTCCTCGAACCATCGAAAAGGAACTTCCTTTCAAGTCAATCTAGTCATAGGGGTTGAAATAGTAGAAAAACCTCTATGAATCATCTATAATAACCATTCCAAACTAATGAAGCTACGAACCTCAGTCAGAGATGTAGGTCTAGCCCAATCACAAATTGCCTCAATCTTGGGTGAGTCTACCATAATATCTTCCTTAGACACCACATTCCTAAGAAATGTCACTAACTCAAGCCAAAACTCACACTTTGAAAACTTGATAAAAAGTATATGATCTCTCAAAGTCTGGAGAACAATCCTCAAATGTTGCAAATACTCCTTACTACTCCTCGAATACACAAGAATGTCATCAATGAATATGATCATGAAGGAGTCCAAATAAGGTCTGAATACTTGATTCATCAAATCCATGAACATGGTTGGGGCATTAGTCAATCCAAATGACATCACCAAGAACTCATAATGACCATAACAGGTCCTAAAAGCTATCTTGGGGACATTCTTAGCCAAAATCCTCAATTGATGGTAACGAAATCTCAAATCAATCATAGAAAACACTACCGCACCCTGAAGCTGGTCCAAAAAAATCATCAATGCTAGGCATAGGATAATGGTTCTTCATCTTCACTTTATTAAGCCGCCTATAATCAATGCACATACGCAAAGAACCATATTTCTTCTTTATAAATAATGCAGGAGCTCCTCATAGGGACACTCTTGGTCTAATAAAATCCTTATTAAGAAGATCCAAAAGCTGAGAATTTAGCTCTTTAAGATCTACAGGAGCCATAAGATAAGGTGTTATAGAAATAGGTGGGGTGCAAGACATGAGGTCAAGAGAAAACTCAATCTCACGAATAAGGGGAATACCAAGAAGGTCAGTAGGGAACAGATCAAAAAACTAACAAGCAAAAGGAACAAAGTCAAGCATCGAACTCTTCACACTAGTATCAAAAAAATAAGCAAGATAAGACTCGCAACCCCTTGATATAAGCCTCTAAGAACGAATATAAGAAATAAGTTCCACCAGCTTGCTGCTAATTCATCTCTGCCATACGACTAGGGGTACGTCGGGCATCACTAAGGTAACGGTCCTAGCAAAATAATCCATGACTGCGTGATAGTGGGATAACCAATCCATGCCTAGAATCACATCAAAATTCACTATATCAAAAATTATTAGATCAACATAAGTATCTATATCATTAACTGTCACAACACATTATTTGAATACTCGATCCACTACTAAAGAATCACCCATGGGAGTGGATATGTATAGTAAAGCAGATAATAAATCACTAGTCAACTCTAATCGTGGCGCATAATAAGCATAAATATAAGAATACTTGGATCCCGAATCAAATAAAGCAAGGGTCGACTGGAAACACACCCAAATAATACCTATAATAATAGTATCCAAAGTCTAACCCTCAGGTCTAGCAAGTACTGCATACAAATAACGACATCCGCCACCTAGCTGGGCACCTGACTGACCTTTTATCTTGCCTACCTGAGAACCTCCTCGAGTACCCTAGGAAATACCTCTGTGACCATGAGAACAACTTAGAGCTAAGAGATGATCTGATCTAATAGGGGAAACTCCCTATGCTGAAACAAAAATTTCCCCACGACTAAGGCAATCCTATGAATAGTGACCATGAAGTCCATAAGTAAAACAAAAAACATGAGCTGAATCAGCACTAACAGATCTGACTGACTCAAAATAACTACCATAACTAGAAAGCCTAAAAGATAACCCCCTCGAATACTAACCACTGCATTTACTAGGGCAATCACTAGCACTAGACTGACCTTTATTAGTAATCTGAAGTATTACCTAAACTGGTTGACTAGGTTAACTTTGAGATTGATAGGATGGATGCAGAGGATACCTACTCTGAGATTTGGGTTGGGAACTACGATAGCTTTTACTGAATCTACCCTGAAACCTAGGCCTCTTATCACGACCCTCATAGTATATCTCCTCTATCACCCTAGCTTGATCTGATACCTTAATAAAATACCTACCCACAATAGCTAAACTCTGAGTAGATATACGAATATGGAGTCTCAACCTTCTAACAAAGCCACAAACCCTCTTGTACTTAGTAACTAGAATAGAAGTTGCACACCTAGCCAACTTGTAGAAACAA
Source organism: Capsicum annuum (assembly GCF_002878395.1). Taxonomy (NCBI): domain Eukaryota; kingdom Viridiplantae; phylum Streptophyta; class Magnoliopsida; order Solanales; family Solanaceae; genus Capsicum; species Capsicum annuum. The sequence continues at coordinate 174,537,109 of NC_061113.1, forward strand.
ACCTTATACTCTCCAATTGTTATGGAGCCTTACTCCAATCTGGGGAAATGATCCCTTAAACAATCTCTAAGGCTGCGAGGTTGATACTTCTCAAAGAATAGCTCAGACAACTGATTCCATGATAAGGGAGTAGAACTGGTATACAATCCATATAATCTCTACACTAATGATGGGCAGACAAGTCTAACTGAAATATAGTCTAATCTGCACCACGAGTCTTAACAAGGCCTAACCTACAAATCATATCCTCATAAGCAATAAAAAACTCATATGCATCCTCGCCCGGAGCACATAAAATCTAGGTGGATCCAATCTCAAGAATTTACCCAACATCTTCTGCTCTTTAGAAGGTATAGTAGGTTAAGAAACCACTGGATGTACGACTATCGATTAGTAACTATTGATACAGGAGGAACCTCAACTCTGGGAGCCGCAACTATAGGCTGCACCCCTACCTCAGTACCACTCTGATTAGATGACACACCACCAACTATCCCAAAAGATGAATCAATGCATCTTTGAGCAATAAAGAAGGAATAAACCCTGGTGGAATAAACCCTAGTGAATTATACGTATGAATAAAGAAGTATCATGATTTCAACATAATTTGTAACGAACTTCTCATATAATCAATAAGCATGACTTTAACATCATTATTTCCTATATCATCCATAAGAAGGATTTCTAACATGATTACTAGCATAATATATCAAATAGGATTATACGTATGAGCAATAGAATAGTCAAGGCTCTAAAAGAATTTAGTATACACTCTCTAGCCAAATGTTAAACCTAACCCTAATAACTACTTTCATTATCAGCCACCAGGGCCAGCATATACAGTTGGGTTGACCCACCTAAAATCAATCAAACGATAAAGAAAATTGATGATAGAAGGGAAGTCCATGCAGATTTTCCCAAGAAAATGACCTATGCAAATTTATTTAAGCCTAAAAGTTGTAGAAGTATTGTAGAAAGGATTCCACCTAAATCAGTTAATATGGTAGATGGTGAACCAAGTATAATATAGAAATCATTAGAAATAAGGAGTTTAATCATCCAATAAAATTTACAATATATAGTTATTGGTAAATTCTCGTATGGAAAGCCGGATATAACGGAGTTGAGGAAAAAGTTTCCCAATAAATGTGGCATCAAAGGAGAATGTAATATTGGGGTGTTGGATTCTTGACATATTCTCATTTATTTGCATGTACTGGAGGATTATGTTAACCTTATGTCAACAATTGCTTACTACATAAAATCCAAGGATATGTACTGACAGATGAGAACACTAAAATGGGATCCTAGGTTTGAACCTTAAGTGGAAACTACTGTAAGGATTGCATGGATATCAATGTTAGACCTTTCACCAATTTTTTTTTTAAAAGAAGCAATTTTCTCAATTGCTTCAGCAGTTGGGAAATCATTAATAATTGATATGGCAACCAAGAATCAAACACTAACTAGTTGTGCAAGAGTTAAGCTGAAGGTCGACTTGATTACTAATCTACATAGAGAGTTAGAATAAATGAAGAAGATGATATGACTGGAGAAATAAAGTTTAAATGGATAAAAATCCAACATAAGTTCATACTGGAAGGTTTATCCTAAACTTATGAAAAAGCACATGGAGGAGAATAAGGAAGATTTGAAATTACCAACAGAAGGAGAAAAAAGAATGAAGCAAAATCTTTCAACAATAATCAAAGGAGGAGGAAAAATTACAAACAACAATGGTTAAATAGAAAAAATAAGTATAAGAGAGACAAATTTGGCCATATAGTGGGAGAGGTAGAAGAAAAAGATCAAAAAAAAATTTTGGTGTCCAATGCTTTTGATGTACTTAAAGAAGGGATGAAAGAGAAAGAGGGAAAAGATAAAGAGAATAAAGACAAGGGTCAAGAGCAACAGTCCATTAAGGAGAGTACTAAAGATTGGGTTACCAATAGTTTTGTCTAACAAAATAAAGAAATGGATGCAGAGCAAAAAAGGAGGGGTTAAAGAACAAACAAAGAAGAGTGATAATGGGGCTACTAATTCATCCAACTCAGGCCAAATTATAGAACATAATTCAATGCAGAAAAAAGAAAGGTCAATACAGTTAGCTATAGTGAAGCCTCAGGGTAGTGAAGAATATATAAAGGTAACTGAAGATAATCTGCCCTTAGAAATTCAAGCTAAAAATCAGATAGAATTCAACAATAAAGAGAAAGTTGCCTTAGATGAAAACGATTTGGAAAAAAACATAGAGAAGGTAGGTATTGAAGGGAATCTTTCATCTAAGCTGATAGATAGATTAAAAGCATCTCATGACATTCAAAGAAGGAAAGACAAAGGAGCTAAAGCAAGTTCAATGTAGACTATAAGTTTTTTAAAGAATAAATCTAGATGAATTCTCTTATTTGGAATATTAAATCAGTGAATACACAGAAGGCATTTACTAGGTTGATAACTATACAAAAAATACATCATTTTTCATTTATAGGTTTAAAGGAGCCATTTTAGGATAACCACAATATTGATGAATACAAAGGGAGGTTAGGGATACAACATGCATCAGCTAATTCATCAGGGAAAATTTAGGCATTTATGGACTCTGTTGTTAGCTTTTCTGTATTAAGGGATAAAGAACAACAACTGTCATTAAGGTTAGAAAATCAAGAAACATGCATTACAGTTATAGTAACTTTAATATATGCTAAATGTTCCCAAGGAGAAAGACTAGTAATACGGGAGTCACTTGAGGAAATGCTCAGATAATTCAAGATCAGTGTTGATTGGAGGGGACTTTAATGTTATCATTAGAGAATAAGAGAAGTCGAGGGTATTACCATTCACTAGAGCAGAAATAAAAGATTTCAAACACATTATTAATATGTGCAATTTGGAAGATCTTGGTTTTAAAGGGAGCAAATATACATGGTGGAATGGGAGAACAGATGAGGAATGCATTTTTAAAAGAATGGATAAAGTATTGTGTAATGATAAGTTGAATGAATTATTTCCAGTGTTAGAAGTAGAGCACTTATCCAAAAGTGGTTCTGATCACACTCTATTAAAAATCTATTTCAGCATTATGAATGAGCACATTTCTAAACCTTTTAGGTTACTCATTATGTGGCTTAAGGAGAATCCATGTCTTGATGTGATAAAGAAGAATTGGAAAATTAAAGTAATTGGAAATCCTTTTATATTGTTTCATCATAAGTTAAAGAAATTTAAGGCTGCATTGACAAAGTGGAGTAAGGAATGCTTTGAAAATATTTTCCAAGAAATTTCTACTTCGGAAGAAGTCATCAAGGTAAGAGAAAAGCAATTTGAGGAATTTCCTTCAGGTACAAATAGGGAGTTATTATTTAAAGTACAAGCAGAGTTGAATATTTAGCTAAGAAGGGAAGGAGACTTTTGGAAGAAGAAATCAGGATTAGAATGGTTTAAAGATAGAGAAAGAAACACCAAACTCTTTCACACTGTAGTTAAAGGCAGATGAAGTAGATTAAAGGTAAAAAGAATCCAAAATGATGAATGAGAGTGGTTGGAAGAATAAAATGAAATTGCAGAAGCAGCAGTGACCTTTTTCCAAAAGCAATTCTCAAAAGAGGATAAAAATACAAATTTTGATATGCTGGATAAATTACCAAGAATTGTGAATGAAAGACAGAATGAAGAGCTGAATAAGATACCTGACATACAAGAGGTTAAGGAGGCTGTAATGGGGTTGAATAGGAATAGTACAGTAGGTGCTGATGGTATGTCAGGAACCTTTTTCCAGGATGCACAGGACATTATAAGAGAAGATGTTTACTAGATGGTGGTAGCTTTCTTTTGTAGGTATAAATTAAAAAAATTGTTATACAAATTTGGTTCATTTACTTAAAAAGTTAGCTGTGAATACTTTTTCTAATTTGAGGCCTATCTCTCTGAATAATTTTGTAAATAAAATCTTTTCTAGAATTATTCATGAGAGGATCAAAAAATTGTTGCCTGAGATCATCTTTGAAGAGCCAGATGGTTTTGTTCAAGGGAGGTGCATTGTAGAAAATATGTTTGTAGTTCAGGAAATCATCACATACATTAGGAAGAGAGGTAAAATTCCTAATATGGTTATTAAACTTGGCATAATGAAGTCTTATGATAGGGTGGATTAGTTATTTCTCACTAAAGTGTACAGAAAATTTGGGTTGAGTGAGTTACACATTGATATGGTGTATAGATTGGTGGGAAACAATTGGTACTCCATCTTGTTAAATGGCCAGCCTAAAGGATTATTTAGATCCTATAGGGGTTGAAACAAGGAGATCCTTTATCTTCTACTCTTTTTATTTTGGCTTCATGGGTGGTATCTAGATCCTTAAAATCTTTCTCTCTTAATAAAGATTTTAAGCTATTTGGGATGCAATATGAAGTCCTAAGGTGAATCATTTTGCTTTTGTTGATGATATAATCATATTATGTAAAGCTGAATTACCTACTTTGCAGAAAGTTACATCTACTTTGTAGAGGTATGAAAGGGCATCGGGTCAAAAGATTAACAAAGAAAAAATCATCATATATTTTCATAAAGAAGTGTCTCAAGAGGTAGTTGTAATGGCAAAAATGGCTATAGGGATCCTAAGGAAAGAATTTCCTTTCACTTGCCTTGGATGCCCTATATTTAATATGAGGAAGAAAAAAGATTATTATTAATCCATCATGAGAAAAATTACTAGTAAGTTACAAGAATGGAAAGGGAAGTTATTGTCCTATGGGGGAAGAGTTATCCTTATCAAGCTTGTGCTACAAAGTATTCCTATTCATTGTCTATCAGTTATGAACCCTCAAGTGAATGTACTGAACACAATTCAAAAGATGTTTGCTCAGTTTTTGGGGTAATTATATAGGAGGGAGAAACAGGTATTGGGTAAGGTGGAAATCTTTATGTTTGATAGAGGATGAAGGTGGACTTGGATTTAGAAGGGTTCATGATGTGTCTATGGCTATGTTCTGCAAACTCTGGTGGAATTTCAGAAATAAAAACTCCATATGGAGTAAGTATGTGCATAATAACTATTGCAAGAAGCAGTTTCCCAATAAGGTCTTTTGGAGAACAGGAGCAGGTTCTCAGGTTTGGAAAAAATATTGCAAGCTAGATATTTAATAAAGCATCAAATACTATGGACAATCAGAGGAGGGAACGCAAGCATGTGGTTTGACAATTGGACTACTACTGGAGACTTATATACCATTATTCAGAATAACAGAGAATGGGAAGGAAGGTATCAAAGGGTGAGGGATTTACTCAAAGATGGAGCATGGAATGAATAGTTGATTGGTCAACTATTTCTTCAAGAAATTGCTAATCTCATTATGAATAAAATTAGGCCCCCAATCAGTCCAGGTGAAAGAGATTGTCCTATTTGGATACTTGTATCAATAGAAAGCTTTACAGTTAGATCAGCATAGTAGTATATCAGATAAAGAGAGGAAAAGAATAGGATCTTCAAAAAAAATATGGATAAAAGGCTTACCCATTAAAATGGATTTTTTGATGTGGAGAATATGGAAGGGAAAGGTTCCAGCGGATGATAATATAAGAAGATGGGGAATTGAAAGACCCTCTAGATGTTGGCGTTGCACTATTCCTAATCAAGAAAAAAATATCTCATATGTTTCTAAGATCCCATATTTCTAACAATACATGGTCCTACTTTTGTTCTTTTGCAGGTATTACCACAGAGGGACTATCCTTCAAAGAAACTATATTGGCATGGTGGAATGCAGAAGTAAAGGGTAGAGCAAGAGCTTATTTCTAATCTATTCCTAACATAATTATCTGGGAACTGTGGAAAAGAAGAAATACCTTGAAACATAAAGGAAAAGGCTTATCAACACAGAGTAATATTCTACATAACCAAAAATATTAGATTATTATTCAAAGTTAGAATTCCAAGACAAGATTTTCCAAACGCTTGGCTAGAGATACTGAAGAAATTAAAGCTAAGAAGAGCAAAGGTGAAGATTATCAAAGAAAATTGGAAGTTTCCTGAGGATGGATGGATTAAATATAATATAGATGGAGCTTCTAGAGGTAACTCGGACATTTATTCCTATGCTTTTTGTTTACGGGGTGGACACAGTGATCTAATGTATTCACAAGGAGCTAAGTTAGAAGATTCCTCTAATATAGAGGCTGAGGCATATGTCATTCTACAGGAAGCTATAAATTGTGGTCATACATAACATAACAAGGTTATAATTCAGACTGATTCTCTTTTTATACCGAAAATATTGAAAAGAGAATGGACATGTCTATGGAATTTACTAGATTTTGTTTAACATAGTTGGACAATATTGAAAAGTAAGAAAGTTCAGTATCGATATATTGTGAGAGAGTGGGATCAATTGGTAGATCACTTAACTAATCTAGCCATTGAAAAAAGGGATTTCATAGCTACAAGTTTTCATCAATTAGATGTTACAGGTAGAAAGATCCTTAACAGTGATAAACTTTAATGTCCTTACATAAAACTTACAACAACAAGAGAATGACCAAGCTGAAAAGGCTACAGCTTAAGAGTTCATATTTCATATGCAACTATTTAAAACCCTTCGAGCAACAAAAAAAAAGGTGAAAAAGGTTGCTAGCCTATACTATATCATCCATCAAAAAGGACTCATAGCAAAATGGGAGGGTCTTGAGAGATTTTTGCAATTCTTACACCTGAAAGAGCATTCCAATCCAATTACTTGCGGTTCCAAGGACCCCATTATCTCCATACCGGCTATAACCACAACAAAAATCAAGTTAAAGGGAGTATTTAACAATGGACGCTGAAGATGGAGATGTTGTTGAACCTTACTTGGATCTGGAATACTTTCCAGGGACCTCGAACCCTTAACAAAGCATAAAAATATGAGATTCTTTCCATCCACTAGAGAGCACGGCTGGGAGACAAAGAACAAAGAAACCTAAGCTAAAAATAAAGAAGAAAACACAAATAAAAAAGAGATACTTACTTTTGAAAATAGAAATGAGCAACAACAATGCATCTCCATGGCAAGGTGTAGTTGATCCACAGCAGATACCCCATGAAACGTTGATTCATCAAAGAGAGGGACAATATTTTTAGGTTTTATTGGGTTGAAGCGGTGGAAGACAAGGGGATATAATTTAGGAAACCCTACTATTGTATTTATATGTAATAACATTACAGGAATGGGCCAGGTAATTTGGATGAATATAGATAGACCAGTTTTTGTGTTTGTTTTTATTTTGATGGGTTGGTCCATCAATTATAAAGATTCATTTTTGTGTTTTTGATATTTATTTATAAAATCCCAAAATTAATTCAAAAAATGCATAGTTAAGGCCCGAATAATAGCCTAATCAATGGGTTAACTAAAAACATAGTCATGGGCCTATTCATTAGCATAATAAATATCTCATCATAGCATCATCAATAATTTAGTCAATTACACCATGGACATTAGCTCTAATGTAATCACCATAATTCACTACCATGGTTCCTCAATATTGCCTCAAGGGGAATTTTCTAGGCATTTCATAAGGGTCTATAGGTCTCAAAAGGACTACATCAATCTTGGCTTAAGGTGGGTCAAGGGCTCAATTCTAAATCCCCAGAGTATGTTCATTCCTACCATAGACTAAGCTAAGTTATCTAAATCAACTCTAACATCAACGGCAAGCTATAATTAAATCCAAGGTAGAGATTCTACTCAAGTATTATGACAAACTCCATTAGAACTAAAGCAACTTTATTTGAGTAAACCACTAAGGCCAATCTTACCCTAAGCATGAGTGACAATGTCACTCCCATCTAACTAGAGCAATTCTAAGCATTCTCATGCTAAGCATGAGACAATAAGTCTAATCCATTAAGGTTCAAGGCAACAAGCTAAGCGTTTCACTATATGGGTCCAAATGACCTAAAAGATTCAACTAATCCCAAGTCGTGTATATCATCAATCCAACACATAAAACCTATCCCAATCTAACAAGATATCACAATTATACTCTGACACAACTCAATTTAACAAGGAATAAACCTAACCTACCTTAATGTCGAAGTAGAATCACAAAAAACTAAACCTTCGCTTTTTTTCTTTTGAGAAACCCCTTCAAGATGCCAAGTTATCAAAAACACATTCTACTCATAAATACGAGAATATCGATACACATATTGCACCATTATGTTATGGGTTTAAAAATCTCATGTGGGTCCCATTCATGGAAAATCACATTTTTGAGACCAACCCAACATGATATCAAGCTCATGGATTCAAATCACTATAAAATGAGTGAAACCAAGCTACTTTTGGGATAAAATCAAGCCCTAAAGAATTTACAGCTTTGGTAAAATAATCAAGAAATTCAAGCATAAATTTAAAGGATTCTTACTTTAAATCCAAAGATGTTCATGAAAATATAGGTTAATCAAGCTCCCAAGTCACCCCAAGATATACTATGATGATATCATGGAGGTCTAACAAAAGGATTAAAGCAAATATTAATGATACCATGAGAGTATATAGATATAATATAATAATATCATGGAGGTTTGATAAAAGAAGATATATATATATATATACACACACATACATACATACAGTGAGGGCATCATGGGGTTGAATAACTGATCAAAAAAGATATCAATGATATAATGACAGTGTATATATACTATAATGGTAGGATAGAGGTCTAGCTGAAGGATTAAAACAGACATTAATGATACCATGACAATATATAAAAAATCTATGATTGTATCATGAAGGTCTTACTAAATGATTGAAGTAGACATCAATGATACCATGGCAGTATACAGATATACTATGATGATATTATTATGGATTAAAGCAAACCCAGTGATAGCACGTCAGTATATATATATTATGATGGTATCATAGAGGTCTGACTGGAGAATTTAAGCAGACATCAATGATACTATGTGACATGACCCAAAACCGAGCCTTGTCGTGTGGCATCTCAAGCCCAATAAGGACCGTAGATTACCCCATAATCTAACCTAACCATCACTTCAATACATAAATGTCTGATGAACCCCGACCACATAACAAGATAGCAAAAATAGACTAATAATCATAACTTAAGAAGTGTCTAATCAATCCATAAATGTCAACATAATAAAAAAACATACCCAAGTCCACAGTCATCCACAAAGCCTCTACTAATCCGATGTCTATAATATGTCGGGACATGCCCCCGACAATAGCCAAAAACCAAGTCTAAAATAAATCTATGACATAAGATAAAAAAATCATGAAATGTATGCATTCTGAAAAGTATGAAAGCTCACCACTTCAATATCAACACACAAACCGGTCAACCACCTGGTCAGTGTGCAGGAATAGAAAATAGAACTCCGACCTCTATATCGCATGGAGACAAAGCGTATGAAGATGGTTAGCGGTTGGAGCGCTAGCATGAAACTCAAAGGTAAGGATAAAATAATGTCATTTATTCAAAATCAAGTCAAACCATCCTGAACAACCACATTAAATACATAGGCATATATGTAGACATATAGATACATCGAGTCTCGGGAAAGAAAATAAGGCCTTAACATGCATTTCAAAACATCCAATCATGATACATGGAGTGGAGGACCCTAACCTTACACTTTCATCGATTAGGAAGTTTGAACTTCCAGGTTATATCAAGCAAGAGGAATCTAATCTCAAGTTGTCTTATGAAACATGCGGACTCTAACCACAAGTCGTTTCATTAGGCAAGTGGACTCTAACCACAAGCTGTCTTATGAATAGGTGGAATCTAACCACAAGTAATCTTATAAACAAAATGGACTCTAACCATTAGTCGTTCTATTAGGCAAGTGGATTCTAACCATAAGCTTCTTTTAAAGCAAGTGGACTCTAACGACAAGCCATCGGGTTTATTACTAGTCGACATTGGGACTCTAACCCTTTGTCCATACATTCATATCTACTTAGTTCAACATTCAAGGACTCTAACCCACTTAGGAAATTCAAACCATCAAGGCTACAATTCAACACCATCATGACCACAAAGTCTTTATGAACCATTTCTTAATCAATCACTTTAATATAGCAATGCCTTAGTTACAACCACCATTCAAGTCAAATTATTGTCATCAAGAGCCATACAAGACCATTCATTCTTCATTAGTATTAATATACCAAACTTTAGTTCAAACACAATTCAATTTCAAGTTTAGGGACTCAACCCCATTTAACAAATCAAACCATCAAGGTTTTCAGTTAACTCATTACATGGCCAATAGGTCCTTTACAAAGTCATTTACTAATCATTCTTAGTCATTAAACCATTGCCTTAATTCAAGCAGTATTAAAATATAACTAGTTATTTGTCTTAGACATTTTCACGAACACCTTGAGGGTATACTTTTACTATGAACAAAACTCAAGTAAATACCATCAAGATTTGGGTTACTCATGACCTACTTGTTAAAGCCCAATCAACGATCACCCACATGTGCAAACCATCACCAAAAACATGTATAAGCATAAGTTTGAACAAGAGCAAACAATACTCATCACTATGCATCAAACCCTTAACATTTAATTTCAAAATCCACCATTCAAGAATCAAATCATTGTTTAAAACACGTGATATTTAAGAAATAATAAAGAGGGAAGAGTCACATTCCTTATACACAAATATTCACAAAGAGATTCTTGGTCTCCAAGCTCCTAGATGGCCTCTTTGATGAACCCTAGCTCAATCTTGTTGAAGAAGTTTAGAGAGTGTTTTGGAATGTTTTGATCTTGTCCAAGTGAAGAATGAAAGGCCAAACAATGTTATAAGTCGTGGGTCATAAGGGTTTAGGGATGGAAAAAGTCTAAAATGTCCTCATCTTAAAAGCTAAAAATTGAACCTAAGAAGGTACGACTCACCCTTTTGACCCGTACCCTAGGGTACGAGTGGTACCCTAACTCATACCCTAAACCTTACCAAGTATCCCCATGTTGGGTTTGAAATTGAAAGGGCGTCATACAAAAGCTATTAGTTGCAAACCATTATGGTGATAATTAGAAAACACATAAAATAATACTAAAAAGCTTAATATTATCATATTATTTGGCCAATTGGCCTACATATAAAATCTAATATTAAAAACATAAAAACTAATGAGAGAGAAAATCTCTCCCTTAACAAAAACTCTTTAAAGACTACATTGTGGATGCTATTGTGTTATGGTATAAGAAGGGGGTCATCTATTTATAGAGTTCCAAAACCTTTCCTCTAAGAAAAAGGTTAGCCAAACATGAAAAAGTTTTATATTTTCCTTTTAGGAAAAGTAAAAGTATTTTTGGTTACTTTATTTTACTTACAAGAAAAATTAAAAACTTAATTTTGGTAAGAAAATTAAGGCAAAAATCCTAACAAATCTTCTCTTTTTGGCTTGATTTTCTGCAACTTGATCCTTCTTCTTCTTATGCATAATCTTCATTCTTCATAAATTCTTCATATATCACTGTTGTTTGACATGCTTTAAAAATTGAAGTTTTTGGGTTAAAAATATATAAGCCCTTTCGGATTAAAAACATTGGAGCCCTTTATAGGGTTAAAAGTAAGTTTTCTTTTCAAATATGTAACAGCAGGATTATTAAAAACATAATTGACAATCATCTCCACATGTAGCTTTTGGACATATATCTTTATTATTATCAAATTGATTGCAATTTTGATCTTAACATGTCCTCAATTTGAATCATCGAACCATTGAACCATTGAACCATGGGCTCTGATACCACTTGTTGGGTTCAAAATTTAGAGGGCGTCATGCGAAAGCTATTAGTTGCAAACCATTATGGTGATAATTCAGAAGACACATAAAACAATACTAAAAAGCTTAATATTATTATATTATTTGGTCAATTGGCCTATATATAAAACCTAATATTAAAAATATAAAAACTAATGAGAGAGAAAATCCCTCCAAAACAAAGACTTCTTAAAGACTACATTGTAGATGCTATTGTGTTATGGTATGAGAAGGGAGTCATCTATTTATAGAGTTCCAAAACCTTTCCTCTAAGAAAGAGGTTATCCAAATATGAAAAAGTTTTATATTTTCCTTTCAGGAAAAGTAAAAGTATTTATGGTTACTTTTATTTTCCTTACAAGAAAAAGTAAAAACTTCATTTTGATAAAAAAAATTAGGACAAAAATCCTAACACCCCATACTGACCAACATATGGACATACAGGGCCAAGTTGTACCCTAAGGTACGAGAAGTACCCTTAGAGTCGTACCTTGATCAGAATCATTAAGATCATACTCAAAACATCATACGACGGGGCAACATACGACTAGTACCCTAACATACGACTAGAGAGAGGCCAAATTGTACCTTGGACAGAATGTCATCAACCTAGAATGATCATCATACGAGAGGGTGGGTACTAGTCGTACCCTAGCATACGAGTGGTATGCTTAAACTGTACCTTGTCCAGAAACTCAACTTAGAAAATCTTTCTAAGGGTTCAAAGCCAAGGTATTTCACTATGATGGTATATAGATATACTGTGATGGTACCATGATGGTCGGACTAAAAATTTAAGCAGATATCAATGATACCATGTTAGTGTAAGGATATACTATGACCGTATCATTTCAAACTAATGAAAATGATTTTTAAAAAAAAAAAACAAAAAGAAAAAAAGAAAGAGAATCAAATAAAATTATAAAAGAATTTTTTAAAAAAAAGATTAAAAAAAATTAAATTATATTGTAGTTAAAATAAAAAATATTATGATTTGAGAAAAATGAATGAAAAGGGATTAAAAAAAGAAAGAATAAAGAAATAAACAAAAAAATATGAAAAGAAAAAAGAAAAGAAAAGGAACAAGAAATAAAAATTGAAAAGCAAGAGAAAATATTAAAAAATACGCAATATAAAAAGGAACCAATAAAGGAAAAGAGAGAAAAACAAAAGCAGAATTTAAAAAAATAAAAAAAAAAAAAAGAAGTCAAGAAAAAATAAAGAATAAAGAAATAAATAAAAAAAAAGTAAAAAAAAAAAAAAAAGAACAAGATTTAAAGAAATTGAAACACAAAGAGAAAACAAACAATAAAAAATAAACAGGTAAAAATAAAAGGAACCAGTATAAAATAAAAATAAAAATAAAAATAAAATCATAAAAAAGAGAAGAAAAAGATAAATAAAAATAAATGAGAAAAAAGAAAAGAATAACGATAAAAAAAAAAAGGAAAGGGTCATATAAAATATAAATTAAGGGTGAACTAGATTTTGATGTAAAAATAAAAATAAAAAATAAATTAATTATTTAAAATAATTAAATAAATAAAGAAGCATAAAATAAAAAAAAAAGAAAAAGAAAAAATAAAATTAGAAAAAAAAAAGAAGTGGAGAAACTTTTTCTTTTTAAAAAAAAAAAATTAAAAGGGGGATAAATAACTAAAACTATTAAAGAGAGATGAGGATATGTAATTAGTTAGGAGAATTTTATGTAGGAGAAAATTTAATTGTAAATAGTTTGCCTGGGAAATTGATTACTTTTCCCTAACTAGAAACCAAATATAATCGTCCACCTCAGCAAAGTGATAGAATGACGTTTGCTTGCTGACATAAGCATGCAAAGTATAAAAACTAATATATTGGAACTTCGTCGAAGAATCCAACTAATAATTTAACTGAAGGAAGAATCATCGCGGTTAATCATCAATGTTTATAATACCCTTTGGTCAGGTCTATATGATATGATAATTTTTAGTTCAAATATACCTTTTAAAAAATTTCTTATTTTTAAAAAATAATAGGTGTTGACACTAAATTATTCTTAATTAAATAATATCTATTTAATGTCATCTTTTAGTTATATAAAAAGCCATCCAGCTAAATAAGGATAATATTAACAAACAAAAATTAAATTAATGGCCTTTAATCATGTAAAATATTATTTATTTTAAATTTAAATTAGATATAAAGATAAGGACAAACAACACGGGGGTGGCTTCTTTTCTTTAGAAGTAATGAAGAAAGAAATGGGTCACTTCTTTTCCCTTTGGTCACACAACGCGAGCTAAGACATCGTCTTTGTTCAACTTGTTTATTATAGTAAATATACTACATGTTTATTTTAGTATATCAAGAAAATATATATAGATTTTCATGTTGAATCTTAGTATTTTATACTTATTTATCAAATTGTTTTTCAAGACATAAGACAATACATCAATTAATATAAATATTATGATTAAATATTTATATTAATTTTTGTTTTTAAGGAATGTGTAAAGTCTAAATTAGACGCGAACAAAGAAAGAATTAAAAAATAAGAAAGAATTTGATCAACGTTAATATTCAACCCTAATTACTTGATGCCCTTCAGCCCTTCTGCATAAAAATCAAGTCTTACATGTCCTTCTGAGGAACCAAAAAAATAGAATGTTTTACAAGGAACCTGACTTTGATACCAATTGTAGGAGTGTGTGTAGGGGGTGCGGATGCGGATAACTTGTGAAATAGATCTATTATATGTATAATGGATTAACTTGTGAAATAGATCTATTATATGTATAATGGATCTGTTTTTCTTTGTGCGTGGATATTTCTTAACTTCTCTACATATTTTTATTTTAAGTCTATTTATGTTAGTTTTATCGATATTCATATCTTGGGGGTGATTATATAGTAATTGGTTAAATGCTTTACTATAGTATTCTTTATTTTTATTTTTTTTAGTTTCTGTAATTATTCTATATTATTTTGAAGGTATATTCTATATCTTTTGTTTCAAAATATCCAATTAGATTATCTTTCATAAGTTTTTCTAATAATATTATTTCATCCATATTTTGTCTCCAATATTTTAAATATTCGTAGTCTATCATTTTATCCTGTAGTAATTGCAGAGTTACAGATTTTTGTATAATAATTTATCCTAATTGTACTGTAATGTATATCTAATTCTAGATTTTTAATGTTATTTATTATCTTGTGTTGTTCTTCTCGTAGCGAATTTTTTAAATTATATAAACTATCACATGTACTTTTTCCTAAATTTTCTAAGGTTTCTTCTATCCATATTATTTTTTCAATTAGATTCTCCATTATTTTTTTAATTCGGTTTCTATAATTAATTTCTTCATTTAGATTATCTTGATTTTCTCTAGTTTTTCTAATATTATTCTCTTAATATCTATAATTTCTATATCTCTAAGTATATATAAGATTAAGACTTTAAGATTATCTATTATTTAAAATTGGCTAAATATTTTATTATAATATTTTGTAGTTGTTTGTTTTAATCTTATTAACTCTTTTATATTTTTACTAAGAAATTGTATATATTTTATATCTATTATCCAAAATTCTAAATATACATAATTTATCTTAGTTAATGTGTATATAGATATTTATAAGAGTAATTAGGTAAGTGTGGTATGTAATTTATTCTAGCTATATAATCTTTACCGAATATTTTTTCTAAAATGATTTTCCTTATATCTATTATTCCTATATCCTTAATCACATACAAAATAAGTATTTTAAATATTTTTTCTACACTTAAGTCTAATTCTTTTCCTTTTATTTCATCAAATATGTTACTGCCAAATATTATTTTTTGGTCTGTTCCTTCATCATTTAAATATTCTTCCTTTGTTATTATTTTTATATCTTCTTCAGTCATTTGGTTCGTTTGTATATCTTCTTCAGTCATTTGATTCATCTATTTCACTATCTATTTCATTTTCTGTTTCATTTTCTGAAATTTTATATATACTATCCTCACTTTCTAATTCATAATCTATATAATCTATTTGCATATATTCTGTATTTTCTATTTTTCTTTATGATATTTGTTTATTTTTTGGATTTTTAGTTAATTTACAATCTCTAACTAAACGTCCTAATTTTTAATAATTATAACAAGTACATTCTTTTATAGATTTCTTTTTTCTATATTGTCTTTTGTATTTATAATTTTTTACATTATATCTTTTTCTTGGTTTCTTGTATTTATATTTTGATTTTTTATATTTCTTATATTTCTTATGTCTTTTTCGTTTCTTATAATATCTTTTCTTCACATCCGAATTGAGGTGCTATTTTATCTTTGCAACATGCTAAATTTCTTATCAATGTTTTTTCCATTTAGGTGGATATTTCTTAATTTAAATATTCTATATCTTTTGTTTCAAAATATCCAATTAGATTATCTTTCGTAAGTTTTTCTAATAATATTATTTCATCCATATTTTGTCTCCAATATTTTAAATATTCGTAGTCTATCATTTTATCCTGTAGTAATTGCAGAGTTACAGATTTCTGTATAATAATTTATCCTAATTGTACTGTAATGTATATCTAATTCTAGATTTTCAATGTTATTTAGAATTAGATATACATTACAGTACAATTAGGATAAATTATTACACAGAAATCTGTAACTCTGCAATTACTACAGGATAAAATGATAGACTACGAATATTTAAAATATTGGAGACAAAATATGGATGAAATGATATTACTAGAAAAACTTACGAAAGATAATCTAATTGGATATTTTGAATTAAATAGACTTGAAATAAAAATATATAGAGAAGTTAAGAAATATCCACGCACTAATTGGATATTTTGAATTAAATTGACTTAAAATAAAAATATATAGAGAAGTTAAGAAATATTCACGTACAAAGAAAAACAGATCCATTATACATATAATAGATCTATTTCACAATTTATCCGCATCCGCACCCCCTACAAATGGTATCCACACCCCCTACAAATGGTATTAAAGTCCAGTTATTTAAAAAATACAGCAATAGCATATATGTTTGAATTTAGATTGAATTGATTAATTATGAGAAGACCATTTAAAAGAAATTATGTATATTCAATTAAAAGAAGTTAATAAAATTGTTACTCATATTATCAATCTATAAAAGAAAGAAATAAACCAAGAAATACTTGATCAACGATTTTATGATCCAAAGAATTACGTCCCCTAAAAATTAAAGCTTAGACTTTTTACTGCATGAGCTATGTTGCGTTATCCATATTCTTTTCGAAAACTTTGATGATGGAGTAAGCCTGAGACAAGTGGGTTGATAAAAATAGAAGCAAGTGCATTAGTTTTATTTATCAGATAATGAGAATTTTCTATAGTTTACTGCAAAACGTGTGCACGATATAGTACTATTGTCCATGCAAAAGTTAATATTCTGACCACCATCAGCAAATTAAATTATCAAAATCTAATTTTTGTCCTACAAGCATGCATTGATTTTGACCAATTCCATGCTTTACAGTAACAACAATTTTGTTGTTTCATCTTGTGACATTATAATGTATTGCACTAATTTTTCCGTTCTGTAAGATTTGCATGACATTATTAACAAAAATAGCAAATCAGAATATACTCTGGAACACATTTAAACTAGAAAAAAGGTACTCTCTTCGTTTAAAAAGAACGATTTGATCTGACACAAAATTTAAGAAAATAAAGAAGATTTTTGAATTTGTGACCTTAAATTAACATTGTATCAAATGTATCAAAATGTCCTTTAATCTCGTGGTCCTAAACATGTCATGTAAAAAGTTGAAATTAAAATATTGCCAAAAAAGAAAAAAGATCATTCTTTTTTAAACTGACTAAAAAGAAAAGTAGGTCATTCTTTTTTATACGAAGAGAGTAAAAGATATATGACTTTCGTCTTTAAATTAGAAATAACATACTTATCCCCTTAATTATGAGTTTCATAGCAACAGTTTCATAATTACATTATATAGCAAGTTGTATTTTTGCATTTTTGCAAACTGTTGCTACAAAAATAAAAATACATATGATTTTTACTGCTCTTATGATCGATATGTATTTTGTATTTTTGCAAACTGATGCTACAAAAATACAAATACATACAAATACATATGCTACAAAATGTAATTTGATAAAAGTGTTGTTATTTTTTATAATTTAATATTTAAGTATGCTACTTTATGTATTTTTTCTTTTTTTTTTCCTTTAAAAATTAGGTTCAATCTATAAAATTTTGGCATTAAAACCACTATATTTGTTGCTATTTTAATGATTTCTTAGGTAAAAGTATTTTCAAGTTAAAAGTATTGGATTCAAATAAAGATAGAAAACTAATAGGAGAATTTATTCTCCTTTTCCTACTCCTAAGTCTTAAAACGCTCAAGTCAACCACCCTCAAAGAATTATTATCGTAAAAAATTTAGTAAAGGATATCATCAAATTAAGACAAGAAACCAGAAAAGACAAACCTATGAAGTAGTTAAAGAGAGGACTCCCTTTCCTGGAAAGAAGGGGTATACTATAGTGGGATTTTCCTCTCTCTATATAAGCCCCAATTATTTTCCCAATAGAATGTTGAAACCACTGAAGTGGTGATTGAATTGAAATCCAGGAGCAGTCAAGTATTAGCACTGTTTAAAATGGAGGTGATTATAATTAAGAAGGGGGCATGGTCTCCAGACGAAGACCAGAAATTGAGATCTTATATCATGAGATATGGCATCTGGAATTGGAACCTCATGCCCAAATTTGCAGGTCTAGCTCACCACTGATATAAACATTATTTCAAATTTAATTTTACTCCATCTTGCCAACTAATACTTGCTCACATGTTCACTTACAATTAAGCAACTTGTAATTACCTCCTTTTTTGTTTAGTTAATTCGTTGTGCTTAATTTGTCTATTTGATCGTGATTGTAGGGCTTTCAAGGACGGGCAAAAGTTGTAGACTACGATGGATGAATTATCTTCGCCCTGAGGTAAAGAGAGGACCCTTTACCATAGAAGAAACGGAAACAGTCATCAAAATGTATCAAGAATTGGGAAACAGGTGACAAATCCTAGGATTTTACCTATTATTATAAGCAACAAACTAATTGTTAAAAATACATAAAATATATTATCCAATGTTTATTTAATAAATGATTGTACGTACGTCTAAGAGAATTTCTATGCAGATGGGCAGCTATTGCAAGGAGATTGCCAGGAAGAACAGACAATGAAGTTAAAAACTTTTTCCACACACACTTAAAGAAGCATCTTGGACTGAAAATTGATCAGAATGCCTCAGTGAAGCTGTGTAAGGCCGTAAGACGCAAAAGAGTACTGGAAAAGACCAAGAAAAATGACAAGAAAAACTTAGCTCAAGAAAAACCTGTATTGTATCTGGATATTTCTGGAACATCCAGCAACAAGAGTAGTTTCACGATATCACCTAGTGGTTCTTCATCCAGTAGCAGCATTATTACATTCGATCAAAATCAAATGACCGATATTCATGTGGATCAACCAAATTCAATCATTGACGACATGGAAACTACCGTTCTGATCTTGGAAAGCAATCCTGCAATTAGTACTCACCATGATCAGTCCTTAGATAGTTTGAGCATTGATTCATTGTATCAGTTTGACACGAGTTCATTCTGGCTTCATCTACTTAATGATGCCCATCGTCTTATTTTCTGAAATAACACAAGAGATTAATTTTGACGTCCAATTGATCTGAGTATATGTAATACTTGGTACTTTATGTGATAAGTAGATTGTTACTATTAGTAGAAGAAGATTATGCTAGATAATTATTAAAAACAAAACAAAAAAAATCCATCTAATTATGAATTGTCTATCTTCAGTTACATGAGATTTCCACCCCACTACCCCAGAAGTAGAGATAGATAATTTAATTAATGAGATGAGATTTTACCTTAGATGTCCAAAAGGAATTATTATTAAATATTTTAAAATAATTTAAATGATATTTTAATCTTACTTTGAGAGAAAGAAAAAATTTAATTAAAAAATTAATAATGTTATAAAACAAGAAAGAATAAAAAAGAAGAATAGAGAGAATAGAGAGAGTGATTCTTATTTCTTCTTTTGAGGGATGAGAGATCATCAGATTGTAAATACAATGAACAAAACCCCTCTATTTATAGGAAAAATTTACTCCTAGTCTGAGTAAAAGATAGATGCTTCAAATCCTAAAAGATGTCAAAGTAGATCTTGATAGATCTTGATAGACATTCACTATAATGTAAATACATTTATAACACTCCCCCTTGAATGTCTAATTGGTACATAATGTGCTTCATTAAAATCTTACTAGAAAAAACTCAGTAGGAAAAAAATCTAGTGAAGGAAAAAGATGACACATCTCTAATAATACGCATTTTGGCTGCCTCATTAAAAGCCTTACAAGGAAAACCCAGTAGGACTAAACGTTGTAAGGGAAAAAGAGTACAGTGCGTATTAACTCCCCCTAATGGGAACATCCTTTAACCTTTGCATCCCGATCTTGTGAACCATTTTCTTAAAAATTGTAATTGGAGAAAACTTGGTGAATAAATCAGCCACATTTTACTTGAACGAATTTGTTGTACGTTGATATCACCATTCTTTTGTAGCTCATGTATGTAGAAAAGCTTTGATGAAGTGTGCTTCGTTCTATCTCCTTTTATGAATCCTCCATTGAGATGTGCTATGCATGATGCATTATCTCCGTATAAAATTATAGGTAGATTGTCATATTTAACGCCATATTTTTCTCGAATGAGATGTATCATGGATCTCAACCATACTCATTCTTGGCTTGCTTCATGAATAGCTATTATCTTAGCATGGTTCGATAAAGTGGCTAGATAGACTGCTCTGTATATCTCCAAGATATGACAGTATCCTCACATGTGAACGTATAGCTTATTTGAGATCGAGCTTTATACGGGTCAGATAAGAACCCAACATCAGCATAACCACCAAGATTGGGACTACAATCTTTAAAATAAATAAGCTCATATGTTTGATCTTATTTTGATGTCTCCTCGTAGGAGTAGAACTATACCTTGCTAACAAATTGAGCGAAAGGCTATATTCGGTCTTGTAGTATTTTACAAGATACATTAATATACCAATTGGACTAAGATATGGTACTTCAGGATCAATCCAATTCGATATATTTCGCATTTCAGCAAATAATGTTATTGCTTTTGAATACTCTTCAAGAGTTTCAATGATTTTCAAACCATCAATTTATCCCTCATAAGGATAATAAATAAGTTTTCCAAAAACTTTATATGCTTCAGGCATTTTGAATCCTTTAGGGATTTTTATATGGATTTTTGTCAAGTGACAATACCAATATGTATGACATCTTCAAGTGTCTGGACTGTAAAATAAATAAGTTTTATGCTTACCAAGATGGATCCTTTCACGTCACTTGATAAATGTTTCTACATCAGCATGCTTAAATAAACGTAAAATTCAGATCCTCGTAATCTTTCACAATATTGCACCAATATTGTGTCAAATATATTAATGATATATTATTTCGTATTGGTTCACAATGCGACATAATATTTTGAGATCTCATCACTTCATTATTTTCAGGTACATGAACCTCTCATAAGGTTTCATGAAGTGTTATGTCGTAGGATCTTCAAGAGCTCATTGCCTT
Organism: Capsicum annuum; assembly: GCF_002878395.1. Lineage (NCBI taxonomy): Eukaryota > Viridiplantae > Streptophyta > Magnoliopsida > Solanales > Solanaceae > Capsicum > Capsicum annuum. Next base: position 174,558,588 of record NC_061113.1, read on the forward strand.
CTTATTATGATTATTTGCTCCTTATTTTTCAAGGACTATTTCATTTGAAACCGATTAGTCTACCACGCTTCACGCATGCATAGACTCTGTCCTTTAGGAACAAAAAATAAGAGCACTTGCACTTAATATAAGATGTTTTCGGCATTTGACTTGAATTATCTTTTGGACGAGGATATGGTGATAATTCTTAACATATTTCATAGCGCTTATAATCTCCCCCTTATGTTAGGAAAACTAACATACATCCTCTACTTCTTTGAGGAATCCATCTTTGTGCATTATGGTATATTCATTAATCGTACACTGTACATCAAAATTATTAGATGGAATAATTGATTCCGATCTTGAACCAATTGAGAGGAAAGAAATAATCATAATTTATTGGTCTAATGCATAAAAGTGTTATTGTATGCAACATATCATACTTCAGACTAATACATGAAGTTTTGTTCTCATTAGCGATGGTCTACCTATTTATCGAAGGTATTCAATGCCAAACCATCATCATCAAGATAACTTTCTTAATTGCACAATCTGAAAATTATGTTCTTAACTCAATTTTATTGATCAAACAACTTTATAAATGTCAAACTGTAGGTTGACAATGAATGTACATGTGATCATCTTATTGATGCATCTTTTCAACACATCACATGATAGGTGAACGAGCCCTTATTCACCTTTTATAATTTTCATATTTGAAGGGATCCAATCCCAATATTAGTTGGTCCAACCAACTTATTATGAGAACAAATGACATAAACAATTCTTGAAGAATCTTCTAGCTCTTCAATACATGCACATCTTCGAGATGTCACAGTCGTTCATATCAATTTATGAACTTTTATTCTAGTAAACTTCAAGTTTACCATGACATGTACTTTTTCTTTAGTAAATTTTAGATTTACTATTACATGAATAAATTTCAGATTTACTACTTCAGAAGTAGATTTCAAAATTATTCAACCTCTTTCGGAGGTGAGTTGTGATACAATCACAATCAAGTGCACGTTTGCATTAATAAGTTTCTCATTCCTCAGGAATGGAATCTAATCGTGCCTTAAGCCTATCAAATTATGATAGCTTATAACCTCTTTCAAGATTTTGCTACTTCAGAAGAAAATCGAGGCATACATATGATGTAGAGAATTTTTCTTTTTTCTAGCATATCTTATAATCATATAAGCGTGTGAAAATATCATCACTTTTGATGATCATTATCATATTGTCCTTCCACGCGTATATTCATGCATTCAATCACTTGTCTTCTTTCAGACATATTATGCACTGCTACCATATACACATCAAGAATGAAGTAAGTTGTCATATTTCAGACTTATCATATATTGCTACCACATTTACTTCATGGAATGGAGCATATTTAATGGGCTGATTTTCATGAGTTTTCATCAAACACCCATTATTTTGCCTTAGCCATCACAATATCATCAATATGGTGTATTGAGATTCAAACTTAATATTTGATCCATATAAAGACGTCTTAGGCATGAATCGATGGGACTTGAACCCAACATATTATCATCCATTTTGATAATATTGTTCTTGATGAATAAATTTAAAATATAAATGGTTCCAAACCAATTATTTTTTCTCAAATCCAATAATAATTATATTAGTAGTAGCAAAATAAAGATAACATAAAGAATTACTAACTTTGAAATCCTTCAGATTTATAATCTCACCTTGTTTGGCAGAGTCTAGTGCTGATAACGTGTTATAAAACAAGAAAGAATAAAGAAGAAGAGTAGAGAGAATAGAGAGAGTGATTCTTATTTCTTATTTTGAGGGATGAGAGATCATCAGATTGTAAATACAATGAAAAAAACCCCTCTATTTATAGGAAAAATTTACTCCTAGTCAGAGTAAAAGACGGATGCTTCAAATCCTAATAGATATCAAAGTAGATCTTGATAGATCTTGATAGACATTCACTATAATGTAAATACATTTATAACAAATAATAATTATTGGTGCTCAATTTTGACATATACAAAATTAAGTACTTGGAGACCACATATTTTCTTTGACGGGAGACCAAGTATTATTTCTTTGTCCCAAAGAAAATATTGTGCATGTGTTGATAATTTTGTATTATACAGCTTCACTACTCCTATAAATTGGCATACCATTTCTAAGAAAAAAAAAATCAACCCACACATTCTCTTTTCATTACTCTTCTCATTCCCTAAAGTTTCTTCTCCTCTTTTACCTCAATTTTATTTTATCCAATCATATTTTAATTTAGCATTTAACCTGTTGGTTTATATTTAATTTTGCTAATTCTTGTATCCTCTGATTAATTAGGAAAGACTTATTTAATTTCGTATATCCTCTAATTAATCAGGGAAGTGTTTCTTTAATCCTGAGAAAATATTTCACATTACAAAAATAGTTTCTTAGGACAGTGCCTAGCACGACTGAAGTATTTATATATTACTAAAATTATTATAATAATATTTATCTATATTTAAATATTATCATATTACTTATGTTATCGTTATTATTATTATTATTATAATTAAAACTTGTTGATGCTACTATACAAGAAATATTACCATTGTTGTTGTTTATTTATATTGAATTTCACAATTGATGTTGAATTTTATTATTGGTTCCCAATAATCTAAAAAATTATGGCATATAATATTTGTCCTAATATAAGACCATTGATAATACTAATGTTGGTGGTGCTCCAGTTGCTTCCATTCCAGTCAGCTTGTCAGAAGATTATAGTACTGCAGAATACAGGTCTGAAAATAAATTTGGTTACATGTCTAATGCTAATAATAGAATCTTCATAAAAAATGCATCTCAATGCAAGAGATTATGTGAAATAAATGACAATCCTGCTAAGTCAAAAAAAATTTATCTGAAACGGATGACATAATTGTTGCGGTTATTTCAGAATTGAATATTGAGAAAATGTGAGAAATTAGGTGGTAGATTCTGGTGCTACTAGGCTTATTTGTATAAATAAAATTAATTTTGTATCATACACTCAAGTTGAGAAAGGATAAAAAATTGTTTATCTTGGGGCCTCGAGAACTATTCAAGTTCTTGAAAAAAGCAAAGTTCTTCTCAAACTCACATCTGATAAAACTTTGACATTGAGTAGTGTGTTGCATGTTCCTAATATTCAAATAATTTGATCTCTATGGCATTATTAACAAAAGTTAGAATAAAGATTATATTTGAAAACAATGAAGTCATATTAACTAAATATAATATTTTTACGGGAAATGAACTTTGTAATCACGGATTATTTGTGCTTAATACTCATAATGACATTTCTAAAAGCGTATCTACTTCTACTTATTTGACTGGGTCTATTTTTTTATGGCATGCTAGAGTAGAACATGTTAATTTCTCTTATATAAAGAATATGCAATCACTTGATTTAATATCTGATTTAAACTCAAATAATTTTGATAAATGTGAAATATGTGTTGAAGCTAAAATTATTAAAAGGTCATGTTTTTCAGTTAATAAAGAAATCGAATTATTATCTTTGATTCACACTGACTTGGGTGATTTAAAACAAACTATGACTAGAGGTGGAAAAAGATATTATGTAACCTTTATTAATGATTTTTATAGATTTATCAAGTTGTATTTACTGAGAAATAAAGATGATGCATTTTATGCTTTTATTTCTTATAAAACTAAAGTTGAAAATCAGCTTAGTAGAAAAATCAAGAGAATTTAATCTAATATAGGTGGAGAATATGTATCTTTAAATGCTTTTTGTGAAAATGAAGGAATTATTCATGAAGTAACTTCGCCTTATTCACCTAAGTCTAATGGTGTAGCTGAAAGAAAAAATAAAACATTGAAAGAAATGATGAACTCCATGTTAATTAGCTCTAATTCACCTGATAATTTGTGGGGTGAAGCTATTTTATCTGCATGTCACTTGCAAAATAGAATTCCTAATAAACGAACTGAAAAAATTCCTTATGAATTGTGTAAAGGTTATAAACCTAATTTGAAATATTTAAAAGTATGGGGGTGTCTTGCTAAAGTTCTTTTTCTTGAACCTAAAAAAAGGAAAATAGGTTCTAAAACTGTTGATTGCATGCTTATTGGATATGCTGAACATATAGCTGAATATAGATTTCTTGTTTTAAAAAGTGATGTACTTGATAGCAATATTATTATTGAGACAAAGAATGCTGAATTCTTTGAAAATATTTTTTCACTGTGTGATAAAATATTCACGAACTTGTTGAAAGAGAAAATAAAACTATCGCTAATATTGAGGAATTGAGAAAGAGTAAAAGGCCTAGAAAAGAATATTTTCTTATGGAAATGACTTTCAAACTATTCTTGTAGATATTGAACCATTAAATTATTTTGAAGCTATATCTTCTTCTGATGCTAAATTTTGAAAAGAGTCAATAAAAATTGAAATTGAATCTATTATGAAAAATAATAGATGATTCTAACTGATTTACGTCCTAGTGCAAAACCTATTGCCAGTAAATAATTTTTCAAAAAGAAATTTAATCCTGATGGTTCTATAGGTAAATATAAACTTGTTTATTAGCTAAAGTATTTGCTCAAAAATAAAATATTGATTATTTTGATACATTTGCACCAGTGACAAGAACTTCTTCTATTCGAATATTAATTTCTTTGTTATCGATTCATAAGCTTTTTATTCATCAAATAAACGTAAAAATGGCTTTCTTAAATGGTGATTTAGAAGAAGAAATTTATATGATTCAACTTGAAGGATGTGTAGTGTCTGGACAAGAAAATAAAGTTTATAAATTAATTAAAATCTCTTTATGAACTTAAACAAGCTCCTAAGTAGTGGCATGAGAAATTTGACCAAGTTTTAATAAAAGATGGATTCTCTTCTATTGAAGTAGATAAATGTGTTTATACTAAAGTAGTAGACTACGATTATGTGATAATTTGCTTATATGTTGATAACATGCTTGTTTTTGGTACAAAGTTAAATATTGTGCAAAGTACCAAATTATTTTTGTCAACTAACTTTGATATGAAAGATCTGGGTGAAGTAAATATGATATTGGGAAAGAAAGTTATAAGGAGTATGATGATATAATGTTGTCACAAGAACATTATATTGAAAGGATTCTTAAGAAGTTTGAATGTTGGGAGTTAACTCCTGTAGCACTCCTTATGATGCTAACTCTAAATTGAAAAATAATAATGGTGACCCAGTTGCTTAGTATGAATATGCACAGATTATTGAAAGTCTAATGTATTTGATGACCAGGCCTGATATAGCATATGTTGTGTGTAGACTGAGAAATATACTCATAACCCCAATAAAGAGCATTGATCTGCATTAATGAGACTAATGAAATATTTAAAAGGAACCATCAATTATGGTATTCTATATAGTAGATTTCCTGCTACTTTAGAAGAATATTGTGATGCAAACTGGATCTCTGATTCAGATGAGACGAAATCTACTAGTAATTATGTGTTCACATTAGATGGTGGTACAGTATCATGGAGATCAGCTAATAAAATGATCATTGCTAGATCAACTATGGAATCAGAGTTTGTAGATCTAGAGTTAGTTGGTACTGAGACTAAATGGCTAAGAAATTCCCTAGCGAATATCTTTTTTAAAAGGGATGATTTATTGCCTAGTATTCCTTTGAAAAAAATGATTTGTTGTCTAATATCCCTTTAAAATAGGATGATATGGTACCTCCTGTGATTGTCAAGCTGCAATTGCTATTGCGAAGAATAAATATTATAGTTGTACGAGTAGACATATGAAATTAAGGCATGATATTGTTAAGCAGCTGCTGAGAGAAGGAATAATTTTCATTGATTATATGAAGTCAGAATTGAATTTGGCTTATTCACTGACTAAACCTGTAGGAAGAAAATTAATTCTTCAAATCTCAAAAAAGATGGAGTTAAAACTAATATGATTGTCAATAAAGATGGTAACCCAACCTATGTGATTGGTGATCCCATGAATTAGGTTTATATGGGTAATAACAAGTCGATATTGACACTACACACTTACTGAGAGTGCTTGAACTGCTACTAAAATTGAGGGATGAGTTATTAGCTCTTAATGAATTCATAGTCCTTATGGATGGTGTATTTAAAGAAATATACACTTCATAGATTCATTTATATGAGAAGTGGAATGAGGTCATTCCTATGAGACTTCGACCTAGTCTCTAGAGCTTTCATGAATACCAGGCACGCGCATGGCCTATTGGCGCAAAATCACATTGAAAATTATGATCAAAATATGATTGATAAAGTCTCCGGCTTACAATAAAAATTATTTGGTTCATAGAAATATTATATTTCACCAATAATTTTGTAAGTTAAATTTTATCGGTCTTCATTGTCTAAAAGACACCAAACCTATTGCATTTTGTCCATATAAATCCAACAAGTTAAATTCTTTTTACTTATAAATTATTTTAAAATATATTGGGGACTGTTAGATATTTTAAAATAATTTAAACGATATTTTAATCTTACTTTGAGATAAAGAAAAAATTTAATTAAAAAATTGCTAATAATTATTGGTGCTCAATTTTGACATGTGCAAAGTTAAGTACTTAGAGACCAAGTATTTTTCTTTAAGTGTAGACCAAGTATTATTTCTTTGTCCCAAAGAAAATATTGTGCATGTGTTGATAATTTCGTATTATACCTCCTCACTACTCCTATAAATTGCCATACCATTTCTAAGTGAAAAAAAATCAACCTACACATTCTCTTTCCATTACTCTTATCATTCCCTAAAGTTTCTTCTCCTCTCTTACCTTAATTTTATTTTATCTAATCATCTTTAATTTAGCATTTAGCATTTAACATGTTGCTTTATATTTAATTTTGCTGATTCCTGTATCCTCTAATTAATTAGAGAAGACTTATTTAATTACATATATTCTCTAATTAATCAGGAAAGTGCTTGTTTAATCCTGAGAAAATATTTCACATTGTAAAAATAGTTTCTTAGGACAGTGTCTAGTACAACTCAAGTATTTTATATGTTATTAAAATTATCGTAATAATAATATTTATCTATATTTAAATATTGTTATATTACTAATATTATCGTTATTATTATTATTATTATTGTTGTTGTTGTTATTAAAACTTGTTGATACTATTATACAAGAAATATTATCATTGTTACAGTTTATTTATATTGAATTTTATAATTGATATTGAAATTTATTATTGTTTCCCAACAATTATAAGCGGTTGGATTTATTTCATCGAGAGATCATGCTACGATGCTATTTTAGTTTGATCGATCACTGAGGTTCCTCCTGCTTTATGTCAACTCTTTATTTGGGTTTTCTTGTGAATCTGTTAAAACGTTTGAATCTTCAGGAAAGATTTATTTTATTATACTTTTTAAATTACTCCCTCCATTTTAAAATAAATGAATATTGAGGTATTCTTTAATGTCCAAAATAAATGAATTGTTCAGTCTTCAAGGGACATGTTGAAAATTTCCTTCAATTTTACCTTTTCATTTAATGAGGTTCATAAGTACTTCACATATTCTTGGAGATTAATTTATGAACAATTAAAAGGGTAATAGTGAAAAGTAACCTACAATTTATGTTCTAAAATATTTTTCTCAAGGGGTGTATCATACTCCAATAATTCAATTATTTTAGAGTGAAGGGAGTACTACTTATGTAAATTTTGACAACATGATTTGCTATTATGTTCGTATGGTTGTTGAAGAACCCATCTTCTGAAGAAAAAAGAATGATTGATTTCCTTATGTTAAATACAAATATGTTTTTGAAACAAATTAAAATGAAAACTAAGACATTAATTAAAATAAAAAGGTATAACTTTGGTCAGGGGTGTTCACCGTTTCGGAGAAAATCGATCAAAATAAAAAAACTAAATCAAATCGATTAAACAAACTGATTTTTATTTGATTTGATTTTACATTTTTAAAATAGATATTCGGTTTGGTTTTTATTTTGTTCAAACTAACTAACTATATATACATACTTCATTCATTCATGAAGAATGTTGTAAGTTCACTAAATAACTGTTACATTTTTAAGAGATGTGAATGAAAATGAATATGTGTTTTTCCAAAAAGGCACCAAGATTAAGGATGCAATTTGAATAGACACCTTTTTAGTTTGGATGGTTATGACCTTTCTAAGGTTGTGACTTTTTCTAAGAGTTGCACCTTTTTCGTAGAGTTGCACCTCTATGAAGAGGTGCACCTTTTTGAACCATTATTTCTCTTCGTAAACCAACAGTTTAATGGCTATAAATACCTGAGTTTTTCTTCAGATACATACATGAAATTTTGAAGTAAAGACACTCATTTTTCTGAGAAACTCTAGTGTGATTTGCTATTATTGAGTGCATTCGTAGTTCGACAGAATTTGAGGTACCGCTATTCTATCAAAGTAATTCATTTATCATGGGAGGATATATTCCATAACCTCGGATATTTGAGAGAAATAATTTCTTTAAGGACATGCAGTGAATTCGGTTGGGCTTGAATCTTCCAATCTTCATTTCTTTCTGAATGTTTTTTATTGCTATTTTTCAGAAAATAGCTTGAACTTTATTTTTGATTGTTCATAAGTTGAATTGAACTTATTGTTAATACAGAGTTACAAATTTATTTAATTTTTCATACTTTAGTTTGAACGTGTGTTTGAAGTTCTTGTTGTAAAATACAGTATTTACTAAACCCAGAAAATAATAATCTTAAGGAAATTAAAAAATAAATCACAATTTATAAATCAAGTACTTGTTTAATCTTTATTGGATCTGTTTTTATGGAGACTAAAATATTTTAATTTCTACTCCTTCGGTTCGAAGAATATATAAACTTCACTGAGAAATTAGATTGAAAATACAGTTCAAAGAAGATAAAAACTTTACAAATCTCTTAAATTCTCTATATTGGTTTTTGGAAATTAAAACCTATGATTCACTACTCCGTTTGAATTTGAGTCTGATTTGAAGAACATAAAAACATCATCGTTGACTAGAAATACATTGTTTAGAGATTAGTCTTTATTGTTAGTATTTTAAAATACTAGAGTGTTTGCCAAAGATTAACAAAAATATTGAATGAAACCAAACAATAAGTTGATTCAGTTGTGAATGGTATTGTCCCAACGTTAATCAATTTTACATCATTAAGCTATTGAGATGTTATTCTAGCAATGGCAATGATAGAAAAATCAAAAAATTATTTCGGTGTGAACTTTAAAGAATAACGGCAAATGATGTTCTTTTGACTGACCAAACTTGAAATGAAAAGGTTCACAAGTAAAGATCCTCATGTTACTGAAGAAGGAAAGTTTGAAAATCAATTATCTGGTATGAAAAATCTTGTGATTCATCTCAAGATAGAAGACGATAATGCATTAAATAAGAAATCATCAATAATGGTTGTAAATTATGTTAAGGATGACACTCCAAGTAATAAGAAGAGAAAAAAGTATTCTAGTCAAGAGAAAGAGCAGATCAAGAAAACATTCAAAAGAAAGTGCTACAATTTTAGTAAAGTTGACCACAAAACTCTAAATTGTCAAGTTCTGAAGAAGAACAAGAAACGAAATTAGATAAACAAGGTCGAAGCAACTGAAAAGATTGAAAACATGTGTGTTATGATTTTTGAATGCAATCTAGTTAGAAATCCAAATGAAAGGTGGTTTGATTCAGGAGCCACTTGACATATTTAAGCGGACAAAGAAACTTTTTCTACCTATGATACCACTGGTCCCAAAGAAGTGATATTCATGAGAAATATTGTAACAGTCAAGGTTGAAGAAAGTAGAAAGATATTCCTAAAAATGACTTTTGGCAAGGTGTTGACTTTCAATGATGTTCTCCATATTCCTACTATTTGAAAGAACTTAGTGTCGACAATACTTCTTGTTAAAAGAGAGTTTAAATATATATTTGTTTTAAAGAAAGTTGTAATAATCAAGAATGATATGTAGGAAAAGGCTACATCAATGAGGGCTTTTTAAAACTTGATGTAATGGCTATTGAAATGAAGAAAGCTAAGGCTTCTTCTTACTTTCTTGAGTCAAATGATTTATGACATGAATGTTTAGGACATGTAATTATAAAATCTAACGAAAATTGATTAGTTTGAAAGTTACCTAACTTTGAGTGCAGTAAATAAAAGTGTCAAAAGTGTGTTTAATATAAGTATGCTACACTTTCACATAAGTCCGTTGAAAGAAATTTCAATCCCTTAGACTTAATTCACATAGACATTTGAGAGATGAATTTAACATCGTCTTGTGGTGAGAAAAAGTAATTCATAACTTGTAATGATGATTGTACTAGATACTGCTATGTTTATTTGCTAAATAGTAAGAATGGAGAAATATAAGCATTTAGGCAATATAAAACTGAAGTTAAAAATCGGTTGAATAAAAAGATTAAAATAATAAAAAGTGATAGGAGCGGAGAGTATGAATCTCTTTTCTAGAAATATGTTTGAAAAATAAATTGTTCATCAAACTGTTGTCTCGTATTCACCTCAATAGAATGAAATTGCAGAAAGGAACAATTAAATATTGAAAAAAATGATGAATGTCTTAATTATAAGTTTAGATTTAACGCAAAATTTGTGGGGAGAAGCTCTCTTTACAGCTAATCAAAAAATCAATCGAGTTCACCATGGAAAGACATGATCTATTTCATATGAAAAATGAAAAGAAAGAAAATCTAACTTGAAATATTTCAAAGTGTGGACGTGTCTATCCAAATTCAAGTTTCTATACCCAAAAGCGTAAAAAGAAGGTCAAAACTGTGGGCTGCGTTTTCATCGAATATGCTAAAACAGTAAAGCATGTTGATTTTTGGTTCATAAATTCAAATATTTGGATATCCATGATAATACGGTAATTAAATCAGATAATGTTGATTTCTTTGAATACATTTATCAATATAAGACTAGACATGAGTTGTCTAGTGAAGAATTTAAAAGACCTAGGGATGAACCAAAGGGGAATGTACTTAATGAAGAGAATTTAGGACGTCTTAAGTGACAAAGAATGTCAAATTTCTTTGGATCAGATTCTGTAATATTTTTTCTTAAAATAATACTCAAACATTTAACGAAGTGATGTTATTTTGCGGACTCATCTTTTTGGAACGAGGCAGTCAATAGTGAGATTGATTCAATCTTAAGCAATCATACTTAAGAGTTGATTAATATTTATCCAGAAAATAAACCTTTCAATTTTAAATGGATCTTCAAAAGAAAAATAAAAGCTAATGGTACTATTGATAAATACAAGGCAAGACTTGTTGTGAAAAACTTTAGACAAAAAGAAGGCCTTGATTATTTTGACACATACTCACCAGTAACAAGGTAACATCCATTCCAATGTTGGTTGCATTAGTTATGGTAAATGATCTTGAAATCCATCAAATGGATATGAAAACAACTTTTAAAAATGAAGAATTAGAGGAAGAAATTTACTTGGAACAATCCGAGGGATTTGTGGTTCCTGATAAGGAAAGAAAAGTGTTCAAACTTCTTATGGACTAAAGTAAGCACCCTCCCCCCCATACAGTGACATGTAAAATTTGACCAAATCATATTGGCAACTAGATTTAAGATAAATGAGTGTGATAAGTGTGTTTACATTAAAGACACTCTAAATCATAAGGTCATTATTTATTTGTAGGTGGATGATATGTTGATTATCAGTAGAGATATTTCTGACATCAATGCTATGAAGTAAATGCTTGAGAGCAAGTATGATATGAAGGTCCTTAGAATTGCTGATGTGACATTAGGGATAAGAATTTATAAAAATCCACAAGGGTTTACATTTTCATAGTCTCATTACATTGAAAAGGCACTTGAAAAGTTTAGGTGGATTTTAATATTGCTAAGACACCATTGAGTGTGAGCTTTGCACTTTGAAAGAATAATGATGAAAGTGACTCACAATTGGAGTATGTAAGAGTATTGAAAAATTTGATGTATATCATGAATTGTACGCGATTAGACATAACATATGCCATTAATAAATTGAGTCGGTATACGAGTAATCCCAATCAAACTCATTGAATGGAAATGAAAAGAGGTTTGGGGTATCTAAAGACATAATCAAGACTATACTTTACAGTATAACAAATATCATGCGGTAATTGAAGGATATAGTAATGCAAATTGGATCACCGAATCAAGTGAAGAAAAAATCCATGAGTGGATATGTGTTTACTCTAGGTGGAAGAGCAGTATCTTAAAAATTATTCAAATAAACATGTATTGCCTACTCCACAATAGAATCTGAATTTATCGTATTAGATAAAGTAGGTGAAAAAGCTAAATGACTTCATAATTTCTTGAATGATATTTCTTATTGACCTAAACCTTTAGCACCAGTACACATACACTATGATAGCGAAGCTGCAATAGGTAGGGCAGGAAGCATGATCTATAATGATAAATCTCGTCATATAAGATAGAGATATAATATCGTTAGAGAACTACTCTTTAGTGAAATTATCACGATTGACTATGTGAGGTCAAAGGATAATATGTTGGATCCACTTACAAAAGTTCTACCAATAGAAGGAGTTGATAAATCATTGCAGGAAATGAATTTATGACCTAGAACAAGTCATCACGATGGTAACTCTACCTAGCAGATTAGAGATCCCAAGATTTAGGTTCAATGAGACCAAACAAAGTTGTGATTAACGATTCAACGTTGTCAATATACTCAATGCATCTTATGATAAAGATAATGTTCAGAAAACAAGGATAAGGTTTATGGAATGAAGCTTTTTAGTGGTTTTTAAATTCGTCGTGTTTGACCAAATAGTTTAATCTATAGGACTAAATATTAGAAATCACCCATCAGAGGGTTAAGTAAAAGACGCTTCAAGGAGAATGATAATAAAAGCCTATTTTCTATTCTTTCATGAAATCAGAAAGTGTTCATGGCTGAAAACCATGAGAACCATAAACAAAAAAAGATTGGTTTTATTACCTGTCTAGGTGTATATTAAAGTTAGATGGTTTAAATATATCATATCTACCAATTAACCGAGTGCATTCAATGCAAGTTCACTATGAAAAGTTTAAAGAAAAACCTACTTATCAAGATGCAATTAGTATTTGCTTGTAGATCACACACTTGTCCTTACATTTCTTGATAAAATAGTCATTTCCCAATCATGTGGAGGATTTTTAGGTTTTAAGAGCTGTGAATGAAAAATGAATAAGTATTTTTTTTGAAAAAACACCAAAATAAAGGATGCAATTTGAATGCATTTTTTCATTTTGGATGGTTATGACCTTTTCAATGAATTGTGACTTTTTTGAAGAGTTACACCTTTTTTGAAAAATTACATCTTTATGGAGGTCCACTTTTATGAACCATTGCTTCGTTTCATGAAGCAAAATCTTAATGACTATAAATACCTGATTTTTTCCCATGCACATACATGAAATTTTGAAGTAATAACTCTTTTTTTCTTGAGAAACTCTAGTGTGATTTGGTATAGTTGATTGTGTTCGTAGTTCAATAAAATTTGAGGTATCGCTATTCTGTCGAGGTGATTTATTTTATCCTAGGAGAATATATTTCATAACCTCATATATTTGAGGAAAATAATTTTATGAAGGACACATTGTAAATTCTGTTAACTTCAATCTTTCAATCTTTATCTCTTTTCTAAACATTTTATTTTGCTATTTTCCAAAAAATAGTTTGACCTTCATTTTTAGTCATTCATATGTTGGTTTGAATTATTTTTAAAAGTTTAAAATTGTGAATACATAATTACAAATTAATTTAATTGTTCATACTTTAGTTTGAATATGTGTTTGAAGTTCTTGTTGTAATAAACAAATTTTACTTAACTCAGAAAACAATAATAACTTCATATAGTAAAAGAGGTAGAGTTTTGTGGTTTATGAATGAAGCAGGAACCAACTCTATAGTAACTCCCTAGTTAATTAAAGAAGAGTTATGAAACTCTTCATAAAAGTGGGGGTTATATGTTGCTTTGTTCCACTATAAAAGGATGACTTTGAGATCATTTGAAAAAATCACAAGATATAAAGCAAGACATCATTCTACATACCACACAAAAGACATATAAAATTTTCTTAGATAAAGAGTGTAGTTATTGTGGACAATATACAAGACTCCATAGTGATCTTTAAGAAACCACTAAGGTAATTGGTGGTGATAATCCACATTGATCCAAGAGAAGAAGGTATGTATTATTCCGTATAAATCTCTGAGTTTAAATCCTTCATTGGTATCAAAGCACAAGATATATGTTTTTATTTTTTACCATTGCATAAATTAAATGTAGTGAATAACGATTTTTATTTTATTTTATAGCATTTTAAAAAAGGTTTTTCAAATTTTTTTTTTGATATACATATTGACTTTCAGGTAAGTTATCTTCTATCTAGTATGGGCTACCAAAATAAATGAGCAATACATCACTGAAAATATATTTTCACTATCTTTACAACGATATATCATTTGTAATACTTTATTATCGAATGAGGGAGCTATGAATGTTGAAATTTGCTTGCCTGAAATTGAAAAAAAGTAACTAAAAATTTTCAGCTTGAACTTCCAGTTTTTAAGTTCGTTATTCTTCCTCTTCAAGCTTTTGATGTGTTCAAGATATATATATCACTGTAAATACCTATTTGAAACCTTTTCAATGATATATTATTTGTGAGTTTATGAAACAAAATGAGAGATAAATTAACGTCTAAAATTGACTACTCAAAAAGGGTAGAAATCTGAAAATTTCATATTTCGTAGCATAATTTATATAAACTTTTGAAGGAGTATACAAAAAGTTTTTTTGGTTCTTTGTGTCGTACTGAAGATTTTTCATCATCTTTACTTTTGACATATTATGTGTTTATGTTTGATACACATTATGAGTATTTAAAATTAATTTAAAGAAAGGGAATCACAAATTTGAATTTTCGATTATGAAAGAAAAAATGTGATGATATTTTTTTTTGAAATTGATTCACAAAAATATTTAGTTTTTATGTTAATTAAGTGTGTTGTTCGTGATTATAGTTTAAGTCACTTTTGTAAAATATAATATATGTTGAAGATATATATTTTTTTGAGTGGGAGTTCTAATTAGTAAAAGAAAATATTTTATTGAGAACTATCATTATTTATTATAGCATAATTGATTTAAGAAAATACTGATATGTTTAAGGTTACATGCAATGAAAGTAAGATAAACTTTCAAACATGGGCCATAGAGAATCAATATTGATTAGATGTAATTTGCAACAAATAAAAAATAGTGTATTTGTGCTTATTCGTGTTATTTCTTCTATGTGCGTAGATAATTTATAAAATGACCTAAAAGACTATCATTGTTGAATTGAATAAGGGTAAACCTCAACTTAAGGAGAAAGAAAAAGATAGTGTTAAAGAGTTTGATGTAACCAAATTAAAATATTTTTCCTGCCACAAGATGGGCCATTTTGTGCGAGATTATCTGAGGCAGAATAAGAAAACACTTAAAAATAATTATTGTGTATGTATCTAGTAACGCTAATAGTAGATGTTAATACTTTGTGGACTATGAAATTAGTTGCCACGGGCTATATAGCTAAAGACAGAGGATCATTTGTTGAATGTCGCTGACTGCCTTTTAAAAGTAGATGGCTTTATGTAGAAAATAATGCATCAATAGAAGTGAAAGGAATCGAAACATGCGAACAAGAATTGCATGGTGGACAAATTCTTCTCCTACATAATATATTATATGTTTCAGATATTCAATGGAATTTAATTTCAATGGTTTCTCTTCTTAAATTAAATTTTAGTATGAATTTTATACTAATTCTGTTGACATTCTGTATGGCATTGAATATTATAACTCAGATTACCAATTTAATGGTTTATTATGTTGGACATAATTTGTGGTTTTAATTGTATATCTAATAATCATGGTTGTTTTGTTTTAACCACAACTCATATTTTAGATATAAATATTTGGCATGCAAGATTTGGACATACAGGTCTTTTAAGAATGAATAGATTGACAAAGAAAGGACTGTTGGAGTTCTTAACTAAAATTGAAATGTCAATTTGTAAATATTGTCTAGCAGGAAAAAGCACTAGAAAATCATCTGAAAAAGGAATCAGAGTCTGTTCCCATTGCAATTCATCCATTCTGATATATATGGTCCTATGAATGTCAAGGCGAGACATAAGACCTCATATTTTATCATATTCATAAATATTATACTCGTTAGGTCATGTTTATTTGATCTCTCATAAGTTAGAAGCATTGAAATGCCATAGACAATTTATGATTTTGGTTGAGAATCAATCAAAGCTAAGAATAAAAGCTTTATGCACTGACCGTAAAAGTGAGAACTATCAAATCAATTTAAGGATCTATGTGATAAAAAAGAAATTGTATGACAATAATTTCATATACTCCTCAATATAATGGAGTAGTCGAGTGAAGAAATAGAAATTTGATTTAAATGGTTAGTTTTATGATGATCCAAATTAATTTGTCAATTTTCTTTTGGGGAGATGCATTGATATCTGTAGCTTTAGTACTTAACCGTGCTCCCTCTAAGTCTGTTGCTTTCAGACTCTATGAATTTTTCACGACTCAAACATCATGATTGGCACCCACCCTAAATTATGATAAGAGAATCATACTTAACCCAAACTTCAATTAACCAAGTGTTGTATTCACATTAACCTTATACTAACTTCACTATAAATGAGTTTTAAATCTCCATGACTAACAAAATAAATTGAAACGTCAAACCAACAAAATCATTAAGTCAATACTAGATTACGAAATCCTCTAGTTATTACATCTCCAAGACCTGAAATCACTGTACAAAAATATCTAAATAGATAGCTAATACAGTATCCAATAATAAAAGAATAAAGGAATGTCTTAGTCTCGAAACAAGGAACATGAACAATGATAAAAAGATTCAAAGGTTGCTCAGTCATTATGCTCACCTTGAAAATTGAATCAGGAACTACTAGTTAAAGGCAAGGTCTTGTCTCAAACGTCGAAACACGCTCTAGACTCAATTGAAAGAAGAGCACAAGTAGAATTACTACAACAACATGTATTGATGGGCATCATAGGTCGACTCAACCCGACATTATATGAATAAGTAAATTAAATAAATGTGAAGAGATCATCAAAGAACTTATAGTCAAAGACAATCAATCAATTATGAAATTCACTTTAAGGAGAATACAAGCTCAAAATCATGTATGTTTACACTTATTCAAATTCGGCAACGAATTCACCACAACATATGATCGTAACTAAAAATTCAAATCATCTGAATATAAATGTATGAATGAAAGATGTGCACATCTTCACTTCCACCTATCAATCTCATCAACATCATCAATAATCATCATGAACACATGATTAACCTCATCATCTTCACCAACATTATCATTATTATTATCATTTCACCCAATTCTCAACACTGATGTATATGAACATACAATGTAGTAATTAACCACAAGTAGTACTCGAAAGCGATGATAAATACTCAATTCAAAACTAAACATAGAGTTAAGCAAGTCAAATTTCTACAATAATTATAAACTACCTCAAATCCTTGCTCAAAGTCAACTTTAACTCGCGTTTTTACCCTTTTTTTCTTGTTCAACTTGTTCTTAATCTACAACAATAAGAACACATATCTATTTTAATAATTTAGCCCTTTATAACTACTAGGAATCAATGCCCATTAATTTCAACCATAAACTTGCCCTATTTCATCATCTTATGATATTTTATCCTCAAAACCTCATGAACCCTATTCGAATTTTCATGAACAACCATAATACTATACCCATTAGTATTTTCTAACACCTTAGGATCATTATTTACTGATTTTATGTTTATTTTCACCACTTCACCTCAACTTCATGAACAAGGTTTAAACCTTAAATTTCACCACGAATTTATTTTCTAGTTATTTTCCAAGATTAAGTGAAGTAATTCAAGTTAGAATGTAACAACTTATCTCCAAAGATGAAAAACTCCAAAATCTCTCAGAAAATTGCCTTTCCCATAGCTCCATCATATTTTCAAAAAGTGGAGAATGAAAAATATTTTTTGGATTTTAAAATTATCAAACATTGTGTGTTACTGCTGCATCATTTTATTATCGTTGCTATGATTCATGCCTTAAAATAGAGGTCCTCTACTGATACAAGACAGCTCAAGAACATAAGAAAACAAACACCAAAACAGTCTACTAGTTCAAGGAACTATGGACCTCTTTTGGTGACCCCTCTCGGATTCAAGAAAATAATAAGAACATCATGTAATGAGGTTTCTTAAACCTACTTTCCATCAGCAAACCAAACTATATTATGGCAATAAAAATGAAGAACAACAATGTTACAACCACAATAACCAAACGGCTTGAACAACAACAACACAAACTACAAGATTAGGACAAGAAACAAAGATAGATAGTTAGACAAGTGTTGATGTAGTCTTAACAACCCAAAAGCATATTCACTCTTGGACCTTTAGTACTTCATACAACAAACAACTAACTCTTACAATGACACAAGGTATCCACCTCTCAAAGCACTAAAGTCTCAAGCTTTGCAATACACAAGAGAATCCACCCTTATGCTATGCCCTAATTTCAGTTTTAAGAGCTCTCTCTCACAAGAGTAGTATCTTTAATATCAAGCATAAAATAAGAAAATAAACCCTAAAAGGTTCTATTTATACAACATTACAAATAATAGAAAAATGACAAAGAGCCCTTTAGTGACTAGTCTTCAAAAATACTCAAAAATGTCATGATCATGATCATACTTTTATCATCCTCTCCATCTTGAGAGGAATTTGACCACAAATTCACGGGCTCACCTCTTTTACGAAGGCACTTCATAATCTCCTTCTTCTGGCCACACATATTCTGCATACTATTTATTTTGCACTTTGGCTTCTTTTTGCTCTCCATCTTGTGGTTTGTCATCATTCTTAAATGATTCAATGCCCACCTCTTCTCTAAGATAGTACAATCTATTCCCTTTAGAATCATATTCCACCGGTTTGGGCTCTCACTAGCCTTGTACCCCCACTCTTGACACTTGGAGCATTGAAACCCCTCGGGATTAGCAATAGAATTCAATTTACCTTCATACCTTGGAGGATATTTTTGGAAACCCTTAGTGGCCTCGGGTTGGGTAGCCATGACTGAGTTCTCTTTGAGCTCCCTCTCAACCTCTAAAGGCAAGTGGAAGATGCCATCTACGGTGTCAAATTTGTGAAGCATCATGTGAGTGGAGATGTCCTTGTTTAAACCAACCTTGAAGGGCACAATGTCATGACTTACTTGCTCGCCTCGGTGGTCAAATTTCAATATCAATTGTTGAAACTCATCGTAGTAAGCCATGACACTCTTTCTCCCTTGCCTCAAATTATACAATTTGGCAAGAAGCTCATGCCTATAAGTCTCGGGCAAGTACCGTTATCACATAAGGTTCTTCAACCGAAACCAAGGAGGAGGTTGTACCCCAATCATCTCATTCCCAAACCGTTTAACATACTCTCACCATGTATTAGCATACCCTTCGAAGTGAGCTATAACATAGAAACTTTTGTTTTCTTCGGTAAGATCATTAAGTTGAAAGATCTTGTCACAAGATGACTCCCATACAAGGTAGGCTTCAGGATCACTCTCACCTTTGAAAACGGGAAAGATAACTTTGATGGAATTGAGACCTACATCTTAGTTTGGATGGCTATATCTCACCTCTCAATATAACTCCCCATGTATACCCCTCATCTTTCTGCCCTCAAGTAAACATCATCATATGACCCATAACCACCATGTTGTTCTCCGCTACCATAGCCCTCAACATGGATGGGTCTATTTGGGTTAAGTAGAGCTTGTAGTGGCAGGATTTGATTTGGATAGTGAGGTCTTTGGTCAAGTGAAGTTTGGATGAGAGGGTTCGGGTTTGGTGGTGGTATTTGGGTTCCAAGCCCTTATTGTTGGACTTGGTAGAGTGGACGATGGTTTGGTCTATCTTGCTCTTGGATTCTTGAGTAGAGATTGGTTGGATTTGTGGCAATTGGTGTATATAGCATTTGGTGCATGGTCCTGGGAGTATTAGTTGGGGAATTGTTTTGAGGTGTGAAAGGTCGACTCCTTTGGCTTTCCACACATTCTAATCTCCCACTTATTGATTCCACATCTGTATCTAATTTCTCAAGACCCACATTCAACCTAGCCACATCTCGGGACATAGTTTCAAGGTGAGCCAAAATGAGATTGATGGCATTATTATCCATTGTTTGAGCATTTGAAGCCTCGGGTTCCATTGTGGTTATACAAAAAATAATATTTCAAGTTACGGTCCAACAAGACACCCAATCAGTTCACAACGCCACACACAATAATACAATACAAATTCTACAAAAAAAAAACACGTGAGTTCAAAACAACCTCCCACAATGAGATCCCACCTTCAGGTTTCTTCAAACTCAAGCTTAACAATGGTGGATGGCTCAAATAACCTCAAATTTAGCTCAAATTCTAACCCTATACTCCTATAGTGTTAGAGAGCACAAATCTAACACTAAAAACACAAGAAAAACACAAAATCAAAAACTCGGAATTTGACCTAGGGTCAAAAGATTTTTGATTTGGACACTTCTTTTTTGCTGGGATTTTCAATTTCTAGACTCTAATAGTATTAGGAATAACGATCTAACACTAGAAACACACAAAACACACAATAATTAAATTTTTTTGGAAAGACCCTAAAAACATGAATAATAACTTTTTTTCTTTTTCTTTCTTTTCACTTTTTTTTTATTTTCAAGATAACAATCCCAAGATTGATTTTGTTGGAACAAAATCAAACCTTGATTTGATACCAAATGATATAAAAACAGCCCACCAAGATTTCAAAAAGTCCACAAAACGTGAGAAGAACAAGAAACACAAAGGGATATAAGATGACTAACACAAAAACACACGGATTTACAAAATAATGAAAGGATAGATAGTGAGACCAAGATTATTATAAAATTAAGAACCAAGTGTATTTTAACACTAACCCTAATGAATGTAATAATCAAAATCACACTCTTACGGTAACCACCAAGGAAATCAACTCACCTCAAAATCCACCCTTTCCAAGCAAAGCTCAATATTGGCTTTTCTAAGCCCTATACTAAGGATGGCTTTTCCAAGCCCTAACTAAGACTACACTAAGGTAGTCTACTCTCAATAGAGAGGATTTTCAAGTGTTTCATATATTCATCATTCAAAAAACTAAAGAGAAAATACCTAATAAGAGACTATATAGCCTAGCTTATTACATAGTATAATGGACCAAAATACCCTTAATGAAAGGGGAGGTCATGGGTTGTTTCTTTAACATGTGCAAACCCCAAAATACCCTTAATGAAGGGTGCTTCTTCAATTCTCCAAAATCATGGGGTCACACTTCAAAACTTGTAGTCTCGAATTGGCATCAAATGTACGCCCCCACGCAATCTTCCACATACGGATTTGTTTAATGCCATGCTCAAAACGGATCCTCTATGCATGTTCTCATATCCTCGAGGTGACCAAGTGTTAAGCCTATATGAGTTGGCCTCTAAAGATGTCATCAAAATATAAGATAGCCATTTGTCCCGTATCATCCTCCCCTTCTTGAAAAGGATTCAACCTCGAATCCAAACCTTGCAAAATCAAAGAGAGGACGAACAAATACAAACTTCTCATGGAATGAGGGTTATGGTTATCACAACAAATCATCTTAACATGCCAGGGCTGGACATATTTGAAATATAACCAAGGATCCTTTGAATGAAATATTAAAAACTCTATGAAATATGTACGAAGGTTTTGGTTATGGCATTCGCCAAGAGTGACACTTTGCTTGCCGTGTAGACCAAGCAACAAGTTGGGTGCACCAACATCACCATTTCCATTTTTGGCACCGGGGTCAAACGGGAAGAGTGGTCATAGACACGGGTCTAGACAACACTCCCCTTTCTTGTGGCCTCCACCCAAACTAAATGACATACTCTCTACAATAGCATATATATCATCGAAAGAAAATAGAGAGTAGAGAAAAGTATCTCTCAAGTCAACTTCCACTAAGGTGCCCTCATGTGTGTACTCACTACTAGTTTCCCAATCATCACCATGAGTAGTCTCAACAATAAATTCACACAAATTAGAAGGAGTAACTTTCAAGACTACACATTCCTTACCCTTAAGAGTACTCTCATATTCCAAGAAGAGATTTCTATCTATAGAAGGAATGTTGTTACACCATAGTGGGTTAACATATAGGCTATAACCTCCAAGGTAAGATATACCATCTTTTTCACCACTAGGCTCATTAGGAGTATTTATATCATTTTCAAACAAGACATTATACCTAATGAGTGCATGATCCAACCCATGGGCAGATTTGGAATAAGCAAGTTCCTCATTCTCTAAGAGATCAATATCAAGTTTCAAAGTGGTTTCAAGCACAAGATTGTCCCAAGAATAGCTCTCAGGTTCACTCCCCTTTTGTTGACCAACTTTTTCAAATACTTAACTCACTTGAGTTTGATTAATCATATCACATACATACTCAAGTGGTGGACAATTTTTACAAATAGGTTGATCAACACCAATTACACAAGACGATGTACTTCCGTTCAACATATAGGCTTCAATACTAGGTGAACATAAATTAATCTTACAAGAAGAGTCAATTTGGTCATCAATAGGATCAACTAGTGTATCCACACTCACAACATATACATCATCAACAAAAGGCAAAGAATCATTAGACTCACAAGTAAGTAAGCTACTACTCACACTCAATGGGTTACTAGCCACACAATTATCATTCACATGTAAGAATTATCTATTTTACCTTGAAGTTCTTGAGTCGACTCTCCTTTGCTATGTTGTAAAGGTCCTCTACAAACTTGGGCAGAAACTTCACTTCAGCATTGCTCTCCTTCACTTGCCATGTTGGTAACTACACAAATGTCCTTAGAAATAGAAGGACAAACAATGTTAGCTCGGTTTGGTGGCAATGCCCTCACTTCGCTCCACACAACCTCTCTTTTTTCCACTCTCGGATTACCACCTTGCACACCCTTACTCCTCTCAATATTTTATATCTCATAAGCATTTGGATTGGAGTAAGTATTCACTTCTTTTTGTGGCTCGGGCAGCATGTATGTCACGATGTGATTTCCCCACCGGTCTCTAACAACATTAGGCCAATTTTGAACATTTGGAACTCTATGTTGTGCAAACCATTCGGCACCTAAGCATACATGACTATATGTCAATGGAAGAATATTGCACCACACTTCCTCATGGTATTCAAATTGGGAGAAGACAACTTTGACCCTTTCGGTAACCTTAAACCCGTCCAAGAAATATGGAACAAGTAAAGGCTTGCGAAACAACCCCAAGTAGTCAATCATGGATGGAACGATGTAGTTACTATAGTACCTATCATTTAACACAACGAGGTATCCCGGTATCCCACAAATGTTCATATTTTCGGAGTGTACACTCCTTTTCGGATCAACATTGTAAAGAATACGAGTACCCCTCAATTTTGGAGATACATACCCTCTTCTTCTAGTTAGACAACCTCCATTAGAGATAGTATAACCATTCACACTATATCGACCTTGATAAGAAGTACTAGAAGGTCGAGAATATGAATCTTCACACTCCTCACGTGAACTCTCATCATAACACTCATAAGCTTTGTAAATGAAAGGGTTATACCTAACACCAAATCTAGGTTCGGAGTGAGAAGTGTAAGGCTTCTCACATGCCTCAATGTCATCATAAGATCCATCACGAGGTCCTACATCATCTCCAAGTTCACCATAAGCACTACGCACTTCATTCACCTTATTTTCTCCCTCAAAACCATAACTCTCAAATCTGCCCAAGTTTTGATCATGGCTATTTTCATAGCCTCCGCAATCTTCCTCAACTTCGCAGCCATAAAACCCCTCACTACAATCATAGTCTCCCATGTTGTAGTCACAATAATCCCTGACTATCGAAGACGTATTCCCCTTATATCACCTTTGTACCTACACAATGAACAAACAATATTAGTAGTAAAAGCTCCTCACCAACACTCGTATACACCCACCTTTGTGATTCTCACAATTGGAGTGGTGAATATTGAAAGTTGCTTATACTCCGGTAGTCAATAGGATGTCAATTCTACTTGGCGACCAGAATGGATTCTTGTTTGATCGACTCAAGACACAAAAACAAAATTTACTTACGAACTTGAAACAAAGAAA
This sequence comes from Capsicum annuum, assembly GCF_002878395.1. Classification (NCBI taxonomy): domain Eukaryota; kingdom Viridiplantae; phylum Streptophyta; class Magnoliopsida; order Solanales; family Solanaceae; genus Capsicum; species Capsicum annuum. Next base: position 174,582,948 of record NC_061113.1, read on the forward strand.
ATACTACGACTTATAAATGAGAAAAACACAAAATACAACACTTAACACGAAAGAAAACATACTCAAAAACTAATCTACAATCTAGTAGATATCTACTAGTTTGCTAATTAGTATGACAACTAACAAAATGGAAACCAATAGAATCAAAAAGAGAGAAACTATTCTTGAGATATTGATGATGTGGCACTTGACTATTGGTCGATGGACAAAAAAAATATTGTTGAAGTTGAAAAATTTTGTTCCACAATTTTGGTTGTTCAAATTTCACAAAGATGGGGGGAATTTCATTTTTGGTAGGTTAACAAATAAGACTTTAAGTCCTTTTTTCCAAAATTCAAACCTTGACCAACTTTTACCTTTTTGGCAAGACAACCTTTTAGAGGTCTTGTCCTCCTTTCCTCATTTGGCTTGTCTAGAAAAATGAACTTACTCCCTTTGGTATGAAGATTTTTGGGAGGTCTTTTGTTGTGTTTCCTCTTTGGTAATGTCTTGAAAGTTGTTTCAAGACAAAAAAGATCCCAAACTCTCTTCCCTTTGAATTTGGATCAAACAACAACCTTTTACAAGACTTCTTCAACATAACATAAGAACTTCAACCACAACAACAACAAAACTGTCCACTCTTCCCACAACAACTTGCATTTTTTTTGATCAAGAACTTGGGTTAGACTCAAGTTGTGTTAGAGATAAATAAAACCAACACAAGAAACAACAAAGACAATCAAAACAACACCTAAATCTAGACGAAAATTCGGTCAAACAACAACAACACTTCGGCCAAGACACCAAACCAGTAGAATAACTTCTTTTTGTGAGATTTTTGACCTTGGACACCTCTTCTAATGTTAGGAAATAAAGATATAACACTAGAACACACAAAACACACAAAAATCATAAGAAAACTAGGCTTCAAATTTCGGCCTAAACACAAAAACGTGGACAGATTACTATTTTTGAGTTTTTCAGCTTTTCAACATTTTTTTTATTTTTGAGTGAACAAATCCAAGATTGATCTCGTGGGAACGAAATCAATGATGGCTCTGATACCAAATGATATAATACAGCCCAAGAAAACAAGAAAACAAACACCAAAATAGTCCACTAGTTCAAGGAACTATGGACCTCTTTTGGTGACCCCTCTCGGATTCAAGAAAACAACAAGAACACCATGTAATGAGGTGTTTAACACCTAATTTCCAGCAGCAAATCAAACTATATTATGATAATAAAAATGAAGAACAACAATGTTATAACCACAATAACCAAATGGCTTGAACAAGAACAACACAAACTACAAGATTAGGACAAGAAACAAAGATAGATAGTTAGACAAGTGTTGATGTAGTTTTAACAACCCAAGAACATATTCACTCTGGACCTTCAACACTTCATAAAACAAACACCTAACTCTTACAATGACACAAGAGGGGCATCAACCTCTCAAAGCACCAAAGTCTCAAGCTTTGCAACACACAAGAGAATCCACCTTTATGCTATGCCCTAATTTAAGTTTTGAAAACTCTCTCTTATAAGAGTAGTGTCTTCAATATCAAACATAAAATAAGAAAATAAACCCTACAAGGTTATATTTATACAACATTACAAATAATAGAGAAATGAAAAAAGAGCCCTTTAGTGACTAGTCTTCAAAAATACTCAACAGTGTCATGATCATGATCATACTTGTACCAACTGCAGTAGTTAATTTCTCCACTGCTGTGGTCTAAGGCAAAAACTCAGGACCTCTCTTGAGTTATTCTTATTTTACAACACACTTCACAAATTACGACATCGCGAACAAACCCCATGACAAATTTAAATTGGTGTTTTATAACCTGGTTCCAAGTGTCGAAAAGTGATTTGGATAACTAAACTCATTATTTATCTAAATATAACATCAATCTTCACTATCAACCATCACATTAATACCAAATTTTTCTTGACTAACGCACCCTAAAAAACTGTTCAAACTTAGTCTAGCCTTGAATTTCTCAAAAATCAGTAAAGGGAAGACTAAGAGCAAATTTTACCTCTTCTTTCATTGTAACGAAAATTTTGGCTATTACAGAATTATGCATCGGCAGAAAACCTGACTAAAATGTATTGTGATTATGGGGTTCTACAACATATGCGCATAATTCTTCTCTTGAATATGGAAAGTTCGGCTAAGGAGCAAGAAATTCATCTTTATTAGCTATTCAAAACAATTGAAGGGTTAAAGATAGGAGAATATGAAAATGGATGCATAACAAAGTTTGAGTCATGATATGCCATAATTATAGAGACAGTATTTCCTAGTAAGGGTGATATTTTTAGAACTGTCATTTTATGTAGTTATGGATCAACAAGAGAATCTTCAAGAACAAACAAGTGAGGAAAAAGAATTTGTACCTTCTCCTACTAATTCAAGTGGGAGTATTATGCATGTAGATGGTACTTCAAAAGAGACACAGTTGAGAAGGAGTACAAAAGAAAATATTCCTCAACGTTGTTTTAATATCAAAGGGGAAGCATTAATAGCTACTCCACAATATGGTTAACAACCTAATTCAATTCAAAAGGCTCTTTCAAGCCCTATCAAGAATAACTAGGTGAAAGAAATGGAAGAGAAAATATAACAATCCAAACCATCATTACGAGTGAAAATGCTCCAAAATATTTTCAATAAATAATTTGCTAAAAATGGATTATGAAAAATTTAAATTGGGGAAAAAATTAGTTCCTAAGGGAATTGAACGACGAGGCCCAATTCTGCTCTGGGCTAGAATGCCTGTACCACTTCTGCAGTTGGATTACCTCTGCAGCAGTAAAAAATAGTGTGTTGATGGAGGGATTTTTAAAAAACCTCTTTCCCCTTCCTCCAAAAATACTTTGAAAAACTCTATCTCCCTAGCCACGAGATTTCAAAGGCCAAGGTTCATGAGGGTAGTTACGAGACACACCCGGAAGAATTTAACATGGGAATACGTCTAGCATGTGGTATAACTCACTCCTATATATAGCAGTATGTTTTTATTAAGAGGTAAGATAAGGTTATTTTGTAGAAATTAAACTAGGATAAATGTATTTAACACTAATCATATTGTTGGGAGTATCATGCATTAGGCCATCAGGCACAAAGTTTGATGGACAAACATGGATAAAAATCTGGATAAGCTTGGTTATGTTTAATTGATAATGTTATATTAGTGCTTATTTGGGATAAGGGATGGATAGGATGATGGAGTGAATATGCATACAATATTATCTTCCAGGGTTTGAGTACAGTATAAGGTTGAATAAGATAATGCTAAATGATAAAATGGGAAAGTTAAGGTTACTTTATTAATATATATAAATGCTTTAAATGCTGAAATTGTGCCATGAAAGATCATATAATTCTAATATCTATAGTTATGACAAATATTTTCACAAGTTTAGAAGATGCGAGAGTGAGTAAAAAGGTATTGAGATTAGCTTATTTGCATAGTTGGCATTACTTATCCTATTATCATGATCAATGCTTTCTAGAGCTAAGAAGGTAATGTGAAAATCTTGATACTGGGATACCCACACACTATCCACCATATGACTCCCATGCCCTAACTCATCTCCATACCATAAGACTAGTACTATTAAGTTGTATCCTAAGCAGAACATTAAGGGCCAGACACTAGACAACTTATGATTAGACTATACCATTCATTACATTAACATACGACTCATAAGGAGTCTCTCATACGTAGGACAGAACTTGGCCAGAAACACACTGACCAATATACGACTAGTGTCCCTAGACCCGTCACCACACCATACGACCCATACCACCAAGTCTTAACCACAATAGAAACCTAACCTTCACTCACTATAAACCTTATGATTTTTGTCAGCTGACCCGTACCCACACCATACGACTCGTATGATGAGTCATTACAAAACCAGTGAGCTCAAAGCTCAGGAAATTTCTAAGGGCCAAAACCCAGGGTGTTTTAGTTCTCCCCCACTTTGATCATTAGTCCTCAAATGATAGAACAAGGCATCAACAAACATGATTAAAGCCTCAAACATCTCTACTCTGACCTTTAACTAAGTTAGAAAACAAAGATATTATGAAGAACACGTATCTTCTACAAGAATTTTTGGAGTACAAAATAGGAATGGACACTTGGACTTCATGTCCTCTTCATCTTCTAAAGTATCCTCTTCCACTTTGTGGTTCCTCCATAGAACCTTTACTGAGGCTACGTCTTTGGTCCATAATTGGCGAACTTGCCGATCCAATATTTCAACCGGGATGTCCTCATAAGATAGGGAATCCAAAATACCAAATATTTGATAGGCATAATTTGCGACAGGTCACCCATATACTTCCTCCACATAGAAACAAGGAACACCGAGTGAATGGAGCTCAAACTAAAAGGCAACTCCAAATCATACGCAATATGGTCAACCCTCTTCAATATCAAGTATGGACTAACATACTGGGGAATAAACTTCCCCTTCTTCCCAAACCACATCACTTTCTTCATGGGAGACACCTTTAAGAACACCCTATCCCCAACCTCAAACTCCAACTTCCTACGCCTTACATCTACATAGGACTTTTGGCGACTTTGGGCAGCCTTAAGTCTATCCTAAATCACCATTACCTTCTCCATGGATTGGATCAAATTTGAGCCAAAAATGTCTGCTTTACTAACCTCGAACCACCCAATCAAAGGCCTACATCTCCTACCATACAATGCCTCAAACGAAACTATCCCAATGCTAAAGTGGTAGCTATTATTGTAACAAAACTCTATAAGAGGAAATGCTCAACCCAATTACCACCATAATAAATCATGCAAGCACAAAGCATATCCTCTAATGTCTGGATAGTCCTTTCTTCTTACCCATCTGACTGTAGGTGAAAAATAGTACTAAGACTCACCTTGGTCCCCTAACCTTTCTAAAAAGATTGCCAAAAAGTGAGATGAGAACTGTGTACCACTATCTGAGATGATAAAAATTGGCACCCCATGCAACTTGACAATCTTATAGAGATACAACCTTGCGTAATTCTCAATTGAGAAATTAGTCCCCACTAACAAGAAGTGAGCCGACTTTGTCATCATATCCATGATTACTCAAATAGAATAAAACTGATTTTGAGATCGAGGAATACCAGTAACAAAACCCATGTTAATCGCTTCCCACTTTTACCTAGATAACTTAATCTTTTGATACAATTCTTTGGGCGTCATGTGGTCAATTTTCACCTGTTGGCACACCATGCACTTAGCCACAAAACTAGCCATATCCCTCTTCATATTGTTCCACTAATACATCTCCTTAAGTTCATGATACATTTTCATTGAACCAGGATGAACAATATTGCGTGAACATGCGCCTCAGCCAATCTTCTCTCTCGCAAACCATATCCACTAGGAACACATAACCTGCCTTGGTACCGCAAGGTACCATCACTACTAATCTCAAAGGCCATCACCTTTTTCCCACTTACATCACCTTTGATCCTCATTAAGACATAATCTAACACTTATTTCCCCTTACTTTAAGCATCAAAAGATGATTGTGCCACCTCCTATACAAATAAGCCACCATTCTAAGAGTCAAAGAGACAAACTACAAGGTTATCTAGACGGTGAATATCCTTCATTAACTCCCGCTTCTCCTTATCCACATTAGCTAAACTCTCCAAGGATTACCTGCTAAGAGCACAAATAACCATGTTAGCTTTACCTGGGTGGTAGTGAAGACTCATATCATAGTCCTTGAGAAGCTTAACCCATCTCCTTTGCTTGAGGTTAAGCTATTTCTGAGTAAACACATACTGCAAGTTCTTATTATTAGAAAAGATGTCCACATGCACTCCATACAAATAGTGATACCAGATTTTCAAAACGAACACTACAGATAACAATTCTAACACATGGGTTGGATAATTCTTCTTATGTACCTTCAACTATATAGAGACATAAGCTATCACATTGCCTTGATGCATCAAGACACAGCCAAGCCTCATATGAGATGCATCGCAATATACCACAAATATATTCGTGCCTTTAGGAAAAGTCAAGATTGGAGCCAAAGTTAGCTTATCCTTCAGATTCTCAAAACTACCCTCACAAGCATCAGAAAAAAAAAGAACTTTACCTTCTTCTGAGTAAACTTAGTCAATGGGGAAGCTATAGAAGAAAAACTCTCCACAAACCTCCTGTAGTAACCTACCAAACCTAAGAAGCTCTGAATATCGATTAGAGTCATGGGTATAGGCCACTTTTTTACCATTGCAACTTCTTGCAGATCCACTATGATCCCTTTACTAGAAATGACATGACCCAGAAAAGCAATAGCATTCAACAAGAATTCATATTTCAAAAATTTAGCATACAACTGCTACTCTTTCAGGGTCTGTAATAAAATATAGAGATGATCAACATAATCCATGTTGCTCTTAGAATCATATATAAAAACAATGCAGAATAAATCCATAAACTAATGAAAGACCGTATTCATCAAATCCATAAATATCGTTGAGGCATTGGTTAACCCGAAAGACATAACCAAGAACTCAAAATGCCCATACCGAGTATAAAATGCAGTCTTAAGGATATCCTCTTCCCTAATCTTTAAATAATGATACTCGGATCAAGGATCAATCTTAGAGAAAAATTTAGCACCCTGCAGCTGATCAAACAAATCATCCATCTTTCGAAGAGGATACTTATTCTTTACCATTACCTTATTCAACTGTTGGTATTCCATACACATCCAAAGAGAACCATCCTTATTACACATGAATAACACTGGTGCACCCCACGGGGACACACTAGGATAGATGAAACATTTGTTTAAAAGATCCTTTAGTTGCTCTTTAAGCTCTTTCAACTTAGACGGAGTCTTCTATAAGAAGGAATATAGATTGGAGGAGTGTCCAGAACAAGATCAATCCCAACCTCAATCTCCCTATTAAGAGAAACACCAAGGAGCTCATCAGGGAAGACCTCAGGAAATTCATTCATCATTAGGACAGAATGCAAAAAAGACCCTTCAAGTAAGAATCTTTAACATGGACTAGTTGATAGAGACATCCCTTAGAGATCAATCTCCCAGATCTAAGATATGATATAAAATTCCCTTTAGGAGATAGGGAGCCACTCTCCCTCTTAATGATTGACTCATTAGGAAATTTAGCAACAACCATATGGGTTTGATAGTCTAGAGAAATGATGGAACTGATTAGGCCCTACTAGTCTGAGATTTGGCACCCTATGCCCTGAAGTTGTATCCACCTTAGAAATACCTATCACTTGATGGTTTTGGGTAGGGAGCACTACCCGTTGATTAAGACCCAGCATTGCCACACTTCTTTTTGGGCCACTTTCCACCATTTCTTCCACTCTGTTGTTGGTCACCACCCTGCTTAGAAAATTTAAACTTCTTGCTCTACCACTCCTCTATCTCAACCCACTTCTTTTTTCTCTTTCTCTACCTATTACATGTACACAACCTGGAGATATCCATGTCCTTATTCAAAGAGGCACCATTACTCTCTAATGTTGAGTTTTTAGACAATCCAAAAGCAAACTTTCTCATTATATCCCTTATGCTAGAAACTAACTTTAGAGAATATTGAGATAACTGGTAAAACTTCATGACATACTCCTTGACTGACATCTTTCCTTGCTTCAGATTAACAAACTCTTTTTCTTATACTTCCCACAGCTCTTGAGAAAGGAAGCAGTTCAGGAAATCATTAGAAAAATCCTCCCACAGAGATGAATCAACATCATTACCCTTGTATGATCCCATTCCTCGTACCATTAGTACGCTATATTTTCAGCTAGTAGGTGAAAAACTCCACACCTTCTATATTTGTGGTATGCATAACACAAAAGATCTTTTCTATATCATCCAAAAAATCTTGAGGATCCTCTTCTACCTTAACACCAGTAAATCTTAGAGGGTTCAATCTCATGAACCGACTAACCCTTATGGCCTCAGAAGATGGAGTAACAGAAATACCACGCTCAGAAAGAAGCTACAAACTATGCCAACATATGAATGGACTGACAAAACTCAGAGTTTGACACTTTAGCCTAAGTAGATTAAGAAGGACTGGAGGGAACCGATGGAACTCTAGGACAATCAAGAATTGTACCCCTATATCGGGATGGATCCCATAAGTAGAACGTGTCCCATCAACATTGTCCTCAGGTAAGATAAAGGAGTTTTCGTGAGCTTTAGATCTTTGAAGAGGCTTGATTTGAAAAAGCAAAAAAACTATAATTAGGGAAGATTTCAAGACCTTAGATTCTACAGCTTAAAAACAAAACACATGAAGGAGAAACATTGCTAAATGCCTTGTAGCATCTCTCTTATAAGTGTGGCGCACTAACACCCTTAAAAGAGACTCTACTTGACACGACTTTGTGGACTCCCAATTTACTATGAACCAAGGGCTTTGATACCAATCTAACACTAGCAAAACCAGGGATTAGTAATGTCGGGCATCTCAAGTCTGACCAAAATCGGAGACCTCCACTAATACCCAACTGTAATGCCCTGAATCTGGTTCTCAAAATGCTATACAGTGCTCATGACCCCGATGGACCACAAGCTAACCCATGACTGATATATGTACCTAAACACTGTATAATAGGCTGTATAAATGCAAAAATAAAAGAATGAAACATGCCATAAGGTTTAAAACTGATAAACATTTGATAAAACCATATTTGAATAATATGGTATGACAATATCAAAACTGAAACAATGTCTGAAACATCTTGTCTAAAAACACTGTAGTCTAAAAGCGTCTAAACTGTCTAAATAAGGAGTTGATGGGACATGTACCCCAACTAACTCCAACTACTGAAATAAACTAAGAAATGAAGTAATGATCATTCCCTTGAAGGATAAGGACTCACTGCTAATTTTGATTACTGAAACTTGAATGCTATTGATGCTCTGGAGCTCGTGCTTCTGAACCTATGGTATAAAACATCATAGTGCAAATGCGTCAGTACGATTGAATGTACTGGTATGCAAGTGAGGTAGGCCGAATGCAAAAGGTTTAAATACATGGATAATGCTAGCTAACTATATAACATGAACGTGGGAATACATGCATGAATAAGTGACTGTGACTGAATTCATGATGGTATTGACTATTGAGTCTAATTATTGATAACATGAGTCACTGATAACTAATATAACTGATACTAAGAGAATATATATAATAGCCTAGGTTCTGATGGAACTAACTGAGTTTCATACTATTCAGAGTTGACTGTATCTGACAGTCTAAAAATTCTAAAGAACTATCTGAGTTCTATTACTAAGACTGAGTTTGAAACTGTAACTATGGGAAGTAGTCATCGAACCAACATGCCCTAAATAATGCAATATAGATGAGTTGGGGGTCCAATCTATAACCCTAATTAGAAGGGTATCAATACTGCGCCACTGGTAAGGACAAGCTATGGGTAACCCTCATCTGACAGTGTCCCCAAAAGAGAATGGTGGGACCCTCATCTGACAATGTTTATGCACCTTATCAATCTTCATCTGTCAGTGTTGATGTCTCAACCTATGTTGGCTACATAGTTCTGGAATGAAAGGATTGCTTCTAAAGATCATACCCTCAACTGTCAGTGTGTGTCCTCATACTTGGGTTCACTCGGTGCTAAATCCTACTCCCATCTAAATAGACACTAAGCATGATTAACTAAATTGAACTGGACTGAGTTTATTGAGTTCCATTTACTAATAGAATAATATTGAGATTACTGAAGTACTAAGATTTCTGATATTTCTGGGATTACTGAGTTTTCCTGAGTCACATGACTGACTGAATTCTACTGAACATAGCTTGACTGAGGATATTGTGAAAACATGACACTGGCTCTAGGCACAAAGCTAACTTGTTAGGAACAAGTATCCCCAGGACTTGATAGATGGAAACTGACAAGGCGTCATATCCTTGAATACATGACCAACATCACTAATCCATAATATAATAAGTTGGGGATTTCATAAAGTACATAGTTATCACAGACTTATACATGAATAGGATTGCATGTAAACATGGTATAATTTCGTAAGGCTAATTCATGAGCAATCCAACAAACATTTACAAGGCATATTTATAGCATGAGAGTTCTTTGAACATAAGGGTAAAACATGAATCCATCACTAAAGTCACAATTGAACTATATTACATGATTTCTCGTCTTCTAGGCATTTTATCAAACACCTTACATGCACCACTTAGGGCATGGGTATAAGCATCAATTACACATTATAAACCACTCAATTCATAGATTTAAACTCATATACTAAAGTAATTTCATAAAAACACATAAAGTTTCCATCTTGGGAATCATACAACAACACTCACATAAACATAATCAACCCACAACATAATATTCATAATACATAATTTAAAACTTGATTTTGGGGCTTCATGGATGAAAGAAATCCATGAATAAACACTGTACATACCTATGAAAGAAAACCTTGAAGATTCTTAGAGTTCTTGGATGGATTTCTTGAGATTGACCTTGATTCTCAAGGGTTAGGGTTTTGTTTCTTGGGAGAGAATGCTTTTGTTTTGGAGAAAAGTGAGTCAAATAATAGTTTAAAATAATTTAAGGGATTAAATCCCGCATTTGGATGTGTTAAGACTTTGGGAAAAGACTATTTTAGCTCTGGACAAAACTTTTAATGTTCGTCAAAATTTTCCAACATGGGCATCAAGCACTATGCGGCGCTATCGCGCTGTGTCACTGGAATTTGACAACTGGGAAATTGGGAGATGGTGTAATACGAGCTATCGCGTTGCCACTTTGTTTGTGACCAGGAAGTTTGGAGCGATACGGAGACATAACAGAGATGGACTGGAAAAAGGACAATTGGGATTTAGGAGCCCTCCGCGATGCGGTGTAATTGCGAATCTTACTGGAAACTAACAAACGTCATTTTGTCTTATGGCGCGAAGCGCCACTGGCTGAAATGATAGTGTTTTACAACTGAAACTTTAAATCGCCATAACTTCTTACTCGGTTATCGAATTTAGGAAAATTTGGTATCGATGGAAAGTTTATTCAATTTTCCACGTGACAAAAAGTGAAAATCTTGAAAATACCACATGTATAAAAGTGTATTCATCTTTAAAATAAGTCTTTGACATCTTTAGAATGAATTTAAGCTAGGTAGAAGTATGGGGTATTACACCAACTGTAATCGTTTGTACCTTATTTTGGATGAACTCCAAACATATAACAAGATAAAACAACATTAATTGAAAGACATTTAATAAAGTCCATAACTATAACCTACCAAATATCTAACTAAATATCCAATCAGTGTCAACCCCAATGCCAATACCAATACCAAGGCTAACACTAATACCGACACTGCCCATGTCCATAGTAGTCCTACAAAGCATTTAACCAGAATCAACAACATCCAGTCGGGACATGCCCCCGGCCCTAGCCAAAACCAAACCAAAGAAATAACAATAATGAAAGAAGTCCATGGCATGAAATGGAGTCTTTTGGAGTATGGAAGATCACCACTTCAATCTGACACAAAGTTGTCCCCGAATCCAAGTCAGTGAGCAAGAGGAGTAGTATGGTCGATTCTTATATCGCGTGGGGATACAGCTCCTAAAGATGATTAATGGAATGAACTCTAGAATGTACTCAGTAATAAGGATAAAATAATGCCATTATTCAAAACCAAAGTAAACAATCATATGTAATCACATACTTACATACATACATATATATATATATATCATGCTGGGAAAGGAACCAGGTTTAGCATGCATTTAAAACCTTTAACCTGGGTTGTGTAGCTTTGCCATCCTAAATCCACCTAAGGGCTATATGGATTTAGCTCCCCTACTTAAAGGTCCTCGGTGTGTGTTAGCCACACGACCTAAAGAAAAACCTTAAATGACTAGTACATCTCCCAAAATATAAGTGTGACGTAATGCACACGGTCACAAAGACCAAACCTCACATCGGCAAACATAAATATCCAGCTTTGGTCCCCCCAGGACCTACACCTTCCACGACTTTGCTAACACATCTCTCTTTAATCCTATATTAAAACCATCCACACATAACCAACTATTTACCAAGGAGTCTTTTTAATTAGACATTAACCTTGGGGTCGTAATACCAAAATTAGAGCTTGTATGTCTATCCATTTGTGTCATACCAAAGCCATTAAACCAATTTGACTCCAAAGTTTAAAATTAGACAAATACCATGGCCACCAATGCCTTGCCAATCCATTTAAAACCATCCAAACCAATTTAAGTTTCATTCCCATATTATGTAATGCAAAGGTTTCAAGAATAGTCAAACTATGTGATGAAATCATTCTCATTGGTATTTTAACAAACATGTTGAGGGCATATAGTTTCTCAAACCAAAACCAAGTATCAACTAACTATTCCCATGCAACCATATGTTCAAATCATAATTATAACATGAAAAACCATAAGTAAAACATGGGAAAACAATAACCAACCAAGAACAACTAAAACCCCCAACATCTATTTCAAAACTAAAATAATACCATAATAATACCGTAAAGAGAATTCATTAAAACATTATTTTACTTGAACTAACAGTGAGGGAGTATTAACATGCCTTAGACACCAAGAAAGATGGAGAGATTTTCCCTTGAAATCCCAAAATTGTTTACCTTGTAGAAACCTTAGCCTTTTCTTAAACCAAAAGTTTAAGAGAGATTTAAGAGATTTTTAAGAGTGTTTGATTTAGAATAATGGGTTAATAAAGTCCCAAAAGGTGTTTTATGTCATGGGGTCAAAAGCTGTTAAGAGGGAAAATATCCAGAATACCCTCAACTTAAATGGTAAAAATCCCATAGGTGGGTACGAGTCAACCCTTCAACTCATCACCACATCATACAATTGGTACCATAAAGTCATGCCCAGAACATAAGGTTTGACACCCATACACTATCTACCATATGAATCTCTTGCCCCAATGCATCACCATACCATGCGACTTGTACCATCAAGTCGTATTCGAAGCAGAACATTAAGGCTAGACACTGGACAACATACGATTAGACTATACAATTTGTCACATAAACACATGACTCGTAGGGAGTCTCTCATATCTAGGACATAACTTAGCCAGCAACACACTAACCAATATATGACTAGAGTCCCTAAACCCATCACCATACTATATGACCCGTACCCACCAATTCATAAACACAATAGAAACCTAACTATCACTCACTATAAACCATACAAATTGGGTCATCTGGCCTATTCCCATATAATTCGACTCGTATGTTGAGTCATTACAAGACGTATGTTGAGTCTTTACAATACTAATGAACTCAAAGCTTACAAAATTTCTAAGGACCAAAATCTAGGATATTTCAGTCATAGAGATTCTCATGTAGTCTATAGGGATGCTATTAGTTGACCATAGAAATACTAAGTATAGGCCATGGAGATGCTAAGTGTTGATCATAAAGATGCTAAGTACAGGTCACAAAGATGATAGTATATTTTAATAGAAGTTGTTAACTGGGATATTCAAACACTGTAAATGTTACTGGTTTCGTGGTTTCTCTTTATTTATTATTAATGTTATTTTTTATAACCCTAGTAGGCCGATGATACTAACCAGTATATGTGGTTGTACTAATGCTACACTTACTATGCCTCCAATAAGGGGTATAGCCATGGTGCAGTTTAGTTGGATGACAGTTATGTCAATCATTTAGCAACAGCTCCTGCCCTCTTTGTTTAGTATGAATATTGTGTCATGGATGTCCCTACTCCTTATCTGGTGCTTTTACCAATTTAGTCTTGGTTTTGGGGAGTTACTCGTTGTTGTTTTCCATATTTATTTTATATATCAAATGTATTAAAATGAATTATGGAATGAATTTATTTGATAATAATTTTGAAATTTTGATTTTTTATTAATATGATTGACATCATTGATTAGGTGGATATTGTAGTAACTTTTGCATTGATTAATGGTGGGACATTCAGGGATCTCCTATTTTGGGTAGGTGTAGGTAAGTGACATCATTATCTGGTGGGGTTAGATTGTGAAAAATATGGTATCAGAGCCAAGGTTATTGATCCTTAGGATACGAGCAAATATTGAGTAGAGTTTTATGGATTTGTGTGTTGGTGTCCATGTCAAATCTGTAGGAAGCTATAAGTCATCTAAAAATCTATCTCACTTTCATCCTTCCTATCGTATGATCTCAATGTCGTATCCTCGAGTTGATTCCAATTGGTGTCTCATCCATCAGAAATAGGACTAGTTGGTCCCAATTGGTATCTCTTAACATATAAGTGCCAAAACTAAATTCCTAACAAATATAGGCTAGTAAAGGCATATGGATTGAACTGTTATGCTTACTTTATATGGTGTTAATTATTTGTGGTAAAGCAATTATGTGTTAAAAATGTGCTCCGTTGATTATTATTAATAGTGATGTATGTTAATTTTCCCTATGATTCATAAACTCTCAAATATGATTTGTCATTAGTGTGTGTGTGATGGTGTGATCTATAGTCAAGCATATCAGTGGACATAAGAACTAGGTGTGATCTTGAGAGTGTCTTTATTTTTAAGGTTTAATCCATGACTCATCTCACCATAATTTAAAGTCCTACTTGACTTCCCTCTAATCCTATGTGAACCACCCAGGTACTTAACTATTAGTGGAACACCTTGAAGAGTGTAACATGCGAGTTTAAAAAATAGAGGAAAGTTTAGCGTAGTTATTTTGATAGACAAAAAATGGTGTTGGTTGTGGTCCAAAATTAATAGAATTATGAACTCAATATTTATTGTGTGCAAATAAGAGGTTAATATGAAACTAACACTCGTATAATGAGGAATATTATGTAGAAAGAACCTAAGATTTGATAAGGGGGGAATCAAAGTGGAGCATCTGGAGGCTACTACTGCAGTGGATATTTTACCGCTTTGGTCGCTCCAGGAAAAATCCTGCCAAGCATTTACCTTGTTTTTACAATGTCCAATCATTGTGAAACAACCCTATATTTGAGATATCCAACACGTGTTATAAGCAAGAAAGATTATTATCAAAGAGTGGGGGAAGGAACAACTAGCTAGTGGCACTATCTCTGAGGCTCTAGGCATTAGAACCCTCCTCCTCCATGCCACTAAGGAAGGAAAACTCCTCGGTGATATTCCTAGTTAGATTCAATAATATTTTTATAGAGAGTTATACCCAAAGATCACTTGGACCGTCTTCCTCATTCTTACAAGCATGTGATCATGGGAGTGACACTTCTTTTTCTCTTTATTTAGTTTTTCTTAAATCTCTGCATAAGCTCAAGTCAGTTCCAATGGTAGGGAAGTAGAGATGAGAGAGCCACTCCAAAAAAAAGCAGGCGAGACCTCTCCAGATAGTTCCATATTACAAGATCAGCCTCCCAACCACCAAGGGATGTAGGGGCCCGGGTAGAAGGAGAACTCAACACCCTAGTCCCACCAACTTTATTACTCTCACCCCTTACCTTTCTATTTTTTTTAATTCCTTCTTGAATACCCTTAGACCTTAGTAAATTATATGCTACCTCATAGTCATTCATAGTGTCTTAGATATGTCGGGGAATATTCACCCTATCACAAAGTATGGTAACTAAGGAAAGTAGGAAAATATCATATGCCAACCTCTCCTAAGTATAAAAAAATCCCACTCATCTGCAATTTGTGCCCCCACATACCTACAGATTCTTGGAAAGATACAAGTCACCACCATGGCCTAATAAAAGGCCACATTTGTAATGCTACACAAAGTAAGATACTACAAAACACTAGTTGTAACCATACCCTGGCCTCGATCAATAAATAAGTGCTCTTCGTCACCTTGACACTGGAGCATCTCACCTTAGTAGCTCATCTTTTAAATGCCAAGACCTCATCCTCCCACTCCAACTTTGATGCCTGAATTCTTACCTCCAAGGTGGCATTGGAAGGGTTTTGGACACTAAAAGTGTCATTGATAGTGGCCAAATCCACTATGACCCTCTTTTCTCATACCCGGGTGGTGGAGAAAGGTACCGACCAATCCACAATTAGAATATTGGCATAAAAATCTCAAACAACCTCTATGTTGTGTTGAGCGATGTACTTGGTCAACATATCCCACCCAAACACCTTCGATCAAGCATAAAACTTTGAAAACTCCTTCTTCATATACTTCATCAACATTCTTTATCACAAACAAATCCCCTCTTTATAATAATTATAATTTTTATTATTGAAAATCCTTCTGTAGGTGGGTTATTGGGCCATTAGGATCCTATATATACCATGAAAATAAGTTAGAACCATATTGGAATATCGAGATAAGGAAGGAAATTCAAAGTTTATAGAAAATGCAAAAACTAGGAACACACTACCTAGTATCATTGCAGTAGTACAACAATAGTGGTATTTGCTTCTATAGTAATACAACTACATTAGTTTATCATCTTCAACTCACCAATCTTCTCACCCACAGTAGATTTTTAACTTTTCTCTATAAATTTAAAAATTAAGCACAAATCGTGTTTGGGTAAGTGCATATAACATACCATATTTTTGCCCTAAAAACCCCTAAGTTTTTGAGCTTACTGCCCAACCTACAACATACCTTATGAGTCGTGAGTTCACCATACGGTTCATAAGACCCCAAACGTAAGGTGACAAATGAAGTTTCCTAAAGTGTCTATTTTAAGTATGACTAAACTCAATGAGTCATCAAGACTTTATACGAGTCATGATGTGCTAATCATAGGGTCAATAGAGAGGGGTCCTTGGCTACTGCTCAGGTCATGACTTATCCTATGAGATAAGAGGTGTCTATATGAGTCATATGACTCTAATTATAGCCAGACTAATGTGTACGCCTTTGGTTAATGTCCAGACTATAACTCATAGTGATGAATCATAACGTGTCCTCATGAGTTATAGGGTGATCCGTCGTCATTGGCGATAAATTTTAAGCTTTTAATTGAGAGTACTTTGGATATTTTCCCTCTTTTCCCATTTAAGACCCATGACCATAAAACATCTTTGGGACATCATTTTCATCCTTTATCAAATCAAAATATACTCTCCTCTCTCATAATTCCCAAAGCAAGAACAAGATAGGGTTTTTAGGTTGAGCATCTAAGGGTTAATTTAAGGTTTCTTCTCCATAATTGTGATACTCTCAGACATTTTACTCTTCCCTAAAGTTTATTTTGTTAAAAATATATAATTACAATTGCTATTCATGTGATTAAATTATGGCTTATGAATATGGGCTGAGGTTTTTTGAGATATAATAAATGAATTGATTTTCTCGTAGCTTTTATGAATGATTCATGATTTGAATTGATGGTTTTGAGCTATTTGGGGTGAATGGGTGTGGTTAATTAGAATGGGGTAGTGGATTACCTAAATTGATGATTTTGAATATTGTATTTGGTATAACCTCAACCCAATTTTGTGAAATTTATTTTGAACATAAAGGCATGCACATTGAACTACTTTTGGGACCATTGCATGATATAAAGAGGTTATTGAAACATAATAGTTTTGATTTAATTAACAAAAGTGGTTGTTTCCCAAGTTAATGGAATTATAATGGCATGATGATATTACCTTGCAAGTGTAGTTGGTATGTTGATACCAATAGTATATGCCTGATATATATTATGGTTTAATAAATGGGTTGTGTGAAACTTGTTTTAATTGGACTTAAAGGGTGTTGTGTAGCTGGTTCATGAAAGTAGAGGTCCTGATAGGCCTATACTAGAAACTACATTTGTCGGTGCGGGGGTCAAAATAGTCAGGTGTTTGAGTCACCATTGCTTTATGATCGGTTGGTTCGAGTCCCCCTTGTTACATGATCGGATTTTTATGTAACCCTTGATATATGACCAGGTGATTCAGTCCCCATGGTCCATATGTATATATGATTATTCTCTTTTTTATATATCTACATATACTGAGGCCCTTTCAATGGGGAGAGCAGAGCCCATATAGCACGTGTGTGCCTTTTTATGACAGTCAAGCTGTAGTTCAGGCTAATATTTAAAAGTTCATGCTAAGACTTATTTCCTATCCCGACATGTTATATTTATGGATATGGATATGATTGTGTGTACTAGTTTTGGATGATTTTAAACTATTGATTGTGGCATTATTTTTCCCCTCCCTAATTTACACGCTAGTGCTCGCCTCACTAACCATCTCTAAATATTGTATCCCTATGCGATGCAAGAATTGGAGACACTTCTACTTATTCTACACAATGATAGGATTTCTGGGTCGTTAGTAGTCGGCTTTAAGGTGGTGAGCTTTAATTTTTTGGAAGGGCTATCATTTTGAAGTCTTGTCTCATTTATGTCATAAACTATTTCTATTGGATTTTTTTAGCTATCATTGGGGGCATTTCCTGACTTAGATTAGTTTTGGTCTATTTAGAGGCTTTGTGGATTACTGTGGATTGGGATGTTGTAGAAGTTCTTAAATTCCTCTCTGAGTTGTCTATTTTGTTATATGTTCAAAATTCATCCATTGTTAGCTATATTGTGTTCTATTTGGCTAGGCAAAAGGGTGGTCTCCGGTCCTCGGAGGACTTGAGATACCCATTATGACCAGGCCCTGGTTTGGTTCATGACAAGTTGGTATCAAAGCCTAGGTTCATGGTCAAATTGGTGTCCCCAAAGCCATGTGAAGTAGAGTCCCTTTTGTGGGTCTGTAGCACTCCACACTTATAAAGGAGTGGCTACGAGACATTTAAGAATGTTTTCTTTTTTGTGTTCTACTTTCAGGTTTTAAAGTCTAGGATATTGAAATCTCCTCTAATTCTATTTGTTCTTTTTTTAGATCATGCGTCCCAGAAGATCTGATATTTAAAAAAACTCCTTTGTCCCATGTGAGGAAAACATATATGAAACTTGTCATGTTTTTGGGGTACAGACCTGGTCTGGGTCCCTTCTTCTGATTTCCCTCGTGGAGTTCTACCTATTCCCTCTAGTCCCCCTGAACTCCTTAAGGTATTGTGTCTAATGCTAAGTTTCACTAGTTGATTCATTTGCTTACTTAGTTGGTAGCCTTTCAATCACGCTATTTTTAGCATGTTACTCCTGTCACTCCTTCTTCTTAGGCCATATAGGTTTGTTAGTTCATGAGGTTAAGTCCTCCGACCTTCACTGGTTCCAAGGTTAAAAAGGATCCTCAAGGGTTCATAGATGAGATAGATAAGATCTTTTGAGTAATGCATGTTTTTGACTCAGAGGTTGTGAAGTTTGCCACTTTGTATGAGGAGTTAGAGCAGTCGAGAGGGGAAAATATTGGGCCATCTATGTGGGATAACTTCTCTAGTGCCTTTCTTGATTGCTTCTTTTATCAGGAGTTGAGAAAAGTAAAGGACAAGTTGTTTATGAATCTAAATGAAGGCATAATCACTGTGAAAGAGTATGCCTTAAAGTTTCACCAGTTGTCTCTGTATGCTCCGAAATTGGTGTATTCTATGAGTGTTAATATGAGGAAGTTTGCTCTGGGATTGTCTCAAGACTTGGTGATGGATTAAAAAGTTACCTTGCTAAATAATAACATGGACATCTCTAGGCTTATGGTGTACATACGCAAAATGAGAAGGAAAAGAATAAGCAAGCTGATATAAGGGAAAGGCAGAGTAAGAAATTCAAATATTCTTAGCGAGGTAGAGGTTAGCAAAATAATGGTAGAGATGGCAGGTAGTGGTCTAAGAAGAAGTGGGGAAATTTAGTTCTTATTCTAGGGCTAGTGCTCTATATCCTTAGTCCTCTGGTGATCATCACTTCAGACCTATAGTGGATTTAGAGCACAAGGTGCCTAATCTTAGGCCAGTGGAGCTCAGTCAGCCCTATTTTATCCCCTTTGTCATTTTTATGGGTAGATCCATCATGAAGTAAGTAATGAGGGGAGGAATAAGTGCTTTAAGTATGGTCATCTTGGTCACATATAGCGGGATTATCGTTCAAGTGTTACTTGTAGAGCTAATAAGGTTTGGATTGCTACTTCTTCAGCTCTTGCGCTAAATGGTGCTAATTCTAGTACCGATACTGGTCAAAATTATTTGTATGCTCTTTCCACCAGTCAGGAATCTAAGGCTTCTCCTGATGTTTTCATTGGTACGTTACAACATTTTTTTTGTGATATGTATTTTCTTCTTGATCTAGGATCTACTCTTTCTTATGTAACCCTTTATGTGGCTATTCATTTTGGTTTTAATTTCCAAGGGGTGTCTATACCATCTAGCTCAGGTTAAAGATTTTGGTTCTAAGGTTCCTTCCTTACAATCTATCTCTGTAGCAACAAATTTCTTAAAGTGTTTCCTGATGATATTCCTGGTATTCCTCCTGAAAAGAAAATAGACTTTAGGGTTCACCTTATTCTGTATACCCATCCTATCTCTATCCCTTCTTACAAAATGGGTCCGGCTAAGTTGAAGGAGCTTAAGGACCAATTGAAAGATCTTTTTGATAAAGGTTTTATTTACCTTAGTGTTTCGCCGTGGGGTGCTCTTGTTCTTTTTGTGCATAAGAAGGATGTCTCCCTTCAAATGTTTATAGAATATCACCAGTTAAATAAGGTAAAAGTGAAGAATAAGTATCTTTTTCTCAAGATATATGATCTCGTAGACTAGTTTTAAGGTGCTAGATACTTTTCTAAGATTGGTCTACAGTCGGGTAATCATTAGTTAAAGATTAGGGAGTTGGATATCCCTATGACTGCTTTTTGTACCCAGTATGGCCACTTTGAGTTCTTGGTCATGTCATTTGAATTGACCAATGCTCCAATGGTATTTATGGATCTTATAAACCAGGTATTCTGTCAATTTTTAGACTTATTCATTATTGTATTTATTAATGACATCCCTCTTAAGGATCAATGATTGTATGCTAAGTTTTTGAAGTATGAGTTCTAGTTGAATTTTGTGACTTTCCTTAGTCATGTTGTTTTTAGTAAGGGGATCATGGTAGATCCATAGAAAGTTGTTGTGGTTAAAATGTGTCCTAGACCCATGACTCCAATCGATATTTGGATCTTCTTTGGTTTATCCAGGTATTATAGATGGCTTGAGTAGAGTTTCTATGTGATTGTTGCTTCGTTGACTAAGTTAACTCAAAAGAAGATAAAGTTTCTATAGTCCGATGCTTGTGAGGATAGCTTTGAGAAGTTGAAGGATAAGTTGACTTCGGCTCTAATTTTGACCCTACCTTAAGGTACTGATTATTTTTTTGTGTATTGTGATACGTCCCGTGTAGGACTGGGTTGTGTTCTGATGCAGCATGGTAAGGTTGTGGCATATTCTTCTAAGTATCTTAAGGTGCATGAGAAGAATTATTCGAGTCATGATTTGAAATTATTGGCTGTGGTTTTTTCTTTGAAGATTTGGCACCATTACTTATATAGGGTTCAAGTTAATATATAAATTCTGACCACAAGAGCTTGCAGTATGTGTTCAGCCATAAAGAGTTGAATCTCAGGCAAAGAAGATGGGTTGAGTTTCTCAAGGATTAATATATAAGTCTTCACTATCAACTAGGTAAAGTTAATGTGGCTGTTGATACTCTTAGAAGGTTATCCATGGGAAGCTTATCTTATATATAAGAGGAAAAACGAGGTTTGGTGAAGGATATTCACTGTTTGGTTAATCTTTGAGTTCTTATTTTGGATTCTAAGAATGGTGGGGTGATCATTCAAGAGTGGTGAAGTTATCTCTTGATATTGAGGTGAATGAGTAGCAAGTTTTGGATCCTATCTTAATGCAGTTTACGGGTGACATAGGTCAATAGAAAGTCATGGCTTTTGGATTGGTGGTGATGGTATCTTAAGGTACCAAGGGAGATTATATGTTCTTGATGTTGATGGGCTTCAGGAAAGGATTTTGGATGAGGCTCATCAGTTGAAGTATACTGTTCATCCTAGTTGGATGAATATGTACCATGATTTGAAAGAGATCTATTAGTGGAGCAACATGAAAAGAGATGTGGCCAATTTTGTGGCCAAATATATGGTTTGTCATCAAGTAAAAGTAGAGAAATTAAGGCAGGATGGTTTGTCTGAAGAGATTAAGTTGCCTGTGTAGAAATTGAAGGTGGTTAATATGGATTTCATTACTGGTCTTCTGCGGTCTCTCCATCAATTTGATTTGATTTGGGTCATCATGGATATGATAACCAAGTCTGCTCATTTCTTGCCTGTGAGGGATAATTTTTTTGTGGAGGATTATGCTAAGCTTTTCATTTAGAAGATCGTCAAGTTGCATGGTGCACCTATTTCTATTATCTTTGATTGAGGTACGCAATTCTCATCTCACTTTTGGCGGTCATTTCAGAGAGGTTTGGCAACTGGAGTGAACCTTAGAATCACTTTCCACCTTCAAATGGATGGACAAGTGGAGAGGAATATTCAGACTTTGGAAGATATGCTAAGGGCATTTATGATTGACTTTATTAGTAGTTGGGTTGATCATTTTCCTCCTGTAGAGTTTGCTTATAATAACAGCTATTATTCTAGTATTCAAATGGCTCCGTTTGAGGCTTTTTATGGTAGGAGATGTTGTTCTCCTATTGGGTGGTTTTAAGTTGGTAAGACTAGATTATTTGGTTCTGACTTAGTCCATTAGGCCATGGAAAAGGTAAAAGTCATTAGGGATAGGCTTAAGACCGCCCAAAGTTGCCAAAAGTCCTATGCAGATGTGAGGCGTAGAGAGTTGGAGTTTTATTTTGGAAATAATGATTGCTTGGTTAGTGATGATAGTATATGGAAGTCATTTAGTAGGCTTGAATAGTATATGCAAGAGTTTATGTTCATTTCTCCATAATTGAGTATGATGTTGTAGGTACGATTTAGATGTATACCCAAGGTGATATGGGGTTGCATTATTTTCTAAGATTATTAAAGAATGTGTGTAGGTAGTAGTACCCTTGAGCTGCTAAATGGGAAAAAGGCAAGTTATATAGTATATGATGTTCTTAATAGCTAATTTAAGGAGTTATGGATAGGTGATATTGAGTCCTTTGGTATGATTTGATTCTTTTGGGGATGTCCATGTTTAGTGTTAGAATTTAAGTTTGAATTTGGGATGACTGAGCTAATAAAAATAAGAGTTGAAGCCATAGATTGTATGAACTCCGGGTATGGTGATACTTATGAATAGTCTAAGTTTGTTAGTGTTTGAGTTAGGTATGAACCAACAACAACAACAAACAACAAACCCAGTGTTTATACGTGTGACTTGATTTCACATATTGAGAATTGAATTTCATTATCTTGACTAGAATTGTTAAAGTATTTCAAGATTATTAATGTTGAGCATGAAGTTTGTTGTCATTTGACATGATTTTCAAGCATGGGTTATAAACCCTAAGTTTAAGTATTGATATTTCAAGAAAGATGATGTTCAAGCATTCTTTGATAAACATGTATTCAGATTTTAAGAAAGATTTTATATTTTGATCTCAGTTGAGATATGGAATCCACACACTTAGTTTTGATTACAGTTTAAAACAGAAAGATGCATAACTGGTTTTCATTATAAACCCTTATGCTATTTTAAGGTGAATTTCCTACAGAAAAAGCATACACATTGAAGGGAGTAGTATTTAGCACTGAGTTGGGTATGTGTCCTATTTTATATGCCCCAGAACAATGAGCCAACGTAGGTATAGATTTAGATTGTGATCACTCAACTTAGGTTATACTCATTGGCAAGAGTATGACACCTCTCCCCAACGTGAGGTTTTCCTCTTAGGGGAACTAGACGTTGGACTCCTTGATATCTCACATAGCTTACATCGGTTAGAAAAAATTTACTAACAGAAAAAGAATAACAGAATAATTTTTAGAAACCAAGTGTAAAGGCTCACAAATTTACTTAGATATCTTCTTACATAAGACTTCAGTTATCAGAGTTTAGCTTTCAGTTTACAGATATAAAGGTGATTCCTTTTAACACTTAACCTGCATGATTTGAAAATAGACTTAACTTCAGTCCTACTTATTCTACAAACAGAAAGAGTAATAGCACAACTTTTAGAACTAAGTATGATGGCTCACAAAGATTGTCTTTATACTTTACTATAGTATGTTTATATTTCGCAGATTTTATAAAATTCAAGCCAATGTAAGTCATTTATACTTAGCATGCATTCATTACAAGCTATATGATTAATTGAGTTACTGTTTTACTTATCCATTCACCCCCACATGCTCAGTACATTCCAAAAGTACTTATCCACATATATGTCTATGTGCTACATTATTTAATAATGTAGGTACTAGTTCAGTCGTAGTCTATATATCATGATTGGACAGTTACAGATTCCAACCAGCAGGTGTTGAGTCCTCCTACTTCAGGGACTTCAGATAGATGTTATTCATGTACTTTACTTTCTTACTCATATGTATTGATTAGTGATAATTGGAGCCACGTCCCAGCTATCTATAGTCAGTATAATAGAGGCTTCATAGATGTCAGTCAGAGTTACTCATGTAATTTCAGTTCATCTCTTTAGTTTTATCAAATTGTGAGAATTGTATTAGTATTGTATTTTTCCTAAATTTCATCATGATTAAGTTTCCGTATAGTAAACTCAGTTATTTAATACATATTTAACTTAGTTGCTTAACATTATGCCAGTTCATGGGTTAGCTGGGATCACTCGTGGTCCTAGGCACCGTGTGATGCCCAGGGAAAGTCTCGGGGTGTTACATTTCTTCTCCATAATTGTGACACTCTCAAGCATGTTACTCTTTCCCAAAGTTTATTTGGTTAAAATCATTTATTTATAAGTGTTATTCATGTGATTAATTTAATGGCTTATGAATGTGGGTTGAGGGTTTTTGAGCTATAATGAAAGAATTGATATTCCGATGGCTTTTATTAATGATTCATAGTTTGAATTGATGGTTTTAAACTATTTGGGGTGCATGGGTGTGGTTAATTGGAATGGTGGTCATGGATTCCCCAAATTGATGATTTTGAATAATGAATTTGGTATCACCTCAACCCAATCTTATGAAAGTTATTTTGGACATGAAGGTATGCACATTGAACTACTTTTGGAACCATTGCATGATGTAAAAGGGTTATTGAAACATAATGGTTTTTGACTTAATGAACAAAGGGTTTTTTTCTTCAAGTTAATAGAATTGTAATGGCATAATGATATTACCTTGCAAGTGTAGTTGGTATAACGATACCAGCAGTTTATGCCTGATGTGTATTATGGTTCAATGAATAAGTTGTGTGAAGCTTTTTTTAATTGGAGGTTTCGATGGACCAATACTAGAAATTACATTTGTCGACACAGGGATCAATATGGTCAGGTGTTTGAATCACCCTTGTTTTATGATCGGGTGGTTTGAGACTCCCTTGTTACATGATCAAGTATTTATGTCACCCTTGATATATGACCGAGTGGTTCGATTCCCATATGGTACATATGTAAATATGATTATTCTATGGTTCGTGAGCCTACGCGCACTGGGGCCCTTTCAGCGGTGATATCTTAGCCCATATAACCCGAGGGTGCATTTTTATGACGGTTGAGCTATACAGTCTAGACTAATATTTTAACGTTCATGTTAAGCCTTGTTCCCTATCCCGGCATGTTATATTTATGTATATATATATATGCATATGATTGTATGTATTGATTTTGGATGATTTTTAAACTATTGATTGCGACATTATTTTATCCCTTCCTTGAGTTACATGCTAGCACTCGCCCCGCTAACTGTCTCCGAACGCTGTATAACCACGTGATGCAGGAACCAGAGACACTTCTACTTTTCCTATGCAATGATAGAATTTTTGGGTCGTTAGCAGTCAGCTTTGAAGTGGTGAGCTTTCATTCTCCGAAAGGTCTATCATTTTATAGTCCTGTCTTATTTATGTCTTAGACTACTTCTATTGGATTGTTTTGGCTATCGTTGGGGGTATGTTCTAACTTAGATTGGTTTTAGTCTATTTAGAGGCTTTTAGGATTACTGTGGATTGGGATGTTGTTAAAGTCCTTAAATTCCTCTCTAAGTTGTCTTTCCTATTATATGTTTGTAATTCATCTGCTGCTAGTTATACTGTGTTCTATTTGGCTAGAAAAGGGGGTGGTTTCCAGTTCTCGACAGACTTGAGATACCCGTCACGGTCAGACCCTTGTTCGGATCATAACTGTATATATGCACCTTTTTACACTAAAATGAAGGTGTAAAATACCAAAACTCCAACCCAAATCAAAGAAAATTATTAGAGAAGATGTCCCTTCATCTTTCACCCCTCCTATGGCCAAAATTTATCATGAACTACGTTAGTATTACTTCCCAAATGTTATAAGAGCATTGAAGATGTAAGAAAACTTAGCATGTCAAAACATATGTTCAAAAACACAACCAAAAAGTCAAGTTTATCAAATTTCATTCAAACCCACACAAAATCTACCTATTCTAATGTAATCCTATGATTTTGTAATGAAAAACACTTAAATCATGTAAAAGAGATGAAAAATTACCTTAATTTAATTGATGAGGGAAGATTTTACAGATAGAGTTGAGAGAATTAGAATTAGGGAGTAAAAATAAGGGGGAAAAGGTCTTTTTTCCTACTTAATTGTCGTAAACCACTGTTGCGATTGTTTATCAATGCAGTGGTAAAACTTTCAAAAAATAATGGTGTCTTGATCTTTTATGTTTTAAGATGACATTTGATGTTTGGGTAGTCATTCAATAATTGATTGTGTGCTCCGTATCTAGGAAAACATAGGGATAATTGTCGGACCAAGATTAGGTCATGTTTTATCGGTCGCCTATTAAAGAATCATGGACGTATAATAAACTAGCATATTTTAAGTAATTATCCTAGTTACTTATCATCTTTAAATATATCGAGCGGTCATGGAAATGATTTTTCTAAGGTCTAGTTGTGTTAAATGGCACCAAGCACGCGTGCAATTGTCTAGACCTCATCCTTAAGGCCGCTATAGGATAATGGTGGGTAAATTATTATCTAATGTAATGAATCAAACCATCGTTACACGTGAAAATTACCAAAAAATAATTTATAATATATAATATCTCAAAATAGATCAATAAAAATTTAAATCGAGGCCTAAGAAAATTGGGCCAAGAAGCCAAATTCTAGACTGGGTTGAGCTGAAGTGCTAGTAATCCTTTCC
The DNA here is from genome assembly GCF_002878395.1 of Capsicum annuum. NCBI lineage: Eukaryota > Viridiplantae > Streptophyta > Magnoliopsida > Solanales > Solanaceae > Capsicum > Capsicum annuum. The sequence continues at coordinate 174,610,183 of NC_061113.1, forward strand.
GTGGTTGGATTACCACTTTAGAGGTAAAAAGAAATATGCCAGTTGAGGTATTTTTAAAAACCTTCTTTCTTATTATTTCCCTAGGTCTCCCCCTTCCTCTAAAATCACTCTAAAAACTTTTATCTCCTAGTCATGAGATTTCAAAGGCCATGGCTTACGAGGGAGATTTTGAAACATACCTGGAGGGAACCCAACATAGGACTACATCTAACATACGGGGGACATCTCACTCTTTTTTGTAGCATTGGGTTTCTCCTAAGAGGTAAGCTAAGGTTATTTATAGCAACTAGATTTGGGATAGATGCATTTAACACTTGTAATAATGTCAGGAGTTTCATACATTAGGCCTTTGGGCACAAAGATTGCTGGATGAAAATGTATAAAAATCTAGATAGTTTGATTATATTGAACTATTTAATATTATATTAGTGGATGTTTGGGATAAGGGATGGATAGGAAAATGGAGAGAATGTGCGTAGATAATTTCTAAGAATTCATCATAGTGGAAAGTTGAAGAAATGGTAAAATAGGAAAGTTAAGGTGACTATACTGATATATAAATACTTTAAATGCTCGAATTTCATTAAGTAATCTCATAATTCTAATATCTTGATAGTTATAATCCATATTTTCCAGAGATTATAAAGAAAGATAGTGACTTAAAGGTATTGAGATTAGCCACTTTGCAAAATTGGCATTGATTATTGTATTATGGTGATCAATGCTTTCCAGAGCTTAGAAGGTAATGTGAAAATCTTGAGATTGGGATACGGTGAGGAAGAGTGCATAATAATGTGAACTTGGTTAATGAAAAGCCCATAATAGTGTTTGGTAAGTAGTAATTGGAATATATATGTATATATAAAGATAAAGGTTAATGATCAGATAATTATGTATTACTTAGACTTTCTTAACTTAGTTCTTACTTGTGATTTAAACATCTATGGATGCTTTCTAGCATGCCCTGTATTTAATGACTGCATTGCATTATGATGAGGTGTTGAGATAATAGGTCGGGTACCATACTGGTATAATATAATATGAGAAGATAAGGGGTCGAGTGTCACATAGGTACGGACATGATTTTTGATATATGAGTCGAGTACCACATTAGTATAGATATTGTGATATTATTGAGAAGGGTAAGAGACAATGAACATGTAATACCCCATATGTTTCTAAGTTAGGAGACGAACTATTTTTCCTACGTATGAAACCTCCTATCCTGTGAGTAGCATTTTAGTTCATGACTTACAATGAGTATCCTAGCTACAATATAGCTTATGATGCATTAAGCATGTTTATATGAGTCACTTAAGGTAATACAAGCTAAGAGTTTTTGAATCCATCAAGTTTTAGTGTTCGATTTTGCAAGGGTCATCTTTGAACTAGTATAACTCGATGTTAATGTGGTATTTCTGCATATTTCTACCCACCATATTGTAGATAATTGAATTATCTTTCCAATGATACCAATTTTGCCTTAATCCAAAACCCGAACGAAAAGTTATGCCCATTTTCGTGAGAGACAGTAAGGATAGGCGATTGGTTAGGCACCGCCCAACCAAACTTAGGCGATTGGTTAGGCACTGCCTAAGTCAGTTCCAATGCCAAAAACACTCCGTTTTGAGTTATTTTGAGGATAATTAAGTCTTTTAACACTCCTTACACGTCTCTAAATTTAACCCTACAAAATATATAGCTTCTAAACACATTACAACCCTATTAACATCTCAAAGCTCATCATCCAAGAGCACCATAGGAGAAAAACAACTAGGGTTGCACAATCAATCTTGAAGATCAAATTTCAAGAAAATTCCTCCATCAATCATCAAGAACCTCCCTTCCAAAGTATGCGTAGTGTTCATCCACGGATTCCCTTTGTCCGTGGAGTTCAAGAATCAATCTTTAAAATACAAAAGCTTGGTTGATTGTGGTGATATGATCACACCCATGTTGATGCTTGTTTGTTTTCCTATATAATAGTATCGTGACTGTATATCTCATGAAAGTTATGTTGTTAGTTGAAAAACATGATCTTTAGATGGATTGATAGAATGCAAGTATGAAATCCATCTATGCCTTAAAGAATGCATGCAAGGTGTTCGATAAAATGCCTAGTATGTTAGAACTTCATATTTACATGATTTCATGATATCTAAATAACAAGTTCATGTTAATCATACACTCCAATATGAATTTCCATGCAAATTATGTATTGTTATTGTTGTGGTATAAAGCATGTATGATAATGGAGATAAAAATTATGTACACAAAATATATCCATGCTTTCTCTACCATGTTTGAGATATTGAATAAATACATGAAGTATAATATCCCCAAATCATTACAATATGAACTAAACGTTACATGTTGTCGTTGCCTTATGCTTGAATGGTTTCCATGCCCTTGCTATGAATAGTATATTTTGTCAAAATTCCCATGATATTAGAATATGAGATTTATGACTTGATTATAAGCATTCCTATTCATGATAGATATTATGATGAGCATGTACTTCATAAAATCCCCCACTCATGTATTATGGATTGTTATTGATGGTCGTGTACTCAAGAAATTCAAGTTGCGTCAGTTTTCTTTCATCGAGTCCAGGGGGTACTTGTACCCGAAAAATATAGCTGTGTGCCTAGATCCATGTCATGTTTTCATGATACTCTCAGTCAAGCCATGATCTATAGAATTCAGTCAGTCATGTGACTCAGGAAAACTCAGAAACCTCAGTAATCTAAGTAGTCCAGTAATCTCAGTAATCTCAGTGCTCAATAACCTCAGCAACCTCAGTAATCATAATCAATCTCAGTGAATTTAGTACTCTCAACTAGTCCTCAGAACTCAGTACATTCTGTCAGTCATCGGAATCCAGTAAACTTAGTTTAGCTCCGCTAAACAATACCACTGGTATCAATCCAGTTAATCAGTATCAGTTTAGATAATCAGTTCAGTTTAGTTATTCAGTTCAGCTTAGTTATTTAGTTCAGTGTCCTTCAAATGAGAGTAGAAGTTAGCACCGAGTGAACCCAAGGATGGGAACTCACCTGCCAGTTCAGGGTGTGATTCTTAGCAGTCATTCTTGTGTTCCAGAACTACGTAGCCAGCGTAGGTTGAGACATCTTAACTAGTTAGACTAGGATTGATGAGGTGGTTTAACCCGTCAGTTTAGGGTTCCCACCGTTCTCATTGAGTACTGCCAGTATAGGGTTCTCACACTTGTCCTTACTAGTGGCGCGGTATTGACACCCCTCCAGTCGGGGTAGAGATTAGACCCCAGCTTAGCTATTATAGCGTATTTGGGGCATGTCGGTTAGATAACTACTTCCCATAGTTTCATTTATAGATTCTAGGACTGTTATCTATAGCTACCCAGTCTCAGTAAAGAACTCAGATAGTTCTTCAGATTTTAGTATATCAGGACTGTCAGATACAGTCAACTTAGAAATAGAATGGAACTCAGATAGTTTCCTAAAGATTTATGGAATGTGAGATATAGTCACTTATGCTATCAATCACAATAGTTATCAGAACTCATGCTATCAGTACTCAGCTTTAGAACTGTCAGATACAGTCAATCAGACCAATTCTTCATAATTCGAACTGTCAGAAACAATCATTAATTTATCAGTAATGCAATATCAGTCTCCCAGTATTCAATAATACAGTATCAGATCCATCACTTATTAGTGATTTATATATCAATATCAGTAAACTTAGTCTTTCAGAATCTCATTATCAGTACACTCATGTTTTCAGTATTCAGACTCAGTAGTCAGTATCTATACGAGTTCAGTTACAGTTATATATGCATGTATGTACTCTCACGTTCATATCAGTCAGTATTTTTCATGCATGTAACCCTTTGCATTTAGCCTACCTCACTCGTACACTCAGTATATTCAGACGTACTGACGCATTTATGCTATGGTGCTTTCTCTTATATTACACCATAGGTTCAGAGGCATGATCTCCAAATCAACAGTAGATTTCAGGATCAGCAGTCAGAGTTAGAAGTGAGTCCTCATCCTTCTAGGACATGATGATTTCATTTATATTTCAATTTTACTTTATTTCAGTAGTTGGAGTTAGTTGGGGACATGTCCCATCAACTCCTTATTCAGTTTAGTTAGAGGCTTTCAGACTAGATGTCAGATTAGATGTTCAGACTTTAGTATTTATGTTTCTTTTTGGTATTGTCATACTATATTTTTCAGATATGTATCAGTATTGAACCTTATGGCCTTACAGTTTATATTTTCGTATATTTTATGAGATATTATACAGTTTATAGGTACAGATATCAGTCATGGGTTAGCTTGTGGTCCTTCAGGGTCATGAGCACCGTGTAGCATTCCGGTTCAGAAAATTGGGGCATTACAAACTTGGTATCAGATCCTAAGGTGTAACAGTGTCCTAGGAAGTCTAAAAGCTGCATCAAGTAGAGTCTTGTACATGGGCGTGTTGTACACCACAATTATGTGTAAGAGGCTATAAGATGTTTTAGGAACAGTTTCCCTTCTTTCATGTCTCAAGATCATGCTATAGCAAGTTTCTCTAAGGAACCCATGTAGATTCATATCATGCACTCCTCATGTTCACTTTACCTTACTTTCAAGGTAATAAAAACAGTGAAGTTCAAAGTCCTAAAGATAGGGCTTTCTCAGATAGTCCCTACAGTCAGTTATGGAATTAGCAACAGACTCAAATAGTATCTCATCAGTTCATTATTGTTCCAAGGTCATACAGATTTTATTCATGGCCATGAGAACTCATTCTTGAACCCAGAAGTTTAGCAGTAGTAGAGTTAGGATAGTATTATTCTATTTGATCAGATTATGTATTCATGGGGATTAGATCAGTAGGATTGAATAGTATGAGCTAAAAACTTAAGTTTATTGACTCAAAATTAAGCATGAAGGTGTGAATGTGATATTAGCAGTATATGAGGAAAGAAAATCAGATGATGTGTTTAGTAAGATAGGCAGGTGTTGAACAGAATATAGGTATGTGATGGTAGATCAAGTGACCAAGTCAGACTCTCAAGTTCCAGTAGCAGTGCCAGTATGTATAGAAAAGCAATAAGGGAAGACGATTCCCAACCCATCCTCTTCTCAGTATAAAGATTTGTACTTTAGCTATCATGAAATTCATTCAGGCATTGCATACCAACTCTATGGTCACGAACTATAATCATGTATGAATTCAATTTCTAGCATAAGGAGTCCCTTTTACTCCACAGTGCAAGTCATGTTCCATGAGAATAATCTACTTTCAGACACTTTCCATGGGATTATGTGCGCCTTCAGTTTTCAGTATAAGGGGGTTCAGTTCCAGCTCCCTCAGTATTCGAATCATGTCCCACGAGTACAGAAAACTCTAGACTCAGGTCATGCAGCTCATGACTCATGTACGCATATCATGATTTCCAGTATACTTAGCTTCCATGACTCATGCTATGCCCCTACAGATCAAATACATTTAGACTACGTCATGTATATCCTCAGTTTAGATCGTATTGGTAAATCCAAACTATTGATATTTTATTCCTCAATTTTCAGTCATGTATCAAGTTTAGTTTGTATCTATTCATGTTTTAGGTCCTCCTGATTTACTCCTTTAGTTAGCTCTCCTTATGGAACAGTGTAGTGATGAGCAGTTGTTTAGATAAGAGAAGATTGTTGCATGCTTACTTTGCACGAGGGTGTAGTTGTGAAGATAGGCTTAAATGTCATGATAAATGTATAAGTAAACGTCTAGCAAGGGGTTGTATTTAGAAGTTGGGAAAGTACAAAGTGTAAGTGTACATTTAGATCCTTGACTTATGTCAGTCCCCAGCATGTAGCCATCAAAAACTCAGTTGCCAACTCAATTATAGTTTCAGTATCCAGCACTCAGTGATTAGTCCTTGAATTCAGTACTTCAGTATCAGTCTAAAACTCAGTTATAGCTATAGTTCAAAAATCAATATTCAGTAAAGGACTCAGATAGTCCTACAGGACCATGGCTTCAGTTACCAGTTACTTAGCCTCAGAATTCAAAACTTCTGTACTAGCTATAGGCTTAGTTATAATGTCATCTTCAGTTCAGTAACCAGATTTGAAACACAGTTCAATTCCAGACATGCTTGACCATAGCATTCAGGTTGTCAGTACTCAGTTATCAGTGTTTCAGTACCCCAGTTTATAGAATACCTCAGAGCCATGCCGTACGCTTGGTCTCGCATTCGTAAATAATACAGACTTTATGAATCCATACTCAGATACCTCATTCTACTCAGTTAGTCCTTATCTCCTATGCATAAAACTAAAAAACTTAGCCCAGCTATTCAGACTAAGTACAGTTTAGCTTTGCAAGATCCAGCATTCAGCTATCAGTTATTCAATTAATTAGATAATTTAGTATATTTATGCACTCATGTTCAGCTCAGTTCATGTATCATGTCTCAATTTTAGATCCTAGCTATTCAGCCATGACTCAGTTCCTAGGTGTCTTACGCATCGCCTCAATTCCCCTCAGTAGCTCATCCAAGTCAGTATTCTTTGAGGGACATAGTGTCCTAAGGGGGAGATACATCATACCCCCAAACTTTCAAGATGTAAACATGCTGCTCTATTTTCTTTTGATAAATCCAGTTTGGAGAAGGGGTACTCATAAGTTAACCCTCAAGCTCCAACTTCAGTCGTATGCCATGTTTTCAAGATTTAGTTCAGATCATGATATTCAGTATATCTACCAAGTCCCAAACTTAGTTATGTTCTCATGTTTCCGATCATGCATATGGAGTAATTAATCTCAAACTCATCGGTATTATCAGTTTAAGGTAACAGTTTTCCTTAAACTTACTCGTTCTCATGTTCATATTTCAGTACCAAACTTGGTATTCAATTCCATGCTCAGTTTTTAGTTCAAACTTGATACCTTTACCATTGCATGTTCATGAGTAAGTTTAGTTATGAATTCACGTATCAGATATGTGTGATCAGCTCATCAGTACTTTTAGTCATGCATTCATGTATTATGTTAGTTATATAATCATGCATCAGATATACATGGATTTAGCCTTTCTATTGTGCATCAGATATGCATTCTCATTTTGAGAAAACCCACTTTATTAGAATCCTCAATCTTATATTCATGAATCAGCTTCCCATGCATCAGATATGCATGTTCAGTATGTTGTGCTTAGCTTTTAGTCATGTCAGTCATGAACCTATGCTTCAATAGTGTATGTATTGTACGTACTTCATCTTATCATCTCTCCCACCTCATTTAATTTCCATTCGAGGACGAATGTTCCCAAGGGGGAGATATTGTAATACCCCATATGTTTCTAAGCTAGAAGACAAACCATTTTTCCTACGTATGAAACCTCCTATCCTGTGAGTAGAATTTTAGTCCATGACTTACAATGAATATCCTAGCTATAATATAGCTTATGATGCATTAAGCATGTTCATATAAGTTACTTATGGTAATACTAGCTAAGAGTTTTTGAATCCATCAAGTTTTAGTGTTCGATTTTGTAAGGGTCATCTTTGAACTAGTATAACTCGATATTAATGTGGTATTTCTGCATATTTCTACCCACCATATTGTAGATAATTGAATTAGCTTTCCAACAATACCAATTTCACCTTAATCTAATACCCGAGTGAAAAGTTATGCCTATTTTCGTGAGAGACAGTAAGGATAGGCGATTGGTTAGGCACCGCCCAACCAAACTTAGGCGATTGGTTAGGCACTGCCTAAGTCAGTTCCAATGACAAAAACACTCCGTTTTGAGTTATTTTGAGGGTAATTAAGTCTTTTAACACTCCTTACACATCCCTAAACTTAACCCTACAAAATATATAGCTTCTAAACACATTACAACCCTATTAACATCTCAAAGCTCATCATCCAAGAGCACCATAGGAGAAAAACAACTAGGGTTGCACAATCAAGCTTGAAGATCAAATTTCAAGGAAATTCCTCCATCAATCATCAAGAACCTCCCTTCCAAGGTATGCGTAGTGTTCATCTACGGATTCTCTTCGTCCGTGGAGTTCAAGAATCAATCTTTAAAATACAAAAGCTTGGTTGATTGTGGTGATATGATCATACCCATGTTGATGCTTGTTTGTTTTCCTATATAATATTATCATGACTGTATATCTCATGAAAGTTATGTTGTTAGTTGAAAAACATGATCTTTAGATGGATTGATAGAATGCAAGTATGAAATCCACCTATGCCTTAAAGAATGCATGCAAGGTGTTCGATAAAATGCCTAGTATGTTAGAACTTCATATTTACATGATTTCATGATATCTAAATAACAAGTTCATGTTAATCATACACTCCAATATGAATTTCCATGCAAATTATGTGTTGTTATTGTTGTGGTATAAAGCATGTATGATAATGGAGATATAAATTATGTACACAAAATATATCCATGCTTTCTCTACCATGTTTGAGATATTGAATAAATACATGAAGTATAATATCCCCAAATCATTACAATATGAACTAAACATTACATGTTGTCGTTCCCTTATGCTTGAATGGTTTCCATGCCCTTGCTATGAATAGTATATGTTGTCGGAATGCCCATGATATTAGAATATGAGATTTATGACTTGATTATAAGCATTCCTATTCATGATAGATATTATGATGAGCATGTACTTCATGAAATCCCCCACTCATGTATTATGGATTGTTATTGATGGTCGTGTACTCAAGAAATTCAAGTTGCATCAGTTTCCTTCCATCAAGTCCTGGGGGTACTTTTACCCGAAAAATATAGTTGTGTGCCTAGATCAATGTCATGTTTTCACGATACTCTCAGTCAAGCCATGATCTATTGAATTCAATCAGTCGTGTGACTTAGGAAAACTCAGAAACCTCAGTAATCTTAGTAGTTCAATAATCTCAATGCTCAGTAACCTCAGTCTTCACAATCAATCTTAGTAACTTCAGTACTCTCAACCAGTCCTCAAAACTCAGTACATTTTGTCAGTCATCAAAATCCAATAAACTTAGTTTAGCTCCGCTAAATAATACCACTAGTATTAGTCCAGTTAATCAGCATTAGTTTAGCTAATCAGCTTAGTTTAGTTATTCAGTTCAGCTTAGTTATTCAGTTCAGTGTCCTTTAGATGGGAGCAGAAGTTAGCACCGAGTGAACCCAAGGATGGGAACTCACCTACCAGTTTAGGGTGTGATTCTTAGTAGTCATCCTTGTGTTCCAGAACTACGTAGCCAGCGTAGGTTGAGACATCTTAACCCGTAGGACTAGGGTTGATGAGGTGGCTTAACCCATCAGTTTAAGGTTCCCACCACTCTCATTGAGTACCTGCCAGTATAGGGTTCTCACAGCTGTCCTTCCCAGTGGCGCGATATTGACACCCCTCCAATCGGGGTAGAGATTGGACCCCAGCTTAGCTATTATAGCGTATTTGGGGCATGTCGGTTAGATAACTACTTCCTATAATTTTATTTACAGATTCCATGACTGTCAGCTATAGCTACCCAATCTCAGTAAAGAACTCAGATAGTTCTTCAAATTTTAGTATATCAGGACTGTCAGATATAGTCAACTTAGAAATAGAATGGAACTCAAATAGTTTCCTTCAGATTTATGGACTGTGAGATATAGTCACTTATTTTATCAATAACAACAGTTATCAGAACTCATGCTATCAGTATTCAGCTTCAGACTGTCAGATATAGTCAATTAGACCAGTTCTTCATAATTTGAACTGTCAGAAATAATTATTCATTTATCAGTAATGCAGTATCAATCTCCCAGTATTTAGTAATACAGTATTAGATCCATCACTTATTAGTGATTTATATATCAATATTAGTAAACTCAGTCTTTCAGAATATCATTATCAGTATACTCATGTTATCAGTATTCAGACTCAGTAGTCAGTATCTCTATGAGTTCAGTTACAGTTACGTATGCATATATGTACTCTCACGTTTATATCAGTCAGTATTTTTCATGCATATAACCTTTTGTATTTAGCCTACCTCACTCATATACTCAATACATTCAGACGTACTGATGCATTTATGCTATGGTGCTTTCTCTTATGTTACACCATAGGTTCAGAGGCATGAGCTCCAAATCAGCAGTAGATTCTAGAATCAGCAGTCAGAGTTAGACGTGAGTCGTCATCCTTTGAGGATATGATGACTTCATTACTATTTCAATTTTCACTTTATTTCAGTAGTTGGAGTTAGTTGGGGACATGTCCCATCAACTCCTTATTCATTTGAGTTAGAGGCTTTCAGACTAGATGTCAAATTAGATGTTCAGACTATAGTGTTTATGTTTCTTTTTGGTATTGTTATTCCATATTTTTCAGATATGTATCAGTATTGAACCTTATGGCCTTACAGTTTATGTTTTCGCATATTTTATGAGATATTATGCAGTTTCCAAGTACAGATATCAGTCATGGGTTAGCTTGTGGTCCTTTGGGGTTATGAGCACCGTGTAGCATTTCGGTTCAGAAAATTGGGGCGTTACAGAAGATATCTTGCATGCATGTATTCATTTCTATTATTAAATATTATTCTATATTATATGTAGGTTCTCATACATGTTTCTAGGTTGTGGTAATATTATCTTTATGAATGTAAATTAGGCCCTTTGTGAGGACTGGGCTAGAGATGAGATTGTATGGTCCCTATAATAATTGGTTACGGTATAGTATGATAGGTGAAATTTCTTATATTTATGAAAGATGGTATTGTGATGTCTTGATTGTGAGTATTGATAGGCATACTTTATCGTATCTTAAAGAAATATTTATAGCATAAGAATGGGTCGATGTGAAAGGAAAAAGGGTTAGGTTGGATTAGTTAGCCAAAGGACAAAAATATACAAAATTGTTAAATGATAGGTTGGTCATAGAGATGCTAAGTGTAGGTCACATGGATGTTAAATGTAGGCCACGACAATCCAAAGTGTAGGCACAAAAATGCTAAGTGTAAGTTGCATAGATGCTAAATGTAGGTCACAAAGATGTTAATATGGATTAATAGGAGTTGTTAATTAGGTATTCCAACATCAAAAACATTATTGATTTTTCATGATTTCTCCTTATTATTATTGATTTTATTTATTTCTAACATTGGTTTGTTGATGACACTTACCAGTATTTGTAGTTGTATTGATGCTACACATACCATGCCTCAAATTAGGGATATAGACATGGTGTAGGTTTGTTGGAGTTTGTACAGCAATAATGCTGATTATTCAGCAGCAACTCCTAACCTCTCTTTTCTTTATGGATGGTGTGTCATGGATGTCTCTACTCCTTCCTAGTGTTGTTGCACTTGTTTAGGCTAGGTTTTGGGAGTCACTTATAGTTGTTTTTCTCATTTATTTTATATGTCAAATATATTAAAAAGAATTATGGAACAAATTTGATAATCATTTTGAACTATTGAGTTGTTATTAACATGATAGACATCATTTAGATGCAAATTGTACTAATTTCCTCATTGCTTTAATAGTGGGATATTCAGGGTTCTCCTATAGGATAGGTTTAGGTAGGATCCAGGCACAATCTAGTAGGTTTGGGTCATGATAGAAAACTGAGCCACAAGGCAATTGGGAATAAATAGTTTGTCAAATGTTTTTTAAAAAAATGGATGATTCTATCGAATGCTACAAAACATGTCTGGTGACTAAGGGGTACATACAACAAATGGGTACTGATTATGAAAATACTCTCTCCAGTTGTGAGATTTAGATCTATTAGACCAATTCTAACTACAGTTGAAAGTATGAACTTGAAGTTCATCAAATGAATGTAAAAACTGCATTTATCAATGGAGAACTAGATGAAGAAATTTATGTGGATCAACCATTAGGTTTCATCTAAAATGGTCAAGAGCACAAAATTTTCAAGATCAGAAGGTCTATTTATGGATTTTAACAATCATCTAGGCAATTTTACTTAAGATTTCATCGAGCTATTACATCGTATGACTTAGATCACCCTGTGTATATGAAATGGTCTGAAACTGATTTTGTAATATTATTCCTTTATATGGATGATATGTTATTAGCTAGAAACAGTCTTATTTTTGTATAGGCTATAAAAAGTTGGTTGTCCCTTAATTTTGAAATGAAGGACATGAATGAAGAAGAATACATCGTTGGAGTTAAAATTCATAGAGATCATTCTAAGAATTTAATAGCTTTGTCCCAAGAATCATACATTGAAAAGATTCTTAAACGGTTTACGACGTAAGACTGTAAACTAATAGACACCCCTGTAGCTAAAGGTGAGAATTTATGTCTTGAAACATGTCCCAAAGTTCAAAGTAAAAAAAATTTAATGAAGAGGGTCCCATATTCAAGTGCAATTGGGAGTTTAATGTAAGCAATGTTATGTACACATCCTGACATTTGTAATACAGTCGGTTTTGTTAGCCATTTTCTATTCAACTGTGGACAAAGACATTGGAAATATGTTAAGAGAATTTCAAGAGACTTAAGGGGCACTGCTGATTATAAATTATGTCATCAAGGTAGTGACTTATAGTTGGTGAGTTACTCTGATACTGACTAGAGTGGAGATTTAGATGAAAGAAAATCTACTTTTGGTTATGTATTCTTGCTTAATAATGGTATTATTTCTTGTAGTATCATGAAACAAACATGCATGGCTTTGTGAACTATGGAAGCAAGTTTGTTGCATGTTTTGCAGCAGTACAAAAAGCTGTGTGGCTAAAAAGGTTCATGAAACACTTAGGGATCATTGACAGGCCAATGGATCCAGTGTAACTCTTTCGTGATAGCCGAACATATATGACTTATACTAAAGACCTTAGGTATCGTAGTAAAACTAAGAACATAGATACAAAGTATCATTTTGTTAGAGAAATCATAGCACAAAGGAAATTACTTTGAAGTATATCTTTATGCACGACATGGTAGCAGATCCCTTAACAAAGCCAATATCTAGGGATGTGTTTATTGAACATGTGAAATCTCTTAGCTTATGCAGGATGTAAATGTTATATTTCTTTATTTGGTCGAATCTCTTAAATGTGGTATGTGAATATTTTTGTAAATAATACACATGTTATTTTATGATTATTTCATACATTATTATTGATTATCACTTCATAGCATAAACACAATATTAAAGTATATCGTACAAGTTGATAAGGTTGACTTTCTCATACAAGCAACCGCCTTGGACGCTTATAGAAAACAATTCAAGATGAGACATTCGTGTTCCTTAGCACTAAAAGAGTAGTTAATAGAACACATAATTTTGTTGTCGCCCGAGTAGAGGAATGGGATGCGATTTCAATAGAAATGTTAAATACAAGGATCAAAGTTATGGATTCTCACTTTCCATAATACTTGTATCCAGATGTGAAACCACTTCTAAAATTTAGAAGAGTGATAGAACTCGGGTCAAGTAAATGATTTTATTGGACTAAAATCAATATGGTTAAGAAAAATAAAAATCAATATACACTCTGGTGGATTTAGAGGCACACGGTAACTACATTTCATACAATATGTGCTTTATTACTGCAAATTGAAAGGTAAGTGATCACTTCACTTAAGTGACAACTTGAAAGAAATTAATTTTTTTAACTACTGCCCTTATGAATTTTACAATATCATGAGGTGATGGATTAGTATATGTTACTTTAGTATGAATCTGTTGGAACCCTTAGAGGTTACACCACACGGTGAGGGACCAGGTCCCTTAAATTCAATGACATGCAAAGTGTACAAAAATAAATATGAAGTAAGAGACGGTGCAAGAAGAGTAAAAACACAAGATTTTTACATGGAAATCTAGGAAAGGAAAAACCATGACTTGCCCTCACAAGAACTAAAGAAATCCACTATAATCAACCTCCTGATTACAGTCCAGATTTCACCCTAACTCTAGAATCCTTTCAGTAGTTGCAACTCTATGACAAGATCATCTTGGTAACTCTACCAAGGACCCTCTCTACTAATTAACTCTAATCAGTCACAAGATTAGAAAACTCTACCTAAGCACTTCACTCAACAAATGAAAACACTACTCTTATAACATGAATAGTTTAATTACAAATCATTACTCGCTTAAGAACACTCACTCACTCATTAGGCATACTACAAAGATAAGAACATGAACAATTCTTGAGCAATCTTGAAAGAGAATGTTTGATGCCTCTATTCACTCTTTAGAATTATGTAAAAAAATGTTTGATGAAGAGATATGTCTTTTCTTTTATAGATGAGTGATGATTAGGGCTAAAAGATCATTGGATTAGCTGTCCTAATCAGTACAAAATAACACCTACAAATTTGTTACACAAGAGGACAAAACTGTGTAGACAATACCTGCTAATTGTATTATATCTGGTACATCCAGGGACCTGGTCCCTTGTAGTTAGTTGCTTATCATCAAAACTACATATACCAATTTTCTCCCTTTTTGATGATAATAAACCAACCATTCAGCATTGATAATCAGTGCATATTCATCATATTTAATCGGTGTAATTACCACCAGAAGATAAATCTTCCCTATCATCATGCTTCTTCCATCATGCAACACAGGGACCTGGTCCTTTGTTGTCATTTATAGCAAAAACCTTTGATTTATTTCCCTTATCATCATTCACCTACATTTAGTGCATTTGCACATTTCTCTATCGACATAAATCCTTTCATTCATCTATTCAGTACATCACTCCCTTTCTTCCCCCTATTAGTATGCCATTCACATTCACCTCGAACACCTGATACCTGGTCCCCAACTCTATTTACTCAGTAATTATTCCCTCTTTTGGCATTATTAAAAAGTGAGAACAGTAAACCAAGAGTAAATTAAGCACAAACTAGTTAACTCATGGTTACTGGGGCAACACTAATATGAAGAATAACTTTGTAATTTAAAGAGAACAAATGTAGCACACAAAGAAAGGATTAATTCATTATTAGGATAAGTATCATTGCAGTGCATAAATTCAATGTTCATAGGGAAAAATCCACAAGAATAAAAAAGGATTAACAAGTGAAGGACTAGGAAATTTTTTTTGAAGGAGTAGGGTCAAGTTGTTGTTGACATGCCTTAACTCTGCATTTGACCTAAGGACCTCATTAGTTAATATTGACACCCTCTTCTTCAGTTTATTATTCTTAGTTCTAAGTATTTGCTTTTCACAAGGGTTTCCTTTGGAGAAATGCTGAATAGTAACCTAAAACTTGCTGATTTCTTCATCCTTGGCAGCTAGGTTGAACTTCAGTTCCTTTATTTCCCTGTTAAGATCCTTTTGATAAGTACTACCTGGTTTGACACATTCAATCTTGACCAATGTTTTCATATCAATCATTTGAACCACAGATCCTTGGGTTTCAGAATCAAAGACAATGTCATAATGATTAAGTACTTTGTTCAACCAAAATACATAAGGCATGCCATGCTTTCCATTCTTACCAAGAACCACTTTGTGAATATTTTCTATCATCAATTTAGGTATATTAATGAACTCAAAGCAACAAAGGCATTTCATTACATATAAGTCAGTAGTTGAGGCAATGTTTCTCTTTTGTGACCTAGGCAGGATTACCTTGTTTACAAAGTCAAAAATTAATTAAGACTCACTCTTGAGTGAGTTCCTATTCACTGTAGCCACAAATTTCCCTTTGAACTTGGATGCATTTGCTAAGAATTCTATTGAAGGCTGCTTCTTGGAGAAAGTTGTCACCCCATATATAGGAACTTCTAAAATTCCTCCTAGAGTTTCCTCATTCGGCTTTATTTACTTTCCTTGGACTTGTGCAGTCAGTCTCATTCCATCTTCTGAGAATTTTAAAGTGAAATAGAATTCCCTGACTATCTCATCAAAAATAGTAGGAATAGGTCTTTCCATGAGATGCATCCAACCTTGATATTTAACTAGCTTAACAAGTTCCACCATACTAGGTTCTTTTAGCATATACAACAACAAACCCAGTGTATTCCCACTTAGTGGGGTCTGGGGGGGGGTAAGATGTACGCAGTCCATACCTCTACCTCTGATGAAGTAGAAAGGCTGTTTCCGAAAGACCCCCGGCTCAAGTCACGAGATAGGTTCTTTTAGCATATTTGAATTAAAAATCCTTCCAGTTACCACATTTTAATTCTTCAAGAACCTATTTCTAACTTCCTTGGAACCTTAGTTTTCTCCCCATTCTTTCTTCTAGTCTAAGTGATCATAGATTTCCTTTCAGCTACTTTTCTCTTCTTAGGACCAGGTACCTCAAGAGTCAGCTGCTTCTCAATAAGACTTTCAGATCATTTTCTAGATATTCTTGGTGTTTTACTAATATTATTTTTCTTGTGATCAGCTATGCTCCTTCCTGGGCTTTTTAACAACAAAATAAGGTTTTCAGCCACCCAAGTTTCATCCACTACAACATCATCGAAACAATTTTAAAGATTTAGGGAAGATTTTTTATTTACAAGTTGAGTGATGAAAAATTTAAGCTTTGGAAGAGTATGAGAAGAAGGATGTTTTTCAGGATGGTCTAGGAAGAAATTTTTCACAAAGCTAAGCTCAGAATCCTTTCAAGGACATAAAAATAGGAGAGCTGAAGCCATCAAGAAGGTCATTTCTTAAAAGGTCTATTTAGGATTTGGATTTTCCTTTGAGATAACGATGTATCTAGATTTAAGGGACAATAAGAACAAGGAAGGGTTTTCTGGGGGAACAAGATATAATGAACATCAAATTTTAGGTGACTCACCTTCCTATTTTAGAATAGGATTTTTTTCTGACACAAGGCCAAGAAAGACGTAGCTTTTTCTTGACAAAACAAACAAAATTTGCACATACATGATACTAACCTGAGATATGGGACTAGGTATCTCTCCAATTTATGTGAATCTTCAACTTTGTGATTATCATATTTGTTCACCTCTAAAGTTATCCCCATAGGTGTACACCTGCAAAGGTATAGTGCTGAGTTAGACCAATAAGTACTAATTTATCAAGGATACCTGCCTCCTAAACATAACCAATTTTATGAGAAGGCACTGATTCACTTAATAGTAGGTCAGGTTAATCTGATCAATCCCAACATCAGTTTGATAGATTTATCATACCACATGATACCATGACTTGTTCTAGAAATAGGTCTAAGTACCAAGTCCTGGACTTGGAATTCTTTAAATGTCCAGAGTTCCTTCAGCATTACTCTGAACTTGTCATCTTGTTTCACATCTTTGAGCTTATCCTTGGGATAGTAATGCTAATCATATAAGACACCTTTACTTTGAAGTATCTTAGGAAAGAGAATACAATCAGACCTTTCATTCATAACCTAAGCAATAACAAGAAGATATTTTTTATTGCAAATCATTTCTCCCACTTATACTTATAATCATTTGTTAGACTTGGGAACTTATTTGAGTTTGAGTTCCCAGTAGGAGGATAGTGGTATGGTTAAATCCTTATTTGTCCATTTAGGTAGTGTGAGCTTCTTAATATTTTTCCAAGGTCTTACACGTTTGGGATAGGTGCTCCCCTAGTGGACATGTCTAACATTTCTCATTCTTGCTTTGAGCTAGCTTTGACAATCTTTATTCAGGTGTCTATCTCTTCCATGGTGAGTTCATAAAGGCTTGTGGACCTTGTTCTTATCATCATGAACAATATTTCCTTGAAACCCACAAACTTGAATTCTTTCTTAATAACTAAGAATGTAACGCCTCAATTTTCTAGAATCGGAATGCCACATGGTGCTCATGATCCCAAAGGACCACAAGTTAAACCTCTAATATTATCTATACCTGAGCACTATATAATATAATATAATAAATATATAAAACTAGTGGAAACTTGCCATAAGGTTCAAAACATCTAAAATACTCAAAACTAAAAACTGAATACTAATACATCTATCTGAAAAGCCTCTAACTCTCTGAACTGTGGAGTTGATGGGACATGTCCCCAACTAACTCCGTCTACTTAAAATAAATTGAGTCTAATGCCATAATAAAATAAGGATCATCCTCGAATGAAGAGGGCTCACTTCTACGTCTACTTCTGCTGACTGAGTCTGGACTGCTAAGAGTGCTCTGGATCTCGTACTTCTAAACCTATGGTATAAGACACTATAGCGCAAGAGAAAAGTATGTGTCAGTACTTTGAATATACTGGTATGCTAGATGAGGTAGGCTAAATGCAAGGGCTAATGTATGAACATAACTTAACTGAATAACAAGAGAGCACTTAATGAGGACATATGCATGAATGCACAAACCATAACTGAAATCATCGTGACTCTGAATACTGATACTAGGATACTGCTTTATTGATATCTGAACTCACTACTAATACTGAGATACTGAACAACTGAATCTTCTGATATTGATAACTGAGTACTGAAGTTGAGATCAGTCCTCTCTAACGGTTGATCTCTGAAACTAATGATACTAAAGTTAATTAACTGAATCTGCCCATATCAACGACTGAGTTCTGATTTTGCTACTATCGACTGGCTAAATCTGTGAGCAAACCTTTCTAATGGATGATCTCTAAGTCTACTAATAATAATAAAAAGTGATTGTATCTGAGATAAGACCTATCTAGCGGAAGATCTATAAATTTTTCAATAATAGAAATAACAGACTAAGTTTGAGATCAGGCCTATCTAGCAGGTGATCCATGGATCTATGGGACTATCTAAGTTCCTTACTGAGATAGGTGGATGTATCTGACAGTCCTGATTTCTGAGTTCTACTCTGAAGATGGATACTGAAACTGCAACTATGGGAGTTCTCACTTAACCAACATGCCCCAAATTTGATCTAGTGGGATCCAAACTGTAACCCCAGCTAGAAAGGTGTCAATACCATGCCACCGGTAAAGACCTCTGCTATGGTCAAGCCTCTCTAATAGGTGCCCCTGAACAGGAAGTTAAGCCTAAGGCAATATGATAGTCAATCCTTAATCTAACGAGTGACTCCTGGTCCTGTGCTAGCTACGCAGTTCTGGAGTTCATGGACTATTACTAATGACTCTACCTCTCTAACGGGGAAGCCATCATCCCTGAACTCGCTTGGTGCTAGCTCCTACTCCCAACAGAAAAACACTAAACTGATTCTTGGAATGTACTAAACTAAGCTGAATCTATTATTGATTATCTTAATTGACTGATCTGACTGGGTTTACTAGATTCCATTATCTGATGGAATACTTCTGAATCTCGTTATCTGACTGGATGATACTAAGTTCTGAATTGATTACTTGAATTCTACTAAGGTCTAAAACTGAATTCTTGAATACTACTAAGATCTAAGTTAAGTACTGAACTGAAGTTGGAATGCTGATGATACTTAGATTACTGAGATTTCTTAAGTACTGTAACTGTCTAAGAGTACTAAATTCTGTAACTGACTGAGTTCTAAAGATCATGGCTTGACTGAGATTATCGTGAAAACTGACACTGGCTCTAGACAGCAGCTAATTTATTAGGTATAAATACCCCTAGGACTCGATAAAATCAAAGTAAAACATAACCATTCTTGAATAATCATGAACATGGACTTTCATTCACAATACAATCAATACGATATCTCGACAATCACTTGAATGTCATACACATGTAAATGTATAGGGAATGCATACAAATATCTCATAGTTGTTCAATAAGGAATACAAATGGATAAGAATGCATGTAACTTATCATAATACATTTACTAAGACATTTCAACAAACGCTTGGCATGCACTAGCTATCACAAAATTGGGGATTTTATTCTTAAGGTACTAAATAGGCACTATTATCTTTACTTAAGCATTCTATCAAACATATGGGGAGCATGCTTTGGTTATACCACAGATTCTATACTTAATTATCATGAATACATCAATATCATCAACTTGAAGAGGGTTTATCATAAATATCATACAATTCATCACATACTAGAATCAACTCTTGAAATTGGTAGTCTAAATCATGAATTAAAACCCAATAATAAAAATCATGAACTCTAATACACATAAATCATGAAATCTCAAAAATATGTAAACCTCAAAATTTTGAAAAGGATTCTTGAGCTTCTTGGGTGGAAGGAACCCCAGAATCAACATCTAACATACCTTGTTATATGATTCTCAAAAGATTTACGGAGGATTCTTGATGACTTGGGTCTTCAGCTATGAACCCTAATGGTTGTTCTTGAAGAAAATTGAGAGAAAACTAGTATATTTGGGTGAAATAATGAGAAATCTCATGTTAAAGAGTATATATAAGGTTAGCAAAATGATCGTCTTGCCCATGAAAATTAAAATCCAGAACTGAAAAAAATCTTGATTTTACATATTGGCACGACGCGCTATAATCGTGCCAGCTTACTGGAAATTGGAAAATTGGGAAACTGAGCCTTGGTGCGACGCAGTGGAAATTACGTTGCCACCTTGGTTGTGAACTAAAAAGCCATCGCGATGCGGTGGAATCGCGCGGAGGCTTACTAGATTTTGACAATTGCCATTTTGGCTTGCTCCGCGACGCGCTAAATTACCAAGTGGTATATTGTCTCACTAAAATAGTTCTAACTTTTCACCCGAGTGTCAGATTTGGGCGAATTTGGTATCGATGGAAAGCTTATTTGATTTCCCAAGGGGTAAAAAGTCAAGATCTTAAAAATTTTACATTGAATAAAATATATTCATCTTTGATGCAAGATCTTTGATGTTCTAGAGATGAATTTGAACTAGAAGAAGGGTGGGATATTACAATATTTCCCTTTTGGATTCATCCTCCAATGAGACTGATTAAGCTGAGAATACTAGTAGGTTGAACTTACTTGTTGGACATGAATATGAGAAATATGAAAATATTACTTGAACTACTGATATACTGAGATTTCATACTGAACATGCATATCTGATGCATGGAATACATGACTGAAGCTACTCATAAGCTGAATTCTCATAATGGACATGCATATCTGATGCATGGATTCGTGACTGAGTTTCTCTCATGGATGCATGACTGTATACACTGAAGAACTAAACTCTTTCTACTAAACATACATATCTAATACATGAATATATAACTGATTCTTGAATGCATGACTGAGTATGCAATGATAACAGATGCTAGCTTTGTGAGAAATGTCTGAACGTGCAACTGAATGGGTTTAAAGAATTGAAAACATCTGGGAATCATGGGGTATCCACCCCTTGGGACACTATGTCCCTCTAAGAACGCCTACTTCACCAAAATACTAAGGCTATGCACAAGGCACCTACGAACTGGATAATAACTGAACCTCGGAGAGCTGAAACTAATGCATGACTCATGAACTGAAATTATCTTACAACTACTAGGACTTTCCACCTTGGAATAGTTATCTTTCCTTGAGATTTCAGATAGCATCACTAGATAGAAAGATAAGAATGCAAACTATATGGATCTGACTGTCTGACTGCTAAACTGACTTGTTGGCTTTACTAACTAACTCATGCTGAAACTTATACTTAACTGAAGTACTTCTTCTGCACTTTTCAACTATACTCTCCTCTTTAGCTTCAAGTCATCACCATAAGTCTGAGAAAACTTTACTAAACTCTGAACTGAACTACAATCAATCTACTCTAGAGTCTGGGGCATAATAATGCACGTAAATGATAAACTTCTCCGGAAATTCTACACTTGAAAGTATAAAACTCACTACTAATACTATCTTCTGGAATACAACTCTTAACATTCTTTAGTTTCTACCATCATCATCACATACCTACATCCCTTTTTGACACATGCTTGTCTCATTAAACACATCATCTACTTCTGTTCCTTTATCAACTACTAGGATCACACCTCCTAACTCACATCTACACCTTCACACTTAGTTTCTGATCAATTATCTTAAATTCTTGCATGCACTGTTCAAGCCTACTGATTTACCTCTTATATAACTATCCCTATGAATACATAATCTGCTCGATATGGTCAACGCTATTCCAACTCTACCACTGCTAAACTCCTGGGTTTATGCTTCTAACTCTAGGTCATATGCTATTATAGGATTCTGAGAAAGGATTTGATGGAATACTACTGAGCCTGTGGGCAATCCCATAACTATCTGTAGGGACGGTCTAATAAAACCCTATCTCTAGGACTTTGAGCTTCACTATTTCTATTACCTTGAAGATAAGGTGGAGTTGACATGATTGGAGTATGATGAGAATATACAAAACTTTCTTGGAGGACCTTTCAATAGCACGATCTGAGATATGAAAGAAGGAAAACTTTTCCTAAAACATCTTATAGCCTCCTGTACATAAATATGGAGCGCAACACACCCATGTACACGACTCTACTAGATGTGGATTTTAGACTTCCTAGGATACTATTAAACCTTAGGCTCTGATACCAAGTTTGTAATGCCCTGATTTTCTGGAATCGGAGGCCACACAGTGCTCATGATCCTGAAAGACCACAAGCTAACCCTCTACTGATATCTGTACCTGAGAACTGCATAATATAATATAATGAATGCAGAAAACTGGCGAAAACTTTCCATAAAGTTCAAAACATCTGAAATATTCAAAACTGAAAATTGAATACCGATACATTTGTCTGAAAAGCCTCTAACTGTCTAAACTATGGAGTTGATGGGACATATCCCCAACTAAATCCTTCTACTAAAAATAAACTGAGTCTAATACCATAGTAAAATAAGGATCATTCTCTAACGAAGAGGACTCACTGCTACGTCTACTGTTGCTGACTGAATCTGAACTGCTAAGGGTGCTCTGGATCTCATGCTTCTGAACTTGTGGTATAAGACACCATAGCACAAGAGAAAGTATGCATTAGTACTTTGAATGTACTGGTATGCTAGATGAGGTAAGGCTAAATGCAAGGGCTTATGCATGAACATAGCTTAACTAAATAACATGAGAGTACTGAATGAGGACATATCCATAAATGTACAAACCATAACTAAAATCATCATGACTCTGAATACTGATACACGGATACTTCTTTACTGACATTTGAACTCACTACTAATAATGAGATACTGAATAACTGAATCTTCTGATATTGATAGCTGAGTACTAAAGTTGAGATCAGTCCTCTCTAGCGGTTGATCTCTGAAACTGATGATAATAAAGCTGATTAATTGAATCTGCTCATATCAATAACTGGGTTCTGAGTTTGCTACTATCGACTGACTAAATTTGTGATCAAACCTTTCTAACGGATGATCTCTAAATCTAATAATAATGATAAATAATGATTTTATCTGAGATCAGGTCTATACCACAGAAGATCTCTGAATCTTTCAATAATAGAAATAACTAACTCAGTTTGATATCAGGCCTATCTGATGGGTGATCTCCGACTATATTAGTACTGATACTGATTAACTTTATGTGAGACCAGGCCTATCTAGCGGGTGATCCATGAATCTATGAAACTATCTAAGTTCCTTACTGAGATGGGTGACTGTATCTGACAGTCCTAATTTCTGAGTTCTACTCTAAAGACTGATACTGAAACTGCAACTGTGGGAGTTCTTACTTAACCAACATGCCCTAAATCTAATCTAGTGGGGTCCAACCTGTAACCCCATATGGAAGGATGTCAATACTATGCCACGGGTAAAGAGCTCTGCTATGGTAAACCCTCTCTAACGGGTAACCCTGAACAGGAAGTCAACCCTAAGGCAATATAATAGTCAATCCTTAATCTAACGGGTGACTCCTGCTCCTGCACTGGTAACACAGTTTTGGAGTTTAGGAACTATTACTAACGACTCTGCCTCTCTAACGGGAAACCCGTCATCTCTGCACTTGCTCGGTGGTAGGTCTTACTCCCAACTGAAAGACACTAAACTGATTCTTGGACTGGACTAGACTGAGCTGAATCTATTACTGATTATCTAACTTGACTGATATGATTGAGTTTACTGGATTCTATTATCTGATGGAATACTTTTGAATCTCGTTATCTGACTGGATGATACTAAGTTCTGAATTGATTACTTGATTTCTACTAAGGTCTGAAATAGAATTCTTGAATAGTACTAAGATCTGAGCTGAGTACTGAACTGAAGTTGGAATGCTAATGATACTTAAATTACTGAGATTTCTTAAGTTCTATAACTGTCTGAGAGTATTGAATTCTATAACTGACGGAGTTCTAAGGATCATGGCTTGACTGAGGTTATCATGAAAACTGACACTGGCTCTAGACAACAGCTAATTTGTTGGGTATAATACCCCCAGGACTCGATAACATTAAAGTAAAACAAACCATTCTTGAATAATCATGACCATGGACTTTCATTCACAACACAATCAATACGATATCTCGTCAATCACTTGAATGTCATACACATGTAAATGTATAGGTAATGCATACTAATATCTCATAGTTGTTCAATAAGGAATACACATGGAAAAGAATGCATGAAACTTATCATAATACATTCACTAAGGCATTTCAACAAATGCTTGGCGTGCATTAGTTATCAAAAAATTGCGAATTTTATGCTTAACACACTAAATAGGCACTATTATCTTTACTTAAGCATTCCATCAAACATATGGGGAGCACGCTTTGGTTATACCATAGATTCTATACTTAATTATCAAGAATACATCAATATCATGCAACTTGAAGAGGTTTTATCATGAACATCATACAATTCATCACATACTAAAATCAACTCTTGAAATGGGTAGTCGAAATCATGAATTAAACTTCAACAATACAAAATCATGAACTCTAATACACATAAATAATGAAATCTCTTAAATACGTAAACCTTAAAAATTTGAAAAGAATTCTTGAGCTTCTTGGGTGGAAGGAACCCAAGAATCTACATCTAACATACCTTTTTATATGATTCTCGAAAGATTTACGGAGGAATCTTGATGACTTGGGTAATGAGCTATGAACCCTAATGGTTGTTCATGAAGAAAATTAAGAGAAAACTAGTATATTTGGGTGAAATAATGAGAAATCTCGTGTTAAAGAGTATATATAGAGGTAGAAAAATGACCGTCTTGACCTTGGAAATTAAAATCCAGAACTGGAAAAAATTCCAATTTTACATGCTGGCGTGATGCGCCATAATCGCGCTAGCATACTAGAAATGGGACAATTGGGAAACTGAGCCTTGGCGCGACGCGGTAGAAATTGCGTTGACCCCTTGGTTGTGAACTGGAAAGCCACCGCGATGCAGTGGAATTGTGGAGGTTTACTGGATTATGACAATTGCCATTTTGGTTTGCTCCGCGATGTGCTAAAGTACCAGGTGGTACACTGTCTCACTAAAATGGCTCTAACTCTTTCGTCGAGTGTCGAATCTGGTATCGATGGAAAGCTTATTCGATTTCCCACGGGATAAAAAGTCAAAATCTTAAAAATTTCACATGGAATAAAACATATTCATCTTTGAAGCAAGATCTTTGATATTCTATAGATGAATTTGAACTAGGAGAAGGGCGGGGTATTACAAAGACCCTTCCCATTATTAGCACCTTGACCAGTTAGGTTAGAAAGGATTTGAGAAGATGTAATGCATTGTAGGGATTTTGTAAGTTCTTCCCTCAGACAGACTAGGTCCCTTTCTAACTCCTCATTTTTTCTAAAGTGTAGTCATGCAAAGCTTTTGTGAATCCTCCATTTTTTCTTCAAGATCAACATGAAACTTTGAGGCTTCTTTCTTTCCTTACTTAGAAGCATCTACTTTCTCAAGTTGACGTACCAGACTTAGATTTTCAATTTTCAACTTAGCAACCTATTGCTCAGTTTCTGATATCTAGAGAGTCAAGGCTATCAACTAAAGCTCCTGATTTTCTATTTTTTCTTCTAGAGCAGTATTCTTTTCTTTGTCACAAGCATCATCCTATTTCTCCAGTTAACTCACTAAATTTAGATTTGCAGATTTTAACTTAGTAGCCTACTCTTCGATTTTAGATATTTGGAGAGTTAGAGCAATTAACCTAAGCTCTTGACTTTCCACCTTTTCGTTAAGAGAAAATTTTTTCTCAGTCATTTCACACATAGATACATTCAATTAGCATATTTGCAAGATTTTTTCTATCTTTCTAGCAGAATAGTTATCAAGGTTTTCTTTAAGGTCAGAAAGTGTTACTTCATTTTCTTCTTCATCTCCAGTATGTGCCATAAAAGCAAACAAGGAATCATAGATAATTGGATTGTCCTCTACTGCTGGCACAGAAACATCTCCAGTCTTTTCATCTTCACTTGAATCACTAGAAAAGTCTCTCCATGTTGCTATAGCTTGCTTTACAATATACTCGATTGTCGTCTTCCTTTTTCAATTTTAAGGGACCTGGTCCCTGTTCTTTTCCTTGTCAACTTCAGTCTTGAGGTACCCCTGGTAATCCATTTTGTGCAATGGACTGTCCTAACTGAAATGCTTAGGACTTCCACATTTGTGACATACCTCAATACTACTTCTCTTTTTTCTTCAGCTTCATTTTCCTTGGAATTAACCACTCATCTTCATGGATCTAACAATCCTACATTCCAAATAGGCAATATCAGTATCTTCATCATCAACTGGATCATGTTTTAAAGTTTTCAATGCCAGGGATTTTTCTCTTTTTGTTTCCTTCTTCTTCAACCCTTGCAGCTTCTTGAGCTCATGGGATTATAGATTTCCTATTAGTTCATCCAAAGTGAGGGTCTTCAAGTTTCTAGATTCATGATAGGACCTAACCCCGGGCCTTGTTGTAATGGGCATCCCAAGTCCAACCAGGACCGAGGACATCCCCCTGTTACCCAACCCAACCACTTATATCCATCCTTAGGTGAGATGAATTTTGAACATATAACAAGATAGTGTTATTGTTCTCAATAAGACTCTGGGATAGGGTCACAATCGTGACTAACCCAATCGAGTCCAACCGCACCGCCACAACAGCCCAACCATGCCAAACCAAACCATAAACCAAAAGGGAATACCAAAACATAATATAAAAATCAATCCCAAAATGTAGTATGACGAAATAGTGAGAAATTATGTTGATGATACCAGCCTTAATATTAATACCAATGCTAAAGCTGACACCTCTACCGATCCTGCCCATACCAACCCCCAGAAGTACCACAAAGCCTCAATCCAAAAGAATAAACAAAATCTGGTTGGGACATGCCCCCAACCATGGCCAAAACCAATATCAAAACTAAAAGAAAAATGTCTAAAGAAATCCATAACATGAAATGATACCTTCCAAAAGGATGGAATCTCACCATTTCAATTCAAATGTTGATACCAAATCCGCATGCTAAACAAGAGGAGTAGAATAGTCAATTCCTACATAGCATGGGTATACAGCTTTTAGTAGACGGAGTTAGCGAATGACTGCTAGCATGAATCTCGAGATAAGGATAAACTAATGTCAGTCATAAAACCAAGTTAAACCATCTATAATAAATACAACCATACAAATATAAGTTTCGGGAAAAGGAACCAGATTTAGCATGCATTTAAAATCTTTATCTGGGTTGTGTAGCTTTGTCGTCTTAACCACCCATGGGCCATATGGGTTCAGCCTCCCTACTGAAAGGGCCCCAGTGTATGTAGCCACAGGACCAGGGAATATCCAAAGGGATGACTAGTATATCCCCTAATATAAAATGCGACACGCGCACATGGTCATCAAGACCCCTTATATCAGCAACTATGAGTTTCTAATTTTGGTCCCCCCCCCCCAGGACCGCCACCTTCCATGGCTTAGATACACACCCCGCTATTAATGACCAATTAAAACCATGTCCAGACAATCCATTCACTATTTATTAACAGAGGCCAATATTAGTGGTATCATCATACCACCCTATTATTTGCAAGCAATATCCATAGCCAAACCATTTAGGTTAAG
Organism: Capsicum annuum; assembly: GCF_002878395.1. Taxonomy (NCBI): domain Eukaryota; kingdom Viridiplantae; phylum Streptophyta; class Magnoliopsida; order Solanales; family Solanaceae; genus Capsicum; species Capsicum annuum. The sequence continues at coordinate 174,638,085 of NC_061113.1, forward strand.
GGGACCTTAGGTGCCCTTTCTTTTTCCATATTAAATCCACTTGGGAGACTTCCAAATTCTCCACAAGCATAACCATTTAGCCTTTAGCCTTTACAAACCATTTAAACCATGTATAAATCCTTTATTAAGTTTAAAACATTCAAGAGTTCCATTTAAAGAAGTCAATGCAATGAACATATCTTTATAAGCATTTTATCAAACACCTTGGGGGCATAATATAACCAAAACCAATTCCAAAGACCATTACAATATTACCATGCAACCCAATTGTCTAAATCTACCATTAATGCATATAAAAACATAACTAAAACCATAGGAAACCATAACCAAGCATTTAATATCAAAACACCCAAATAATAGTTGAAAACCATAACCATAAAATAGTAAAACCATGAAATCAATCATCTAAACATGCCTTTAGTTGAAATTACAATGAGGGAAGAGAATCATGCCTTAAACAAAAGAATTGATGAAAAAAAATCACTAAAGCAAGCCCCAAAGCAATCCGTAAGATGAAACCCTAGCCTTCTTGACCCAAAAGCTCTTGAGAGAATTATGAGATGTTTTAGAATAGTTTGTAAGAGTTAATGAATACAATAATAGGGTAAATATTCTCCAAAGTGTATTAGAAGTTGTGGGTCCTACTTAGGGTAAGAAGGGAAATATCCAGAATAGCCCCACTTAAATCCCTTAAAACCCCGTCATAGGAATATGACTGACCCATACGAGTCCTGTCCTCCTTTACAATCTATATTCACCACTCATATCTAAGCCTAAACCCTTAGATCGAATACTTTCCAGTATATGACTTATCCAACCAAGTCCTAACCACAGCATACGATCCATACCCATGAACCGTATCCCTGGCAGAATGAAATACTAGGAGGATCAAACACTGCCCATCATACAAGTCCTTGATACAACCGTACCAAGCCCTATGACTTATACCCTTAATTCGTACCAATTCCAATGACCAAAACCATCCCTCCAACTAACATTTGTCAACATACGATAGGACCATACAACTCGTACTCTAGCTTACGGCTTGTACCCATGAGTTGTTTGGGTTCGGAGAATGGATTTCCAGGAAATTTTCTAAGGGTCAAAATCTAGGATATTCCAGTCTCCCCCGCTGGGAACATTTATCCACGAATGACGGACAAGGTAGGGGTAACCACACACAGAGTCATTTGCATTATCAAACATCCCTTCAATAAAGTCTGAAAACAAAGAGTCAAAGATGTTAATCTTTTCTTTAACAAACTCAGAAAATAAAGATGTGTTCAAGACACATACCTTCCGTACGAATCCCAGGAGCAGAAAAAAATATGGGTACTTGGACTTTATATCCTCTTTCGCTTCCCAAGTAGCTTCTTCCACCTTATGGTTCTTCCATAGAACCTTAACTGAAGCCACATTCTTGGTCTGCAGCCGACAAACTTGCCTATCTAATATCTAAATTGGGACCTCTTCATAAAACATAGAATTCAAGATACCCAACCCTTCCAAAGGAACAACCAAAGAAGGATCACCAAAACACTCCCTCAATATAGAAACATAAAAGACCAAATGAACCAAACTTAAGCTAGATGGAAACTCCAACTCATAAGCAATATTGCCAACTCTCCGCAAAATCATATAAGGACCAATATACCGAGGACTGAGTTTCCCTTTTTGCCAAACTGCACCACTCCCTTTATGGGAGACACCTTAAGAAACACCTTATCCCCGACCTCAAATTCTAAGTCTTTATGCCTAACATCCGCATAGGACTTTTGGAGACTTTGGGCAGCTTTAAGCCTATACTGAATCACCTTAACCTTCTCCATCGCCTGATAAACCAAACCCAGACCAAACATGTCCGCTTTCCCAAGCTCAAACCACCCAATAGAAGATATACATCTCCTACCATACAATGCCTCGAAAGGAGCCATACCAATACTCAAATGATAGCTATTGTTGTAAGAAAACTCCACCAAAAGTAGATGCTTCACACAGGCCTGAAGTATATCTTCCAATGTTTGAATAGTTCTCCTCGCTTGACCATCCGACTGTGGATAAAAAGCAGTACTAAACTAACCTTAGTCCCCAACCCTTTCTTGAAAGACCGCCAAAAATGAGACGTAAACTGCATACGACGATTAGAGATAATAAAACTATGTACTCGATTCATCTTCATAATATTCTAAAGATACAACCGTGCATGATCCTCCACCAAAAAGGTAGTCCGTACTGGCAAGAAATGCACAGACTTGGTCATCTTATCCACGATGACCTTAATCAAATTATCCTGATTCTGAGACTAAGGAAGACCGATAATGAAGTCTATATTGACCACTTCTCACTTTTATTTGGGTAAATCAACTTCTTGATACAACCCACTAGGTCTCATGTGCTCAACCATAACCTATTGACACACCATACACTTGGCTACGAAATCAACCACATCTTTCTTCATGCCATTCCACCAATATATCTCCTTGAGATCATGATACATCTTAGTCGAACCGGGATAAACAATACAGCACAACTCATGCACCTCATCCAAAACCCTTTAACACAGCCCATCATCAGGAACACAACCTCTATTAGTACTGTAAAGTCACATCATCATTGATCTCAAACACCACTACCTTCTGCCCACCAACGTCACTCTTTATTTTTATTAAGATAGAATCCAGTATTTGCTTCTCCTTAATCTCTGCACCAAGATATGATCGAACTAATTCTTGCACCATTACATGACCATCCTTAGAGTCCAAAAGCTAAACTCCCAGATTAGCCAAGTGGTAAATATCCTTCACCAATTCCCGCTTGCCTTCCTCCACGTAAGTCAAAATCCCTATGGATAACATGCTAAGAGCATTAACAACCATATTAACCTTACCTGGGTGGTAGTGAAGACTCATATCATAATCCTTAAGAAGCTCAAGCCACCTCATCTGCCTGAAATTATACTCTTTCTGAGTGAACACATACTGAAGACTTATGATCAGAAAAGATATCCATGTGAACACCATACAAATAATGCCACCATATTTTCAAAGAAAACACAACTGCCATCAACTCCAAATCATGGGTAGGATAATTCCTCTCATGTACCTTCAACTTCCTGGAAGCATAGGCAATCACCTTCCCATGCTGTAAAAAATACAACCAAACCCTACCCGAGATGCATCACAATAAACCACAAACCCATCATTGCCTTCCGGCAAGGTCAGGATTGAAGCCGAAGTCAACTTATCCTTCACTTTCTCAAAACTCCCTTCATAAGCATCCAACAGAACTTAACTTTCTTCTGAGTCAACCTAGTTAAAGAAGCAGCTATCGAAGAAAAGCTTTACGCAAACCGCCTATAGTACCCAACTAAACCTAAGAAACTTTGAATACCGGATGGAGTCATAGGCCTAGGCCACCTCTTCACCACAGCAACCTTCTGCGGATCCACCATGATCCCTTCACTATAAATAATATAGCCTAAGAAAGTCACAGCGTTCAACCAGAACTCACACTTAGAGAACTTGGCATATAATTGTTGTTCCTTTAAGGTTTGCAACACTACATAGAGGTGATTAGCATAATCTACCTCACTTTTTGAATAAACCAGAATGTCATCAATAGACATAATGAAGAAGAGATCCAAATACTGCCTGAACACTCTGTTCATCAAGTCCATAAATACTGCCAGAGCATTAGTCAACCCAAATGACATCACCAAGAACTCAAAATGCCTATACCGAGTACAAAAACCTGTGTTAGGGATATCCACCTCCCTAATCTTAAGCTGATGTTACCCAGACCAAAGATCTATCTTAGAGAAGAGCTTGTCACCCTGTACTGGTCAAACAAGTCATCTATTCGAGGAAGAGGATACTTGTTCTTGATCGTCACCTTGTTTAACTATATATAGCCAATGCATATCCAAAGGGAGACATCCTTCTTGTGCACAAACAACATCGGTGCACCCCATGGAGAAACGCTAAGACGAATAAACCCCCAATCCAGAAGATCCCCAGACCAAGTGATAAAGATAACCCTTAGAGATTAACATCTAAGCTCTAAGATAAAAAATAAACCTCCCTCTAGAAGCTAAGGAACTACCTTTCCATTTTATAACTAGTTCACCATGGAACTTAATGATAACCCTACGGGTCCGACAATCCACAAACGCATAACAAGAATACAACCAATCCATACCTAGAATTACATCAAAATCTACTATATCTAACTCGAATAAATCCGCCAAGTTCTGTTTGCTACCAACAGATACCACACACCCCCTATAGACTCTCTTAGCGATAATTGAGTCACCTATCGGGGTAGAAATAGAAAAAAATCTGAGATAAATTCTGAATCAAATCCAAAAAACACAGCTACATATAGTGTCACATAAGAAAAAATGGACCCCAGATAAAAAAAATATTATACGTCACAAGAGAAAAGCTGTAACATACCAATAAAGACATCAGGTGATGCCTCAAATTCCTATTGGGATGACAAAGCATACAACCTGTTCCAACCGACACTAGAACCAGGAGCAGTAACAGAAGTAGATACCACCCCACCAGGTGTAGGAGCAGAAGATAAAGGCACAAGAATCTTATTTGCCACCGTAATAACCTTATAAACCAAACAATTCCTAAGTCGATAGCCTACCTGTCCATACTTGACGTGTTTGTCCCTTTCTTCCTCACAATAACCCCAATGAGGACGACCATAAAATTGACAAAGAGGACATGAAGAAACTAACTGACCTCCACTTGCCTGAGATTGGGAAACCCATGCTTGAGAATTATCACCACCTTGATGACACCTATCTCCCGACTGATAAGGAGCACTAGCAGAAAAAGAGCCCAGGCTCCCCCACTTTTTTTCCACTTGCCACCATCCCTACTACCTTGAGACTGAGCACCTCCCTGATTAGAAAATCTGCTCCTCTTTCCCTGCCTATCCCCAAACTCTGCCTGCTTTCTCTTTTCATCCTCAACCTACTGAATATGAATAGTCAACCTCAAGATATCCATATATTTAATCAACAAAGAGGTTTTACTCTCACAAATCAAATCACTATTCAACTCAGAAGCAAACTTCCTCTTTCTCGATCTTATATCAGCCGCCAAATCAGGAGCATACCTTGATAGCTGATGGAACTTCAAATCATATTCCTTTGCTAACATTCTCCCCTACCTGAGGTTCACAAACTCCTCTATTTTTGCTTTTCTCAACTCTTGAGGAAAGAACCAATCCAAGAAGGTATTAGAAAAATCTTTCCAAAATCTATCCTCTTCCATATCACCTCTATCCCTATCCCACTCCCCATACCACAGATGAGCAATACCTTTGAGCTGATATGCTGCAAAGTTAACCCTCTTTACATTAGTAGCCTATATCACCTAAAAGATTTTTTCCATCTTATCTAAGAAGCCATGTGGATCCTTCTCTACCTTCACCTAGTAAAAGTTGGAGGACCCATCTTTATAAATTGACCAACCCTTATAGCCTCAGCAGACAAAGCACTAGTCACACCTCGCTCAGCCTGAGCAAAACCTACTTGGGCAATGACATGAAAAAACTGACAAAATTCTGTGTTCATCATATTGACCTAAGAGGCCTGAGGAGAACTAGTCGAAATAGAAGAACTCTAGCACTATCAGGAATAGGACCATGAAATCAAAAATGTACTCCATACATAGAACGTACCCCTTCAGCATTATCCCAGATGGGATGGAAGAATTTTATTGTGTTTCAGATCTATGAGGCATGATCTAAAAGACAAACAAACAAGAATTAGAGAAAATTCCAAGATTAAGAACTCAAGCTTGAAGATAGAATACCAAGAAGGTGAAACATTCCTAAATGTCTTGCAACCTCTCTCTTATGAGAGTGGCACACGTTATACTCCTAAAAGAGATTCTACTCGATATGGCTTTATGGACTTCCTAGTTGACCATGAACCTAGGCTTTGATACCAACTTGACACGACACATCCCTGGGCCTTGTCGTAATAGGCATCCCAAGTCTAACTAAGACCTAGGACCTCCCCCTATTATCTAACCCAACAACCTATATCTAGCCTTAGATAAGCTGAATTTTAAATAGCATTACTTTTCTCATTAAGACTCTGGATAGGGTCACAACCGTAACTGACTGACCCAATTGAGTCCAACCGCACTGCCACAATCACCTAACCATACCAAACCAAACCATAGACCATAAACCAAAATGGAATACCAAAATATATATGAAAATCAATCCCAAAATATAATATGACAAAACAGGGAGAAATCATATCTGATGATGTTAGCCTCAATATTAATACCAATGTTAAGGCTAACACCTCTGCCAATCCTACCCATAACAACCCCCAAAAGTACCACAAAGCCTCTATTCAAAAGAATAAACAAATCCAATTAGGATATGCCCCCAACCATGGCCAAAACCAATATCCAAAATAAAAGAAAAGTGTCTAAAGAAATCCAGAACATGAAATAATGACTTCTGAAAGGATGGAATCTCACCACTTCAGTTTAAATAGCAAAACCAAACTCGCGATCTAAACAGGGAGAGTAGAGTGGTCGGTTCTTTCATAGTATGGGTATATAGCCGCTAGTAGACGGGGTTAGCAAATGACCACTAGCATAAATCTCAAGATAAGGATAAAATAATGCCAGTCATAAAACCATCCATAATGCATACAACCATACATATATAAGTGCTGGTAAAGGAAATTGAGTTTAGCATTCATTTAAAACCTTTCCTTGAGTTGTGTAGCTTTGCTGTCCTAACCACCTACAGGCCATATAGGTTCATCTCCCCCTGCTAAAAGAGTCCCAATGTGTGTAGCCGCATGACTAGAGAATATCTTATGGGATGATGATAACGCTTAAACTATACATCTCTTACGAGAATATAAGAGATCATTGTCAATATATAACCCAACTAGGTTGTTGTCAAATCCCATAGGGAATATGGTATGAACTTAAGTTATCTGTGGGTTAATCAACTGATAGTTATCAGTTTTCTGTGAATGGGAGTTTTTGGAAAGGTAACAAATAATTACTTCTCAATTTAGTATTTGAAATCAATATGATAAGGAAAACAAGACTTATGTTCACTATGGGTGTTGGGATTTGACAGACACTAGTAACGGTTCAAGATTCTTGTAGTAGGTAGGAACAGCTGACTATTCTCAGGTTAATTAATCTTGTTACAACATTAATTATTAAATGGAAGTTTGATGCTTCCAAGTCCCTGTTGATAATTCACTTCTTACTAGGGTTGATTTCTTATCTCAAGCAAATCACTAGTAAGCAAGGCCTATTGTTTGCAACCAATAGTCGAGTATAAAATAATGGAATTAACAAAAAGTTTCTACCACCGTTAGAATCTTGAACACTTAGTTACATTACAAACCCAAACCCATAAATCCCATAACTCGAGTTAAGGGAATTTAGCTGCTCATAGTAAAATAATCAAGACAACAAGTTAAATTCAGAGTTTGATATATGAACTTACAGCAAGATGAATAGCAACAAGTGTTTCTCAGATTTGATTCATAGTAGAAAATCCCAAAATAATTGTAATAATCTCTCCAAAAATAATTGTAAAGTTTAAGTCAGAAAATAGAGAGAAAAATATGCTCAAAACATGAGTCCCAAGATGATTAGAAAACTCTAACATATGCTTTAAATACTTCAGTCTAATTATGAAAACAAAATCATAGATCACAGTATTTTCTCAGACAGGCGACGACATGTGTGATGGGTATCAGGAGTCTGACAACTTATCAAAAATGTCATCAGCTCCTCTTTACTTTTGACAATCTCTGGCTTAGGTTGATGATGAGGTGTGATGGCTTATCAGACATGTGATGACTTATCAGAAATGTCATCACTTCTTCACTTTAAACTCTATTCCCTGCCTAAGCCTAACGACGAGCCTGATGGCTTATCACACTTCTTATGGCCTATCACAAATGTCGTCACGGATTCCAGCTGAAGCCCATTCTCTATCTAAGCTTAATCACAATCCTGACGGCTTATCACACTTCTGACGGCCAATCACAAATATCGTCATGAATTCCAGCTGAAGTCAATTCTCTGCTTAAGGCTAAAGGCAACTCTGATAGCTTATCACAAAGCTGACAACTTATCAGACAAGTCGTCGGCTATACTTTCTTCTCTATTTGCTCAAAAATTAACTTTTTTACTTCCATTCTTGATGATTCTCTTACATCTCGACTTTTACTGCAATATCAAAGAGAAAACAATCAAAAACGACAAAAATTACTTAAGACTTTGTAATTATTCTTAATTAAATGCCTCAAATGTGTTAGCATCTGCTCACACATCAACAGCCTCAACTTAAAACAATTTCTTGTCCTCAAGCAACTAAGACACAACCAAAAGGATACAAAATACATTTGGCAGTCAACCATCTATATTATCTCAAAACATTTTCACCATCTCCAAGGTTAATAAATTAAAAAACAACAACTGTCCATATTATTAAAGAACAACAATGCGACACACTGGGATCAAGATATGGCAACCATATATGTACCAATATTACACTATCCAAACAAGTTAGCAACTAGCAACGTAACCAGTGTACCCTCACTACAAAGAAGTCCCACTCCACTTATATCAGACATTATATATGTAACCATAGGGACAATCAAAAGACACTAACTCTCAGAATGAAGTTCCAATCAATGTATGCCAAATACCATAGGCTTGCCCTTATTTTCATTACCAAGATTTTCAAACAGGTCAGCTAGGATCACTACAGGTCTTCTCTTTGGCTTGTAATGACTAGGCCTTCTTAACACTACACTAGCTTCTGGGTCTCACTTATTAACCTTTTTCAATTCTTCTCTTTTCTTGATCACATATATTCAGGATAGGTGCAGTCTTTTCTATAATCACTTCTTCTTTTTTATAATTTTTCTTTTTTTGTTCTTTTTTACCACACCCAGCTTTTTATTCTTTTATTTTATTCTACCTTTTTTCAAACTTATTTTAAATCACTCACCCCTATGATAGCCACCCTCAACTTAGGTTATTTGCCTAAGTCAAGGTGCAAGTATCCAAGGAGGACCAGGGCTAAAACAGGTTCATTATGGTATAAATGGGATGGTGATAGGTATCATAAAAAGAAATAAGATATTCAGGCTTAAAATAGGGATCAAGGGATATTATGCATACAGGAAAGGTCATTTAGGCTAAAAGTGGGTTAGTATCAAAATGGCCTATGATCCTTTCCTAACACCTATCTTCAACCTAGGTAAGACTAATCGGGCAAGTTCTGGATTTAACATACAAAGAAAACTAAGTAAGATCTCACACGAATATGGCACACAAGTATATCATAAGTTACTAATTATCCAGTTCATGCAATTGTTTAGCAATGATTATCAAGTCACTAGAATTGATACCATAACAAGATGCACAATAGTCATAAATAGATGCAAATTACACAGTTAAACAATCAGACCATTTGAGAGGTGTTCACAAAATAAAAAAACCATGTTAACTGCCTCAGGTACTTGTATTTCTCCTAGTCAACTACAAAATATTACAACAGCAACTCACCCTACACCTTCAACTTAAAATCAAAGAAAAATTAAACTAAGGGTTAGGGTATACTTGGAGTAGATCAAGCACAGGGATCATGGGTTGCCTCCCATATAGTGCCTGATTTAATATTGCGGCATAACTCAGGTATCTCGATTACTTCAAACTTCATCGAGATAGATAGTAGCAATACTTTTTATCAAGTTTTTTGGATCGATATAAAGTTTGAATCACTGCCCATAACCTTGAAGATGTTGCCTTCTTCATTTTCAAGTTCTACTACTCCAGATAAGTAGACTTGACTAACTCTAAACAGGCCTGACCACTTAGATTTAAGCTTACCTGGGAACAGTTTGAGTCTGAAATTAAACAAAAGTACGAAGTCACCTTTTTGGAAATCTCATTTCTCGATCCTCCAATCATGATACTTCTTCATATTTTTTTTGTATAGGTCTACTCTTTCATATGCCCTGAGACGGAATTTATCCATCTCATTCAGTTGACCCAGTCTTAGCTCTGTTGTCTTCTTCCAATTTAAATTTAACCTTTTGAGTACCCATAAAGCTATGTGCTCAAGCTCTATTGGTAAGTTGCATGTTTTGCCATAGACTAACTGCAATGGTGACATACCAATGGGTGTATTGAAAGTGATCTGATATGCCTACAAGGAATCATCAAGCTTTTGAGATCAGTCTTGCCGACTAGTGTTCACCATTTTAGCTAGGATGGCTTTAATCTCTCAATTTAACACCTCCACTTGCCCACTAATTTGTGGGTGATATGGAGTAGCTACTCTATGCTGTTTTACCCCATATTTTGCTAAGGTAGCTCAAAACACTTTATTATAAAAATGAGATCCTCCTTCACTTATAATAGTACGTGGTACTCCAAAGCGAGAGAAGATGTTCTTCTTGAGAAAAGCAACAACCCACTTTCCTTCATTATTAGACAAGACAATAGCTTCGACCTATTTCGAGACATAGTCAATAGTAACTAGAATAAACCTCATCCCATATGAGCTTACAAAAGAACCTATGAAATTGATGCCCCAGACGTCAAACAATTCCACTTCAAGCATCTTAGTCAAAGGCATCTCATGTCTTTTAGAGATCGACCCCTGCCTCTGACATTGGTCGTATTTCAGCACAAACTCATGAGCATCCTTGAATAACATTGGCTAATAGTAGCCACTCTGCAACACCTTCCTAGCCGTTTGGTCACCAGTATGGGACCTCCAACTGGGGAAGCATGACATGCTTCCAATATACATAATACATCTACTTATGGCACACATTTCCTTATACTATTATCATCACATCGCCAAAAAAGATACGGCTCATCCCAGAAGTAATGTGTCATATCATGAAGGAATTTCTTTCTTTGATAGAAAGAAAGGTTTTCTGGAATGACCTTACTCACAGCATAATTTGCAAAATCAGCGTACCAAGGCATATTATCCATAGCAGCAGCCAAGATGTCCTCATCAAGAAATGCATCATTTATCTTCATTTCATCACTAGTTGTCTGCTCACCTTCCATTCTAGATAGATGATTCACAATTTGGTTTTCACAAACCTTCTTATCTTTGACTTCAAAGTCAAATTCTTGTAATAGCAGCAACTATCTAATCAGCCTTGGTTTTTCATCTTTCTTAGCCATCAAATACCTCAAGGTTGCATGGACAGTGTGGACCACTACCTTGGTCCCAAGTAGGTAATCCCTGAAATTCTCAAAAGCAAACACTACATCCAGGAGTTCCTATTAGGTGACAGTGTAGTTTTTTTGTGCTCTATTCAGTGCTTTACTTGCATAATATATTGGATAAAATAGTTTGTCCTTCTTTTATCCTAATATAGCTCCAAGGGCAACACCGCTTGCATCACACATAATCTCAAATGGTTTTGACCAGTTCAGTGCAACAATGAAGGGGCCTCGACCAGCTTCTTTTTAAGGCATTCAAATGCCTTCAAGTAATTATCATCAAAGGAGAACTTCACTTCTTTCTCCAAAAGTTTGCATAGTGGATTTGCAACCTTCGAGAAGTCTCTTATAAACCTCCAATAAAATCCAGCATGTCCAAGAAAACTACTCACTGCCTTTACTAAAATGGGAGGTGGTAGTTTCTCGATAACTTCAGCCTTGGCTCGATCAACCTCTATCCCTTTTGCTAACATTTATGCCCGAGAATGATGCCCTTCTTTACCATAAAGTGGTATTTCTCCCAATTAAGCACCAAATAGAATTCAACACATCATTGCAAGGCCATACTCAGGTTTGCCAAACACAGCTCAAATGAATCTACCACCATAGAGAAATCATCCATGAACACCTCTAAGTGTCCTCCACTATATATAAAAAAATAGATATCATACACCGTTGAAAAGTAGCGAGTGCATTGCATAGCCCAAACGGCACCCTCTTAAATGCAAAGGTTTCATATGGGCATGTGAATGTTTTATTCTCTTGATCTTTAAGAGCAATACAGATCTGGTTATATCCAGAATAACCATCTAAAAAGCAATACCACACCCTTCCGGCTAATCGATCAAGCATTTGGTACATAAAGGGCATCGGGAAGTGGTCTTTCAAAGTCCATAAGTTTAGTTTACGGTAGTCCATGAAAACTCTCCACCCATTTATAGGCCTAAGTAGAATCAACTCATTTCTTTCATTTGCAACAACAGTCATGCCCCTTTTTTTGGCACGCATTGAACTGGGCTCACCCATTTACTGTTAGAAATAGGGCAAACCACTCCTGCATCCAACCACTTAATAATTTCCTTCTTAACTACCTCTTGCATTGATGGGTTAAGACGGTGTTGGTGCTCGATGGTTGGAGCACAATCTTCCTCAAGTTGTATTTTATGCGTGCAGATGCCAGGGGGAATGCCAATAATATCTGTGATAGTCCATTCTATTACTCTTTTGTACCTCTGAAGTACTGAAATAAGTGCTTCTACCTGCTGCTTTCCCAAATTAGCTGCAATAATAATGGGTAGCGTGTTTCTATTGCCCAAAAACATGTACCTTAAATGCCCTGGCAGTTTTTTCAATTCCAACACCGGTGGCTCTTCAATGGATGGCTTAGTCGGTGGTGTTAGTCGATTAACAAGATCAAGATCTAGCTTCTTAGGAGAATAAGATCATGAACCAATTCCTGAAAAAGTACAAACAGTCTCTTCATACTCCTCAATACCTTCACGATTAAAATTCATCAGAACTGTGGCTAAAGGCTCGACAATAAGTTTCTCCTCTACTGACACCTCCTTCTCATCCTCATAATATACATCAATAATTGAGAACAAACTCATTTCTTTATGCTGCTTCATTGATTGACACACATCAAATCGCACCACCTTATCATTTATCCTAAATAAGAGCTCATTAGCTTGCAAATCAATCAATACACTTCTGGTTATGAGAAAAGGTCAACCTAAGATTATGGGCACCTTTAAGTCCACCTCGTAATCCAAAATGATGAAATCCACAGGAAATATGAAGCTAGCTACCTTCACCAACACATCATGCAAAATACCAATAGGTTATTTTACTGACTTATCCGCCATCACGAGTCACATGTTGGTAGGTGTAGGATTTCCCAAACCCATCTTTTTATATACAGCCAGCGGCATTAGATTAGTGCTCGCTCCCAGATCACATAAGGCCTTAGCAAATTCCAGAGACCCAATCGTATAAGGAATAGTAAATGTTCCTAGGTCTATCTTCTTCTGCACCAAGGACCTCGTAGAAATAGCACTAAAATTATGGAGATTATCCTTCAGTTCATATCTCACCGCACTTTTCTTCGTCATAAGGTCCTTCATACATTTAGCATACCCTGGCATTTCCTCGAGTGCCTCCACCAAAGGCATATTTATTGTTAACTGCTTTAACATTGCCATGAATTTACTAAATTTTGTGTCGTCAACCTTCTTATTCAATCATTGAGGAAAGAAAGGTGGTGGTCTTGGGAGAGTTTACACTACTACTTCTTTTTCCTTCTCCTTTCCTTGTTCTGAAGCATTATCAGAACCATCCGGCTTCCCAAACTCCACTGGACATTCTTTTTCAAGTTTGTCATCTGCTTCAGTCATATCTTCAACTTCATTTTTTTCCACAAAAGGGCCAGGTAATATCTTACCACTTTTAGTGGTAATCTCCATACATGAGCCATCATTCCACAGATTCTGAACCGTATTACTAGGTAACGTTCCACTCTTTCTCTGGTTCAATACTGCGGAGAGTTGGCTTATTTATTGTTCCAGCTGTTTGATCAAAGTGGAGTGCGAGTTTACCAACTGACTCATAAAGGACAGATCGATCTTTATAGTAGTCACCCTTGAGTTGGTAGCCTTCACTCCCTTTAACAATTTAGCCATCATGTCCTCGAGGGATATCTTTTCAGCACTTGTTGTAGTAGCCTCATGATTTCTAGGAGGGACATATAACCTGCTCCTATCATTATTGTTCCTCTAATTTACTTAGTCCTGGTTCTTATATCCATTCTTGTCATAATAATTTCGACCTTGATTTCCTTGGCTATTGTTTCAGAAACCCCCTGATTGTTTACATAGTTTGCCTCTTCTTCTGAGTCAGACTCCACTTTGCTCTGCGATCCCACAGCCTTTACTTTCTCAGTATTACTTGATAGTAAATTCTTGGTTAGTAAGCCCATCTACATTTTTAGGTGAGCCATGTCTTGATCATGCTCCTCATCTCTTCTGTGTTGTTCCGCAGCCATACCAATAAAAACAAAGGGGCTTGCTACCACAGAGTCCCTGGTATGCCATGTCTGACTCTGTTTGATAGTTCTCTCTAGAATTTCTGAAGCCTCTGGGAATGTAAGATCAACAAACGAACCACCAGTAGCATTGTCTATAATCGGTTTTGTCACAGAGTTAAGAGCCCTGTACAAAGTCTCCATCAAGTGTATGTCTATCATGTTGTGGTTCGGACACAGCATCAGCTTCTTTTTTAATCTCTCTCAGGTTTTATGCAAGGCTTCAGTTGGGAGCTGTCTAAAGTTGCTGATCTCATCCTCAACTGTACCCTCCTAGAAAGTGGAAAGAACCTTTCTAGGAAAGCTCCTTTCAACTGCCTCCAGTTGGTTATAGAATCGGGTGTCAACTCATTAAGCCACAATGTTGCCTCCCCAGATAGGGACAACGAAAACAATCTCAAATGGATAGCATTCTGACCCACTCCTGGGTTATCAAAAGATTTACAAATGGTGAAAAATTTCACCAGGTGCAAGTTTGAATCATCCCCAGGAAGGCCACCAAACAACCCATTCAGATTAAGAAGTTGAATCATAGTACTCGTAATGTTAAAATTCTCCCCAGGTGCTAACGATGGAGGAATAATTGCACCTGTTGCAGCTGCTTCATCCATTCCATCATTATCATCATTGAGGTCATACTGGACCGGCTGGCGATCTTGCCTTCCTCAGAACAAACGATTCCTGTTAGCATTATATTGTACTGGTGTATTTATTTGCTCTGCCTGCCTTAGGTTACCAGGATTTAGCAACTCCTCCTCTCCCAAGTCTTCATCCTCGGGATTTGGATATCGTACTTGTTGACTATCATTCTGCACATTCACCTGAACTCTAGCTAAGGCTGCTAACCTATCAGCCTCCTGCCGGTCTGCCATTCTGCCGATTAGTTGTGGTTCTGGATTAAATGGTAATAATGGTTCTCTGGAACTTTTGGTTCTTGGCCTTCACAAAAGTCTTGCAGTAAACAAAAACAACAAATAATCGTAAAACTAGGAAACTTGACTAACAATCAATTAGCGCACACAACTTCAATTTACAACTGTAATCCCCAATAATAGCGCCATTTTTTATAACTCTCAAATACACCTCTCTTATGAAAATATAAGCGATCATTGTCAATATATAACCTAACTAGGTTAGGGTCAAATCCCACAGGGAATATGGTGTGAATTTGAGTTATCTGCGGGTTAATCAACTGATAGTTATCAGTTTCCTGTGAATGGGGGTTTTTGGAAAGGTAACAAATAATTACTTCTAATTCAGTGTTTGAAATAAATATGATAAGGAAAACCAGAGTTATGTTCACTATGGGTGTTGGGATTTGACAGACGCTAGTAACGGTTCAAGATTCTTGTGGTAAGTAGGAACAACAGACTATCCTTGTCGAAGTTATATCTAAATGTTTTTCAACCTATTTAGATATTTAACTACCTAATTCTCTCAAATTTAGGCAATTTATATTTCCTAACAGGATGTTATCTCAAGTTAATTAATCTTCTTACAACATTAATTATTAAATGGAAGTCTGATGCTTCCAAGTCCCAGTTGATAATTTACTTCTTACTAGAGTTAGTTTCTTATCTCAAGCAAATCACCAGTAAGCAAGGCCTATTGTTTGCAACCAATAGTCAGAGTATAAAATAATGGAATTAACAAGAAGTTTCTACCACGTTAAAATCTTGAACACTTAGTTACATTACAAACCCAAACCCATAGATCCCACAACTCGGGTTAAGGGAATTTAGCTATTCATAATAAAATAATCAAAATAACAAGTTGAATTCATAGTTTGATATATGAACTTTGAGCAAGATGAATAGCAACAAGTGTTTCTCAGATTTGATTCACAGTAGAAAATCAAAAAACAATTGTAATAATCTCTCCAAAAATAATTGTAAAGTTCAAGTCAGAAAATAGAGAGAAAAATATGTTAAAAATGTGAGTTCCAAGATGATTAGAAAACCCTAACATATGTTTTAAATACTTCATCCTAATTATGGAAATAAAATCATAGATCACAGTATTTTCTCGGACAGGCGACGACATGTGTAATGGGTTATCAGGAGTCTGATGACTTATCAGGAATGTCATCAGCTCCTCTTTACTTTTGACAATCTCTAGCTTAGGTTGACGATGAGGCGTGATAGCTTATCAGACATGTGATGACTTATCAGAAATGTCATCACTTCTTCACTTCAAACTTTATTCCCTGCCAAAGCCTAACGACGAGCCTGATGGCTTATCACACTTCTTACGGCCTATCACAAATGTCATCACGAATTCCAGCTAAATCCCATTCTCTATCTAAGCTTAATGATAATCCAGATGGCTTATCACACTTCTGATGGCCAATCACAAATATCGTCATGAATTCCAGCTGAAGTCCATTCTCTGCTTTAGGCTGAAGGCAACTCTGATAGCTTATCACAAAGCTAACGACTTATTAGACAAGTCGTCGCCTATACTTCCTTCTCTGCTTGCTCAAAAATTAACTTTTTTATTTCCATTCTTGCTGATTCTCTTATATCTCAACTTTTACTGCAATATCAAAGAGAAAACAATCAAAAACGACAAAAGTTGCTAATATTTTCAAATTATTCTCAGTTAAAAGCCTCAAATGCGTTAGCATCTGCTCACACATTAGATGACTAGTACATCCCCTAATATAAAATGTGATACACGCACATGGTCATCAATACCCCTCATATCGGCAACTATGATTTCTAGTTTTTGTCCTCTCCGGGACCGCCACCTTCCATGGCTTAGATACACACCCCGCCGTTAATGCCCAATTAAAACCATGTCCAAACAATCCATTTACCATTTATTAACCAAGGCCAATATTAGTGGTATCTTCATACCACCCTATTACTTACAAGTAATATCCATAGTCAAACCATTTAGGTAAAGGAGACCTTAAGTGCCCTTCCTTTTTCCATATTAAATCCACTTGGGAGACTTCCATGTTCTCCACAAGAATAACCATTTAGAATTTAGCCTTTCAAAATATTTAAACCATGTATAAATCCTTTATCCAGTTTAACACATGCAAGAGTTCCATTTAAAGAAGTCAATACAATGAACATATCTTTATAAGCATTTTATCAAACACCTTGGGGGCATAATATAACCAAAACTAATTCCAAAGACCATTAAACCATTACCATGCAATCCAATTGTCCAAATCAACCATTAAATGTATATAAAAACATAATTAAAACCATAGGAAACCATAACCAAGTATTTAATATCAATCCCCCCCTCCCCCATAATAGTTAAAAACCATAACCATGAAATAGTAAAACCATGAAATCAATCATATAAATGATGTCTTTATTTGAAATTACAATGAGGGAAGAGAATCATGCCTTATATCAAAGAATTGACGAAAATAAATCACCAAATCAATCCCCAAAGCAATCCCTAAGATGAAACCCTAGCCTTCTTGCCCCCAAAGCTCTTGAGAGAATTATGAGATATTTTGAAATATTTTCTAAGTGTTAATGAATAAAATAATAGGGTAAATAACCTCCTAAGTGTATTAGAAGTCGTGGGTCTTAGTTAGGGTAAGTAGAAAAATGTCTAGAATACCCCCACTTAAATCCCTTAAAAACCCGTCACAGGAATACGACTGACCTATACGAGTCGTACCATCCTATATGATCGGTATCCACCACTCGTATCCAATCCTCTACCCTTGGATCAAATATTATCCAGTATATGACTCATCCAACCAAGTCGTAACCATAGTATACAATCCATACCCATGACTCGTATCCCTGGTAGAATTAAATACCAGGAGGATCAAACACTGTCCACCATATAAGTCCTTAATACGATATGTACCAAGCCCTACGACTCATAACCTTAAGTCGTACCCATTTTAGTGACCAAAACCATCCCATCAACTAACACTGGTCAGCATATGACAGGACCATATAACTCGTACTCCAGTATACGGCTCATACCCAAGAGTCGTATTAAGTCTGGAGAATGGATTTCCAAGAAATTTTCTAAGGGTCAAAACCCAGGATGTTTCAATTCAGCTATAACATCAACTTTGCTTTCCCAGGACTTAGGAAGAATGCTAAGAATATTTATTACTTGCTTATACACTGGAATCACCTCTACTAAACAATGAAGCTCATTTGTGATTAAAGTGAATCTTGTGTGCATTTTTTGGATAGTTTCTTCTTTTTTCATGGTAAATGTTTCATACTGAGTAGTCAGCATGTCTACTTTTGAATCTTTCACATCATTAGTACCTTCATATGCAGTCCTCAAGCAATCCCAGATCTCTTTGGCATTTTTACAAGCTGAGATCCTGTTATATTCATCAGGCCTAATACCATAGACTAACAATTTCTTAGCCTTGTAGTTTTTCTCAATCTTCCTTCTATCTTTTTCTTTGAATTCCCTTCTGCTTTTGATAACCATTTTTGTAACATCTCTTTTTTTTTACTTCTTTTACAAGAGCATGAGATCCATCAAGAATTATGCACATTATTTCACTATCTTTAGCCATAATAAAGTCAAATATCTTGATTTTCCACCACCCATAATATTGCCTATTAAATCTTGGTGGTCTAGTGGTAGATTGCCCTTCTTCTAGATTAGGTGGAACAGTCATGCTAACCAGGACACTCTAGGTGTAAACCTTTTAGAGTGACCTTTCTCTTATATCAATTATTGAAACCCTTAGGGTTGCACCACACAGTGAGGGACTAGGTCCCTCAAAATCAATCACAGGTAAAGTACACAAAAATAACAAGGAAGTAAGAGATAGTGCATAAAGAGGAAAAACACAAGATTTTACGTAAAAACCCAAGAAGGGAAAAACCATGGCTTGCCCTCACAAACACCAAAGAAATCCACTACAATCAACCTCCTGATTACAGTCCATATTTTAGCCTAACTCTAGACTCCTTTCGCTAGTAGACACTCTACTACAAGCTCATCTTGGTAATTCTACCAATGATCCTCTCTACTGATTAACTCTAATCAGTCGTAAGCTTAGGAAACTCTACCTAAGCACTTCACTCAATAAATAAAATACTACTCTTATAACATGAGTAGTTCTGTTATAAATAATTACTCATTCAAGAATACTCACTCACTCATTAAGCATACTACAAAGATAAGAACATGAGCAATGCTTGAGTAATCTTGAAATATAGTTTTTGCTGCCTCTATTCACTCTTTAGAATTGTGCAAAAACTATTTGATAAAGAGGTGTCTCTTTTCTTTTATAGCTGAGTGATAATTAGGGCTGAAAGATTATTGGACTAGTTGTCCTAATTAGTACAAAATAGCACCTGCAAATTTGTTACACAAGAGGATAAAACTGTGCAGACAACGCGTGCCAGCTATACTTATCTTTCACATCTAGGGACCTGGTCCCTTGCAGTTAGTTGCTCATCATCAAAAGTACATATAGCAGAATCCAAAGATTATGAAAATATGACCTGGCGGAGTAATGCTAGGAAAGAAATTAATCATGATCTTATTGATATATGGGCCAAAGAAAGATCATTTTAAATATATACACATTATGCTTGTGTCTGATACTGGCCCACTATAAAACGTATTTCAGTTGGCATCATAAGTATGGATACAAGACATATTAAAAAGTAAAAATGGCAAGACGGTTAAAGAAGCCATATGTGTGTAGATAGACATATCTAGGGCATCTAAAGCACTTTATATGACATGATAAGATATCAGAATTAATCAAAGGGGTAGTAGTATCTTATGCTGATCCAGAAAAGGACTTCTGATATAAGAGCTCCCAAACTTAGGGTTGTTTGGTTGGTAATGAGTTATCCTGAAATAATTATTTTCGAAATTAGTTCTCCCAAAATTAATTATCCGACCGTTTATATAGGATAACTTATCCCATTGTTAAGGTATAAATGGTGGGATAAATAATTTTGGGACAAACTAATACTTTCAACCAAACATGGAATAAAATAATCCCACATTTTATCCCAAGAATTATTATTACTTATACCTTGCACCAAACGACCTCTTAGTGCCTAAGTGGTTACGACAATGCACTCTATATGAATGTCTAAAAGGAAAGTTTCACGTGTAATTCATCTCATCATGTGTGTGAGAGATTTTGGAAGTGAATACACCATTGATGGGTTAACTAGTAACTTGCTTCATTCATGAAGAATGTTACAAATTCACTAAATAATTTCCTATAGTAAAAGAGGTAAAGTTATGTGATTCATGAATTAAACAAGAACTAACTCCATAATAACTCTCTATTTAATTGAAGAAGAGTTATGGAACTTTCATAAAGGTTGAAGTTATATGTCACTTTGTTCCACTATAAAAGAATGACTTTGAGGTCATTCAAAAAAAATATGATAGAAAGGAAGACATCATTCTACATACTACACAAAAGACATTTGATAGAGAGTTTTCTTAGACACAGAGTGTAGTTATTGTGGACACTGTACAAGACTCCATAGTGAATTTGTAAGAAATCGCTAAGGCAATTGATAGTGATAACACAAATCGATCCAAGAGAAGAAGGTATATATTATTCCACGTAAATCTCTAAGTTTAAATCCTTCATATTTTTTTATGAATGATTTTAAATATCGAATACATGTTTTAATCAAAATTTATGTATAATTTAAATATTTTGTATTAGATATACACCATGTTTTACGTGGTAATCTAAGTTTTTTTTTCTATTTGAATGAATTTTTGTCTTTTTTTCTTTTGAATAAACTACTTCGTTTATTTTTGTATATGATTAAAGACTGAATCAAATCAATAAATATACATCTAATATTTAGTTTAATTTAGTTTGACTTGATTTGGTTTTAATAATTTAAAATTAATTATATTCATTTAGTTTTAATTTTGATCAAAAGCCGATCCAAATCGACCCCGTAAACACCCCCAACTTTGGGTATGGTGCTTATAGATGTCCCCTTAAAAGAGGATGGTATAGATATATGTATTATGTTAAGCATAATACTTCCTCCGATCTATTTTACTCGTTCCAGTTTGATATTGCACATTGATTTTGAAAAACAATTAATAACATGGCTACTTTACAATAGTATTTCTATTAAATGATGTTTACATTTTAATTTGGAGAAAAAAATAATTAATACTAAGGGTAAAAAAGGAAAAAATTGGTTTGTCTTAATTAATGAAAAATGACAAGTAAAATAAGAAATCAAATTAGAAAATTTGAGACGAGTAAATGAAAAGGAGGGAGTATGTTTTGTTTGGCTTAGAGAGTCTAATTTGTCCTTTGTTACAACGTCTTGTAATGACATTGATGATATCGATACTACGTATTATTCTTTCAGAAAGTATTTATTTAATTTATTTTTCAGCTAACCCTAGGCAAAGTGAATTTATTATATCAAAAGAACATGAGAGGAATAAATTTTCATACGCATATTGAATAGTGTCACTAGATTTACTTATAAGAAAATTATGCGTATGCTACTAGTCAATGTCATACATAAAACTGGGTCAACCCCTTCAGAGCCGATTCCCCAGCATCTATGGGAGAAGAAAATTCGGAAAATGCTCTGAAAATGGTGAGAGGAGAAGAGGGTTTCAAGTATGTTTTGCTAATATGATGGTCAAATAATTTATTTTTTAAACATAAGTTAGCCTAAAGTAAAGGAAAAACTTTAAAGAATAGGAAAATGAGAATCCAATCTCAATTAAAGAGATCAGAAATTTTGATCTAATATTAATCTTAGTCAATGCTTTAGCAAGGTATAGTCGACATGTTTTCGGTATGATTGAGACGACAAACAACACAAATAAGTCCAACTATATGGGGGTGTGTTCGGCACGATGGAACCTTTCATATTAATTAAAGAGGAAATTACCCGGATTAGTCACTATTGGACTTTTATTATCACTTAAAGCTTAATTTTCAATTAATTACAATTCATAGCCCCCTCTTGCCTATTAATTATTGGGGATCTTTCAAAAATAGCAGCATTTTGCTATAAAACTCACCTTCCATAGCCATATTTTACATAATTACCATTTATAGCCGTTGTATTCGATTTACGCCCGTTGTATTCAGTTTTACAGATAGTATGTATTCATATAAAATATGAATTCAGTCCCTATTTAGCCGTTGTATTCGATTCACAGCTGTTGTATTCACTTTTACTTAGTGGTCTGTATTCATAAAAACGTAAATACACTACATATTTAGTCTCGCCAAAAACGCTGTCATTTTTTTCTTTTTCATTTTCTTATATTTTTTCTTTTATCGTGTTTTCCTCGTTTTTTATTCTTCTTTTTCTATTTTTTTCAATTTTTATTTTTTTTATTTTTTTATTTTTATTTTTTTCTCTCTTCTATCTCTAACTTCCATTTCTCTTTTTTCTTTTCTTTTCTTCTATATTTTTTTATTTTTTTGTACTTATTTTCTTTATCATTTTTTTGTTCTATTTTATATTTTTTGTATTTTCAAAAAATATGACTACTCAAGCACAAGTCATGGATGATAACATAAATACCATAATTATTTATCATATTTGTAGTCACACCGTCATTTATATTTTTGTATTCGTTGATACACTGCATTTGTATTTGTATTTTAAAGTTCACGTTTGTATTTGTATTTTGTAGTTCGCATTATATTTATATTTTATAGTTCGCACTTGTATTTGTATTTGTTAATTCGCACCATCATTTATATTTTATATAATTTGCACTTGTATTTTAAAATTATTCTATATTTTTATTTTATAATTGACTGTATATTATATTAAAATATATTTGTATTGTGGTTTTATTATGTTTGCATATTTAGATTATATTTTTATTTATAATTTATTTTCATCGATGTCATTTTATTTCTAAAAAATTATTTTGTATTTGTATTTGTAAGTTTATTGCATATTGTATTTAGCCGTTACTATGTACAATTTGTATTCTATTCCGTCGATGTATTTGTATTTTTAAAGAATTATTTTGTATTTGTATTTATAAGTTGATCGTATATTGTATTTGTAATTCCATTTGTTTGTATTTGAATTTGAAGTTGACAACATCATTTGTATCTTTAAACATTAGAAAAAAATTATTATATTTCTTTCTATGAAGACTTGTATTTACATTTATTGATACAATTTGCATCATAATAAAAAAAATAATAATAAATTATACAAATACAAATGTTACATCTGTATCAATGACACATATTTATACTTGAACCATATGCATACAAAATGATACTTGTTTATATACAATTATAAATAATAAATTTGAAATAAGAAACACAATGATATATTTGCATTGAAAGACAAATTGCATATTTATGTATTTTAGTTTCAAGCAAATACAATTAATCAATATACTTACTTATATACAAAAATACGAATGATAATTTATACATATTGACAACTAAACTATTCAACTATAAATAATAATTTATTTAAAATACATAGTATGTTACAAAAAAATATAAAATACAACAACTAACGAAAAAATATAAAAAAAATTAAAAAAGGAGAAAAAATGTCCAAACAAATAAAAAAGAACGAAAAAAGAATCAAAGAAAATGCAAAAGCAAAAAAGACTGAAAAAAAAAAAAAAAAAAAAGAAAAAAATGAAAAATAGAAAGAAAATATGATTTAGGCCACAATTATGGTAGCGTGTAACTGTAAGGCTACAAAAATAAATGAATAAAAAATAAAAAGAAAAAAGAAAAAAGTCAAAAAATAAAGAGAAAGCAACAAAAAGGGAGAAAAACGGAAGAAGAAAAACTAAAAAAGGAAAAAAAAAAAAAAGAGAATAATAGAAAATAGAAAAAGAGAGAAAATACATAAGAAAGACTATGTATTGTAATTAGGAATAATTAAGAGAAAATTACCCAAATTAGCCACTATTGAATTTTTATTATCACTTAAAGCCTAATTTTTAATTAATTACAATTCATAACTCCCTCTTGCCTATTAATTATTCCTTATTGCAATTCATAGTCTTTCTAATGTATTTTCTTTCTTTTCTATTTTCTATTATTCTCTTCTTCTTTTTTCCCTTTTTAGTTTTTTTCTTCCATTTTTTTTCCTTTTTTTTTGTTGCTTTCTCTTTATTTTTTTCACTTTTTTATTCTTTATTTTTATTTTTTATTCATTTATTTTTGTAGCCTTACAGTTACCTGCTATCATAATTGTGGCCTAAATCATATTTTCTTTCTATTTTTTCATCTTTTTCTATATTTCTGTTTTTTATTTTTTTGCAGTCTTTTTTCTTTTGCATTTTCTTTGATTCTTTTTTCGTTCTTTTTTATTTGTTTGGTCCTTTTTTCTCCTTTTTATTGTTTTTATATTTTTTTCATTTGTTGTTGCATTTTATATTTTATATTTTTTTGTAGCATACTATGTATTTTAAATAAATTTATTATTTGTAGTTGAATAGTTTAGTTGTCAATATGTATAAATTATCATTCATATTTTTGTATATAAATAAGTATATTGATTAATTGTATTTACTTGAGACTAAAATACATAAATATGCAATTTTTCTTTCAATGCAAATATATCATTATGTTTCGTATTTCAAATTTATCATTTATATTTGTATATAAACAAGTATCACTTTGTATGCATATGGTTCAAGTATAAACATGTGTCATTGATACAGATGTAACATTTGTATTTGTATAATTTATTATTTTTATTTTTATTATGATGCAAATTGTATCAATAAATGTAAATACAAGTTTTCATAGAAAGAAATATAATAATTTTTTTATAATGTTTAAAGATACGAATGATGTTGTCAACTACAAATTCAAATACAAACAAATGAAATTACAAATATAAATACAATATACGATCAACTTATAAATACAAATATAAAATAATTCTTTAAAAATATAAATACATCGACAAAAATAGAATACAAATTGTACATAGTAACGGCTAAATACAATATGCAATAAATTTACAAATACAAATACAAAATAATTCTTTATAAATAAAAAGACATCGACGAAAATAGAATATAAATACAAATATAATCTAAATATGCAAACATAATAAAACCACAATATAAATATATTCCAATAAAATATACAGTCAATTATAAAATAAAAATATAGAATAATTTTAAAATACAAGTGCGAATTATATAAAATATAAATGATAGTGCGAACTAACAAATACAAATACAAGTGCGAACTATAAAATACAAATATAATGCGAACTACAAAATACAAATACAAATACAAACGTAAACTTTAAAATACAAATACAAATGCAGTTGTATCAACGAATACAAAAATATAAATGACGGTGTGACTACAAATATGATAAATAATTATGGTATTTACGTTATCATTCATGACTTGTGCTCGAGTAGTCATATTTTTTAAAAATACAAAAAATATAAAATAGAACAAAAAAATGATAAAGAAAATAAGTACAAAAAAATTAAAAAAAATAAAGAAGAAAAGAAAAGAAGAAAGAGAAAATGTAAGTTAGAGATAGAAGACAGAAAAAAAAAAAAGAAAAAGAAAAAAAATGAAAAAAATAAAAATTGGAAAAAATAGAAAAAGAAGAAGAAAAAACGAGGAAAACATGACAAAACAAAAACTATAAGAAAATGAAAAAGAAAAAAAATGATAGTGTTTTTGGTGAGACTATATATGTAGTGTATTTATATTTTTATGAATATGAACCATTAAGTAAAAGTGAATACAGCAGCTGTGAATCAAATACAACAGCTAAATAGGGACTGTATTCATATTTTATATGAATACATAATATTTGTAAAACTGAATACTGCGGGCGTATATGGAATACAACGCTATAAATGGTAATTATGTAAAATATGACTAATATGACTATGGAAGGTGGATTTTATAGCAAAATGTTCCTATTTTTTAAAGATCCCCTAAAAAGAAAACCAACTTCAATAGGAGTCAAACGCATACCTTCTTTTACGTCCACTTTATTATTAGTATAAATAGGAGTTTAGTATTGACATACCTTGCTTCATCTGCCTCTCGGAGTTACTAACATAATAATTTTGGTCCATGGCAACCTTTTATATTGTGGGGTTTTTGGTTTTAAAAAGCGTGTTGATCTTATGAAGCCAATATTTGAAATCATACTTCAGGTAAGTTATTTCTTTTTTGGCGTTTTGAAATTCTTTGGTTTAATCTCTTTTGAATTTTGAATTATTATTTTTTGAAATTTTGTACACTTAATAGATTATATATATTTATTAAAATAATAATAATATAAATATAGAATTTGAGCCTAAGTTATAGGTTATATAAAGTCGAACTTGTAACCACAATGTTGGCTTCCCCTTGGCTAGGCGCATGAGAAACGCCAATGTTGGTTAATTTTGCACCTAGGTGTGGTGCTTCAGAGACCCGCGGAGGAGTAATGTGTAATCAGAATTTTAATTTGATGGGTTTAATAACTTGTCTTCTCTTGTGTGATAGGAATACCATGTCAGATGTCTATGAAATTTTTGAAATATAGTTCAGGTAGCACTCAGAATGCACAAATAAGTATCTGTGCCATAGTTGTGTGTCTGAAGATGCTCTGGTATAGCCAGATTAATTTGACGGATTTAACCTTTAGATTTTACCTTGCATGATAGGGATACCACGCCAAAAGTTTTATCTTGTGTAGATGTCTTTAAAAAGTTTGATATGTAGTTAAAGTGGCACCCAAAATACACAAATAAGTCTCGGGTGTTGTAGTTCAGTGTTGCGCTTGAAGACGTTTTAGTGTAGCCAGATTAATTTGACCGGTTTAATCTTTAGGTTTAGCTTATGTGATTGGGATATACGCCAAAGGGTTAACCTTAATAGGGATACTACACCCGATGTATGCCAAAATTTTTATAGAATAAAAATCTCACCTTTTTGCTTGAAAATAATTGTCATATAACTCAATCATTAATATAGAAAAATTTATCCAAAGATACTTAAGGCAAATTAATACAATCAAAGAGAAAATATACCGTAATTGAGCTACTTTTTATCAAATTTCTAATTGGGTGGGGAGCTCTTTCATGATTATTTTCCTCAATTTTATTGATCAAGAATGTAATTTAAATCAAGGCGCAAACTTGAGTGTTTAATCAGGGCGCAAACTTGAATGGTGTTTTTTTTTTTTTTTTTTTTTTTTTTTATAATTGTGGTGTTTGTTCTAGCTCAAAGCTAGAACAAATAGAAAAAAAAATTCTAGTATGTTTGTCTCCGTTACACATTGAGTGCCCAGAGTTTTATCTTTCTATTTGTAAATAAAAACATAATTGAATTAGGAAAAAAAATTCGCCGACTAAATCGTTGTCCTCATTCAATCTTTGTATATCCAAATAATTATTCAATAAAAAAGACAGTTTGGTGTACTAAAACTCTCGCTATGCATATGATCGGAAAAAAAGCCCGACAATAAAGGTCTCTATTGTCCGCAGCTTGAGCCTTGTTCACGATAATTTTACCAGTTATTCCAAAACTCCCCTTCATAATAATTATTAAATGAGTACTTATATTATGGATTAATTATTGAGGCAATTGTTAGTTCTTGATTATATATTTACATGTATGAGACCCATAATAATGGGATTGTATTACATATATACAAGTTTCTTTAGGATTAAAAATATTTATTAGTCCTGATAAATAAAAAAATATTTTTTAGTTATTTGAAGTTCAATTGCATCGTAACAGTGTAATTATTCAATATTGAAAGGTGTGCATTTGATTATAGTAATAGGTTTTCTTTTATCTTCTCTAATCTTAATGCACTTTCCTTCTGAAAAATTTTTAGAAATAGCTAAAATACAGTAATGAATGAGGTGTCATAGTTAAAGTTTGTCCAATTACAAAATATAGCTATAATTTAGTAGCTAAATATTAAATATATAAATTAGAGATTGTTTATATAAATTTAAATTCGCTTTAGAGCATTATATATGAGTCTCAAAGTTTGTTTTGTATACAAATACAAACCTTTAGAGATTTGTATATAAATCCTGAAATTTATTTTGTATATTTTGTATGCAATACATGTATATGAGCCTCAAAATTAAAGCCCCCATTCCCCACGCACCTCATCCCCTACCATTAAAAAAAAAATTAAAAATTTATATATAAGCGTCAAAATATACAAATACAAAAGAAATGTATATTTAGTTATTTAATCTAAATCTTAATTGATAATTATTTTAAGCATTAATTGTGCCCGATAATTATGACTTTATATTTTCTTCTCCACGCAATTTATCCTTCATTCTTTCATATTATTTTCAGTCAACGATGCAAAATCATAGGAGTTTTCTCAATTGGGCAAAAGCATAAGTCTAAGAGCATTATCAACTGTGTTTTTAAAGGTATGTGTTATGTCCCTATTTCTCAATGTTTGTTATATTTCCATTAATATGTGCAATTATATGGGTGCACTTTAACAACTATCCATATTGATTTACAAATTTAATTTTATAACTATGCTGCAATAAAGTTCTAAGTTTGATGACTAGTTTTGAAATTAACCCTGTTCGATTCATTTCTATCCAAATTAGGGGTCGTATTTATCGTTGTTACAAAAAATGATTTTCCATGAACACGAAGAAATTGTCCACATCTGACCATTTTCTCAGTCTCCATCTCCTCATCTTTCTAGATCAATAATATTAGCTTTGATTCTCTCTGATCTCAAAAACTCAGCTCTACTACCACATTTCACTCTCACATTATTTATAAAAAATTCACACAAAAACAACCACATGAGAACCATCTTCTCAAAGCTTTGATCGAAGCTTGGAGTGGGATCGAGAATTTTCCCTCTAATATATAAAAATTACAAATAGAAACGCTCATTCTAGAAGTTTTTCCTAGAGGTGAAATGAAAAAGAGCATTTCTTGTGTAGGGTTGAATTAAATGAATTCAACACGTAAGCAATTAAGTAAAAACTCCATCTGTACTATTGATGTAAAGAAGATATTTAAAATAGATCGAGTCATCTTTATTACTTTTTCACTCATCATTTTATTTTTGCTTGAAGATCACTGAACCTCAACCATTATAAATCCACCTTTACTGTTACTATACTGCCCAATATGATTCAGGAGTTGAATTCTTCATACTGGTTTTTGTTTTCGATTGATAATCTAAGAAGGATTGGCGATTGAGTTATATGGAACTCTTAAAGTGGTAGAATTGAACTTGGTGGTATAACCGAGACTTGATGGTACTACATTAAAATTATTGGAGACTTGAAGGTGGTTAAATTGAGTTTGAGGGATAAAGATATGGTTGTTGGAGGATTTGTGCAATTGCGACGCTAGAATTGTGACCCTCTTCTTCAAAGTTTAGGAGCAAAATTATTAATCTTTTTGTATACCATATTGTATAAAGCCAAAGGACAAATTTGACCTATTCATATGTGTGAAAACGTTTACAGTTGTTAATAAATGTAACTCTCGCCCATTTGGGCAATGATAAGGATATAAGTAATACAAAGTATAGGTTAAAATTGACTTCCCCATTCATCATTTTTCCATTACTCCCTCGGTATATGACACCTTTTCTTTCTGTAGTTACTTCCAAAAAAATGACATTTTTCTAAATTTAATTTTTAATAATTTTTTTTGTAATTATAATGTCTGAGTCAACTTATAAATATCTCGACTAATTTCACGAGCTATCTTTCACTTCTTGTCCTTGTCAATTTTCACACACCTCAACTTAATTCACAGATATTTGTCACCTCCCACCACAAAAAGATATCAGATAACGCTATCCATCAAATCTAGAATAGATTAGAAGAATCACCTAGTGTTTTCTCTCTGATGGAACTTGAATTTGAGCACCAAAATTTTCAGCCACTACATTGACACTAGGCTACACTCTCAAGTATGAGACGAAAATGTCTAATAGAAACATCTTATCACATGTTAAGATGTTCATTTGAAACAAATCATGGTGCAACTTGCAAATATAGCTAGATGAAATATCTAACAGTGTAATTACTTTGCAACAATAGGCCCTCTATTTGGTAATTATTAGTGGAATTAACCCCTAAGGGGTGTTTGATAGAGTGTATAAGATAGTAATAAATAGGGTGTATTAGTAATATTGGATTAGTAATATTGAGATTATTTTTTATGCAGTATTTGATTTGATGTATTAAAAAATAATATGTATTCTTATATTTTTAAGATGATAGTATTTGTTTATAAAAATACCCTCGACACACTATACTTTTGTGTATTTTCTTTGCAAATTAAAGCTTTATTATTCTTTTTTTAAAATAAAAAAATCAGCAATATAAATAATAACTTACCTTGGAATTTTAAGATTTAATCATTCACTCACAAAAAAAAAAAATTCTTTTGGATTATCTTTTCTTTATTTGTTCATCATTTGTTTGTTGTTCCCACTTTGTGGTGTTCTTAAGTTGAATGGAGGTACGTTTAACTTTTGAATGAGATAATAGAATCGTTATTAACATAAAATTGTGTTCCGTAGAGTGTTAAAACTAAGTAGAAAAATTATTTTTATCTGTGATATATCCTATGTACAAAATTAAAGTTTGTACGCAATCATGCAATTTATTTTTCGGTTTTGATCAACAAGTACTTTATAAGTTAACGGAGTAGTTTTTTTTATGAATAAAATTATTTGGAGGAAAATTGTCATCTTGATAAATTGAAAAGAAATAGCTCGCATTGAATAAATTAAAAAAGGTTTTGAAAAAATTTAAAGGAATTTGAGAGTATTTTTATCTTTACTCATATTTTTTCATGCATTATAATCCATAAATTACTAATACCATCAAATAGAATATATTAGTTATACACCCTACAATACCATGTAGAGTGTATAACTAACTAATACATGTATTAATTATACATTGCTTCAAATTTATTACCAAACAATCTATTAAATAATAGGAATTTTTCAGAAATATCGATACTTAGCTATAAAATCCTCCTTCCATAGCCACATTTTACATAATTACCATTTATAGCCGTTGTATTCGATTTTCAGCCGTTGTATTCACTTTTACTCAGTGGTATGTATTCATAAAAAATATAAATACACTACATATTTAGTCTTGCCAAAAACACTATCATTATTTTTTTTCATTTTTTTATATTTTTTTCTTTTTCGTGTTTTTTCCTTTTTTTCTTCTTCCTTTTGCTATTTTTTCCTATTTTTATTTTTTTCGTTTCTTTCTTTTTATTTTTTTTATTTTTTGCTCTCTTTAATCTCTAACTTCTATTTTCTTTGTTTTTTTCTTTTCTTGTTTGATTTTTTTTTCTTTTTTGTACTTATTTTCTTTCTTGTTTTTTGTTCAATTTTATATTTATTATATTTGTGAAAAATATGACTAGTCGAGCACAAGTCATGGATGATAACGTAAATTTCACGATTGTTTATCGTATTTGTAGTCAAACCGTCATTTATATTTTTGTATTCATTGGTATTTGTATTTGTATTTTAAAGTTTGCGCTTATATTTATATTTTATAATTTGCATTTATATTTATATTTTATAGTTCGCACTTGTATTTGTGTTTGTGTTTGTATTTGTATTTGTATTTGTATTTGTATTTGTATTTGTATTTGTATTTGTATTTGTATTCGTATTTGTATTTGTATTTATTAGTTTGCACTATTATTTATATTTTATATAATTCGCACTTGTATTGTAAAGAACTATTTTAAATTTGTATGTTATAATTGACTGCATATTATATTGAATTATATTTATATTATAATTTTATTGTGTTTGCATATTTAGATTATATTTGGATTATATTTGTATTTGTATTCTATTTTCATCGATATCTTTTTATTTTTAATGAATTATTTTGTATTTTTATTTGTAAGTTGATTGTGTATTTAGCCGTGACTATGTACAATTTATCATTTGTATTTGTATACAAACAAGTAAATGCATTAGTTATATTTTCTTGATTCTAAAATTTATAAATATGTAATGGTATTATTTGATACAAATCTACCATTTTGTATTTGTATATCAAAATTATCATTCATATTTGTAAATAAACAAATATCACTTGATACAAATACAATTACAAACAAATGATTTAACAAATACAAATACAATATGTATTTGTATATATTGTATTTGTATAAAAATTTGAATTGTATTTATTTGTATCAATAAATACAACTCGTATCAATAAATACAAACAAGTATTCGTAGAAAGGAAATCAATCGTTCCTTTTCAATAATTAAAAAACTCAAATGATAGTTCACACTTGTATTTGTATGTTATAGTTGACATTTGTATTTGTATTTATTTTTTTATAGTTTGCACTTGTATTTGATGTTATAGTTTGCATTTGTATTTGTATTTTATAGTTCGTACTTGTATTTGTATGCTATAGTTTGCACTTGTATTTGTGTTTGTTAGTTA
Source organism: Capsicum annuum (assembly GCF_002878395.1). Taxonomy (NCBI): domain Eukaryota; kingdom Viridiplantae; phylum Streptophyta; class Magnoliopsida; order Solanales; family Solanaceae; genus Capsicum; species Capsicum annuum. The sequence continues at coordinate 174,670,860 of NC_061113.1, forward strand.
GTACAAATGAAAAGCAGAAAAAATGAAAAGAAAAAAAAAGAAAAAATATGAGAGAAAAAGAAAGAGAAAAATACAAAAAAAAAAGGAGAAAAAAAAAAAAAAGAAAGAGAGAAAAAGAAAAAAAAAAAAAAGAAAAAAAAAAAAAAAAGAGGAGAAAAAAGAAAAAGAAAAAGAAACGAAAAGGAAAAGGGAAAAAAAGAAAGGGAAAACAACAAAAAAGGAAAAGAAAAAATGAAGAAAAAAATTATAAAAGGAAAAAAAAAAGAGGAGAATAATAGAAAATAGAAAAAAAAAAAAAAAAAAGAAAATACATGATAGAGATTATGAATTATAATTAAAAATAATTAATAGGTAAGAGGGTGCTATGAATTATAATTAATTAAAATTTAGGCTAAATAACATAATTATGAATTTATATTTATATACAGTTATTAATATCACACTTTAACATATGAATTAGAAAAATAGCACCTTATCAAATGGCTCCTAACTGTTTTTCTCTCCTTTTAGTAAAAATTGTCCCTCTGCCAATTTACAGTTGTAACTCGGCCAGTTAGGTTGAACTTTTGAAGGGGTCGTAAGTTCAATTAATAAATAACTGGAAAACTATTAAAATAATCAAACATTCTTATCATATTTACTTATTTCTTTAATCATATCTTTTTAACAATTCTCTCTAGAAACACACGTATACATGTCATAATTCTAAAATATATACGACTTAATCGTAAATCCTTGAATATATGTTCATGTATCTGAAATATATGAATCCACTATGATAGATATATGTATCCGAACGTCTTAATCATCTATCCAGATTTTTTAACCATGCACATATATCTGATCGCCTTAATCATATATCCAACTTCTTTTTTACTAGTATAATATGTAAGATTGAAATTTAGTGATTGAGGGAGTAATTGGCTCCTATATTTTTTTTGTTGTTGTTTATCCAATAATAAATGGACGGGTTATTGATCCGCTTAATAGTTTTTTAATACAAAATATTATTGCTATTATTATGGATATATATATAACATATTATTTTATTCTTTTTAAAAAAAGATCTTATCGAAAATATTTTGATAAGATTTTCACGGATCAATTTAGGATAGAAATCCAGCCAAATTTTGATGGATTGGGCGGAAGTAATACATAAATGAAAAAATACAAGAAATTGAAAACTTAAGTTCATAATTAAGTTAAATAGCAACACTTTAAAAAAATTATTTTTCTCTTTTCCTCCTTTATTTTTCGCTCTTTCTCACTTATATTACTAACCCTTTTTTTCTCTTCTGTTTTTTTTCTTGTTGGTTTTTTCATCTTCTTCTTTTTTTAATCATTTTGATTTCTTTTTCTTTTTCATTTTTTTCTTCTTACTTTTTTTTGTTCCTTTTTCATTTTTTTTAATTTTTTTCTTTCTCATTTTTTTATTTTTATTTTCATTTTTTTGTTTTCTTTCTTTTCGCTTTTATTTTTACTCTTCTATTTTTAACTTTTATTTCTTTTTTCTCTTTTTTTTCCTTTTACCTTTTTTTTTCTACTTTTCTATTTTTTTTATTTTTTTTAAAATCTTCTATCTCTAGCTTTTATTATTATTATTATTATTTTCTTTTTCTATTTTTGTACCTTTTCTTCTCATTTTTTGGGTTAGATTTTTTTTTTTTTTTTGAATTTTCAAAAAACATGGATATTCGAGCACAAGTCATGGATGACAATGAAAATACTACAATTATTTATTGTATTTGTATTCACACCATTATTATATTTTATATTCGTTGATACAAATGTATTTGTATTTTATAGTTTGCACTTGTATTTTATAATTTGCACTTGAATTTGTATTTTATAACTTTCACTTGTATTTCTATTGCATAGTTCGCATTTGTATTTATATTTTATAGTTCACACTATGATTTATATTTTATATAAATCACACTTGTATTTTAAAGAATTACTTTGTATTTATTTTTTATTGTTGACTGCATATTGTATTTTTATCTTGTGATTCTATTTTGTTTTATTTTCATCGATGCAATTGTATTTTAAGAACTTATTTATTTTTATTTTTAAGTTGACCGTATATTTATTTGTATTTGTAATTTTATTTACTCGTATTTGAATTTGTAGTTGATTGCATCATTTGTATTTTTAAAAAAGTGAAAAGAATTGTTATGTTTCCTTCTATGAACACTTGTATTCATATTCATATTCATATTCATATTCATTGATATGAATTATATTTTATTGATACAAATTGAATAATACAAATACAAATGATAAGTTATAAGTACAAAGATTACATTTGTATCAAATGATACATGTTTATACAACTTGAACGATACATATACAAATGATACATTATGTACAAATACAAATGATAAATTTGACGTACAAATACTAACACTATATTTATATTAAATGGTACATTGCATATTTGTATATTTAGACTCAAACAAATACAATTAATACATATACTTACCTTTACACAAATACAAATGATAAATTGTGCATACATAGACCGTTGTGCAAAGAAAAGGAAAAAATGAAACAACAAAAAAAAGTGCAAAGAAAAACAAAATGTTAAAAAACGAAGGAAAAAACTAAAAAAGAAAAAAAATTGCAAAGAGTAAAGAAAAAGTAAAAAAATAAAAAATGAAAAATACGAAGGAAAAAAGTGAAAAAAAAAATAAAAAGAAGAGAGATAAAAACAAAAATATTTCAGTTATTTTATTTAATCATATAAAACATAATTATAGGTAATTAATGACTTTATAAAGAATTGAAAGATTTTATCTGAAACATATAAAATAGAATCTTTGAAACATAAAGTTAGATCCAAGAATATTGGAAGAATTTGATATTACAAAATAAAATCTTTGAAAGAGTATTAAAAAAATATAAAACGGAGCAAGATCATTCCTTTTCAGAAATAGAATAATATAAACAAACATTGAATAATCAAATAATTAGGATTTAGATTCTTACAGAAGATTGAGTAAGTGATTTCGTTGATTCAATCGTTTGAATAAACGCCGTTGTACTCTGTTCACAAGATTCATTTTCCGTGGCATGTTCCACCTCGTTATGCTCTGCTGCTGCTAATGATGATGACCCAATTGAGATTTTTCGAAGCTTCTGATAATTCGTCGTCATTTTTTTTGCCTTTGTTTTCTCAAACAAGTCCATGACTTTCTGATTTGGTGAAGTTCAAAAAAAAATCAAAAATTAATGAATAAAATCAATAAGTTCAATTAATGTTTGAAAACTTACAATGATAAACTCTAAGTATTGCTTGATTTTAGGCGTGAAAAAAAGGGATTGAATAATGGAGAATAAACTGATTTGTAATGGGAGAGAAAAAGAGGGAGCAAAAGACGGTCTTTTTTAGATGTATAATATTAAGGAGAAAGAAATTACCAAATAAAGGGATTTTTGTACTTATTTTCGGATTTGTGTAAATACTTTACCAATTTGGGATTTAATTTAATATGTAACTTTAACTTGTGTATATAGGTAATTTTTAGTTTAATCATTCAAACCTATTTTGAGTTTTGAAACTCATTAAAAGGGCTTCCTATTTTTAGAATATAATCTTCAATTAATTTTTAATTAATTGGATGAACGTAATTTAAGGAAGCTGGAATTATTTTTCCTTTTTAAACTTTAGTTGTTACCTAAAAATAAGGTAA
>NC_061113.1:174677551-174700869 GCF_002878395.1 Capsicum annuum
ATGTTGTGTTGTGCATCAAATATATATATAAGTTGTTATTTCGAGTAATTATTAAATTATTGCTATAAAATGTTTAATTATAAACTTAAGTTTGCTATTTGTGAATTTTTTCAATAAAGAAATGAGTCATTAATCAGATAAAATTTGAGCGGGTTGGACTAGTTATGATTTCATGGAATAATTTTGCTCCCAACAACACTATTTTCTTCAGCAGAAGTTCATATAGCGACCCATTACAGGTTGTTTGGATGTTGGTTTTCTGTGGTATGGTATGGTTACAAAGCCAATCATGTTTGTTTTGATTGTTTTCTAAAAGGCATGGTATGGTATGGTAATCTTTCATGGTTTGAGAACCATGAAATTGTCCAATTTTTAAAACCACCGATTTGGTGGTTTTTCATGATTTTCTTATTTATTTTTCCAATTATGCCCTCATATAATATTTTCTAATCCTATTTTACCCTTTACCCCATATTACTTACAACCCTAATATCTTATAATTTTTACGCACAACTCCTCTGTTATTTTAAGTTCTCCTCTGGATGCTCCTGTTCCTCCTCTGATCGATAACATAACTTTGATTCCTTTGGATTGACAAGATTTTACGTCAGAACTCACGTTAACACATCCATTTGGAGTGTATGGATCACAGTTGCTTGCTAGATTGAGCATATGTTTCGACCACTGCCAAATATTGAGAGAAATGTTATGTTCATGAAGTCATAGTTCCCTGTAGCACAAGTGTCGGCTAGTGTCCCTTTTCATTGCCATTTTGTCCCCAATAGATAGCAATTCCTCCTGCTTCAGACCTTGTTGCTAGTGCTAAAATCAACAATATTGCAACATAATACAGAAAAAATGAAGCCTTGATTGCCATGTTCTAATTGGTTTTCAATATGATATCTGATTTTGTTCTTGTTGGAATAATGCAGCAAAGCTACATGCTTTTTACAGGGAAAGTTGAATTTGAATGGTTGTGAAAAGTTGTCCTTAATACCAATTGTAGACGAAGTTAGAAGCCATGTTACTGTTAGTTTGTGCTTCTGCCTGGCATAACAGTTGTTAATAATTCAATATTGACTACTAATACATAGAAAACTTGAAAGCAAATAACCAAATGCTGCCTATGTATCTAATAATTCAATTAGGGGCATTTTAGTAAATTTACCTATTACGATACAGTACCATACCATCAAATCAAACAAAAAAATTATTATTAAACTGCAGTGAACGATACAGTCCATACAAACATTGTATTGTACCATATTGTACCATATGATACTATATTGTACCATATATTATGAAACCATGACAAACCACCATCCAAACAAAGGCTTAGTTAAATGCTTCTAGTTCGCCTCTTTATATGGCTCTAATTTCCCTCCCAAATGCTAGTTAACAACTACCTCCTTTATCCCTAATGTGAGTTCCGCTACTCTTCTTCTGTCTTCATGATTTTTTGGTTCTTTTTTGCTTTTTCCTTTGCTGTAACTTTTTTTTTTTTGTTTTTTTTTGGTGGGGGGGTCGGTTCCTACATTCATAATGCCTTGTCGTATAAGTTGTTAATAATCATGTAATCTGTTTGTTTGATCGTAAAATTGTTTTCTTTTAGGAAGGATTTTAAGTTATGTCTACTTTATAAATTGTAGATGTCTCTGTTAGCGGAAACAAGCCCCTCAAAGATGTTACGGAAGAGGCTTCATCGGAGCGTTGATGCTACCCGCAATTTTCCTCAAAATTGTGGTCCATTTGTTCATGAAAAGAAGGAAAGCAAGCGTGTAAAAGTCAATACTATGAGGACTTTTCCTGAGCAATGTGCCCCACGTATTCCTCAAGCGAAGAATGGAAGTGATACTCAATGCTCCGCTGATGCTCAGATCATTAAAAGTTGTTCTGAAGTTGCTATGAATGTGATTGATTCAGTTGAGCCTTTAAGTGTTTTTGTGCCAAGTAATTTTGAGGCAAAAGATATGCAACCTAGGCAGGTTAAAAGGGAAGATTTGGTTGCAACGCATAGTATGTTTGATGAGTCTACTCAACAGCATGAAGTCTTGGTTAATGAGGTTATCCAAAAGCCATCAACCGATACAGGATACACATGTGATTGGTTTATAGAAGGAGAATTGCCTGCTATTGTTTCACCAGAAAATCCAATTGATGGTCAAAATGAACCTAGTAAGGAAACAAGCACGAGAGTTCATCACGAAAAAGTTTCTGACGATGAATCCACGAGTGGGGTAGATGATAATGAAGTTTGCATTTTATCTTTTTCCGAGCGGAACTCACTAGAATCGGGTCTCAAGACACGAAGTGCTGGTGAGAAAGGTGGCAAGGATGAGATCGTGCCGGCAGAAGCAGTTCGGTCTCCAGAATCCCTACACACGTGCAAGGTTATTGTTGAGGATGCAGGCTGTTTTGAGCCAATGCCGGACACCGTACGTTCTGAGCAGCATGATGAACTGAACAAAGGCCAGGATTTTGTCTTTAAGGATTGGGATCAACATGAATCTGTGGTCATAAAGAAGCAAATAGATCTCGGAGTTTCTCAAGAAGATTTAGGGAAGTCTGCCGTCATGTGTGGTGTTTCTGGTCATGGATTGTTAACTGAATATAAACATGAACATATTCACAAAGTGAAAGAAGTTAGAGAGACTCTGAAACTTTATGATGACGTATATACTAAACTTCTGCTAGAAGATAAAGCAGAGAAACATGAAGGACCATCTAAAAGAAGAATCCATATCGAGGCAGCAATGACTTTGAAAAAACAGAAAAAGTGGGTAAATCGTGAGTGGACCTTTGGACATGTTCCTGGAGTTGAAATTGGGGATCAATTCCGATTCAGGGCAGAACTTGTTACAATTGGACTACATCAAAAATTTATTAAGGGTATCAATTATGTGAATATTAACAGGAAGCGTGTCGCAACTAGTATTGTTGATTCTGGTCGGTATGGGAACGAAGCCATTTCTTCTGAAACATTCATTTATGTAGGTCAAGGTCGCAATCCAAAAGTATCTTTTAATGCAAGAGTGGAAAATCAAAAGCTTGAAGGGGGTAATCTTGCCTTGAAGAACTCCATGGACTTGGGATATCCAGTGAGGGTTATTTGTGGTCGACAAAGAGTAAATGGTGAAAAAAGTGATGTAAGATACATTTACGATGGGCTCTACACTGTGACTAAGTGTTGGCAAGAAAGAGCTCCAACTGGAAAATATGTTTTGAAGTTTGAACTGAAAAGAAATCTTGGCCAACAAAAACTTACTCGTGAACTAGTGTCACGGCCACCAAATTTAGTCAAGGTAAATCATTTTCCTGAAAATGTTAACAAGGAAACAAAGTCGATTATGCAGTCGGAGCTAATTGTGGACTATGATGTCTCGCAAGGAAAAGAGAAGATACCGATCCCTGCTGTCAATATGATAGATGATGAGAGACCCCCACCATTCACTTATATTACCAACATGCAATATCCGGATTGGTATTATATCTCTAAACCTCAAGGTTGCAATTGCACAAGTGGATGCTTGGATTCTGAGCAATGCTCTTGTGCTTCTAGGAATGGAGGTGAGATTCCATTCAATACAAGAGGCTCTATTCTTAGAGCAAAACCTCTCGTTTATGAGTGTGGTCCATCTTGCAAATGTCCCCCTTCTTGCAAAAATAGAGTTAGCCAACATGGTCCGCGTTACCATTTGGAGATTTTCAAGACCGAATCAAGAGGATGGGGTTTGAGGTCACGAGATTATATCTCATGTGGAAGTTTTATATGTGAATATGTTGGGGAGTTGATTGATGAAAAGGAAGCTGAAAATAGAATAGATCATGATGAGTACTTGTTTGATGTTGGCAACTATGATGAAGAAATCCCCAAAAGGAATGTTGCGTGTAATAATAACTTCAAAGTTGAGTCAAACTCTTTGAAAAGGAAGGATGAAGATGGCTTTACCCTTGATGCGTTAAGATATGGGAATGTTGGAAGATTTATCAACCATAGTTGCTCACCAAACCTTTATGCTCAAAATGTCATGTATTACCATGGTGATAATAGAGTACCTCACATAATGTTTTTTGCTTCTGAGAGTATAGCTCCATTAGAGGAGCTTACTTATCACTACAACTACCAGATTGACCATGTTTTTGATAAAAATGGCAATATGAAGAGAAAGAATTGTAGATGTGGCTCCCGCAAGTGTGAGGGGAGAATGTACTGAAGAACTCCTCATGTAAGACTATTCCTCTTGACATTATATTTGAAGTATAATTTTTATAATGTTTGTGCACTTGTCATTTCAACTGTTTGATCCCTTGTTATTCATTTACATTTAGTTGTGCAGACTTTGTCTCTGGCAACAACAATCATTATGCTTTATTTCCGACCTTTTATGACTTTTGTTTGGTCTTGGATGCTATAATAGAATAACTTAAATGGTTGTATAACCACACGAGGGAGTTATCGCTCAGTTTTAGACTTGCTGAAATAGGCTACTTACCACCCTTGACCAAAATCCTTAAAAGAAACATTTGTATGAACTGCAAATGTCTATTTTCCTATCAAGTAGTGAACTTTGTACAGGATTTCAACATTGCACTCTTTCACTGTTGCAATTCATAATTAAAATTCTTCATTGAATCAACAATATGATTGTTCAGTTGATGTTTTCTTTTTGCTGATTCTCTTCAGTTTCTGTCATATTTGGTTGTGTGAATCAATTGAGTGATTTGCTATATCTTGTTTCTACAGCCTGAAATTTCAACGACTTGTCAGCGGAAGAATTTTCGGTGCACTAGTAGAATGAATACCAGCTTGTCACATGGTTGTTTAAGGAACTGAATTTATATTGTTCAGGTTTCATGGAGTTCAGCTTAGTTCTTGGTGTTGATTATTGAACTCAAATATTCTTTGTAACTAGATTTTTTGATTGAAGGAGCCTTGGAGTAACTTATAAAGTTGCCGCTATGTTACCAGGAGGTTTTATACATATGTATTTAATCACGGGTTTAAGCCTTGGAAACAACCTCTGACAGAAATGTAAGGCTGCATACATACACCGTTGTGGTCAGGCCCTTCCCCGGACCCTGTGCATAGCAGGAGCATTGGTGCACCGTCTTTTTTTTAACTAGATTTTTGGATTACTGCATTTTGCAAAGTTTGGACAGCTTTTACTTTCGGTTCTTTATTTGCATTATAAGAAAACTAATAAATTTGCCCGCGCTTCGTGCGACAATAAGAAAATCAAAATATAGTCTTTTGATAACTTGAGTAAAATTTGTTGAGGGGCAGGAGTATACAAAACTCATTGTTAGACAGTTTTGCCATGCGTCATCTTCCGCCATAAAATTTTGTTAAAAGTCAATACTCATTAATTAATAAATCTCTTAGATAACTTATAAAAAGCACATTAACAATAAGACATTCATGTTTGATTTGTACTTTTAAAATTTTGTTAAAAGTCAATACTCATTAATTAATAAATCTCTTAGATAACTTATAAAAAGCACATTAACAATAAGACATTCATGTTTAATTTGTACTTTTAATGATCAGTGATATAAGTTAAAATCTCATCAATTGAAAATAAAAACTTCAAATATAACAACCCTAGCTTCACCTAAATGGAATGACTCCATCCCACTAACAAAAAGATGAGGTCAAAATTTAACAATACGAAATTAATAGAAGCATGGATAGGCAAATAACATTACCAAAATCTTTAGAACTTTTTTTTTTTAAATCCAATTTATGCACTTTATACTAAAAAGTCTTGAAAGTTTAAGTACCATTGATATTATACTGCTATTTAAGAAGCGAAAACACTCTAAAAACTTGAGAAAATGAAATTTTAAAAATAAGTACTACACGACAGAAAGCTTTAAGGAATTCTTGCTTTAATTACTATTTCCTTCTCCACCATTTCAACTTTCCTATTTGTTCGGCTTCAATTCAACGACAACCAAGCCTTTCAGATCTTTTCAACAGAACTGCAACACTCAAATTGACATTGTTGACAGTTGGTTCTTGGAAAGCAAATCAGTTCGGATATAATTATTTGTATAGAGAGTACTTAGAGATGCCAAAAGTCCAACCTGAATTCAAACAGCAGTCAAGAATTTTTAACAAACAACCAACGACTAACAAACATCTCGCCTTAGTACTATTATCAATATAGATCTATTTGCGAGTAACTAAATCAATGAACGATAACAACAACATACTCAGTATACTCTCACACAATGTAGTTTAAGGAGGCAATAGTGTACGCATGCCGCTACCACAGAGGAAGAGAGTGTCTCTACTAGACCCTGAACTTCAAGGAAAATCAAATCAAAGCAATCAGAAAAAAGGTAACAGAACAAAACATGTTGAATGGTAACTATATAAAATCGATTAAAACAATATAAATTAACTCCACATTTCTAAACAATAGTAATTTAATAAACTAATCATGAATCAACAGAATCTTACTTAGTGGGCTTTGTTGCCTAAGCTCTCCCCCAACCATTATTATCAGTCTAAACAAAGAGTAATTCTTGAAAAACTATAGTAGGAAATCTAATAGCACATGCCTTTGAAGATTGGATAGTTTTAGCTTCAAGTCCTTTAGATGCAGCTTGAGGAATCCTTATAGAAGATCCACATTTACTAAATGACCATCTATCATATGAATACTGCAAATTCTATTTTCATCTAATCTCCCTTCAGATAAAATATGTCGACTTACTAATACTTTGTAGGTATATTGGTTTACTTGTTAATGGTATTTACATTTTACAAATAAAAAAAAACTCTCACACAAAAATGAAGCACAATATCTTTCGAAATTCTCTAAATCAAAATTTCAATTTCTAGACCGATAGCTTAATCCAGCAATAGCGTAAGCCCACCTTTTGTCCTCTATTCGGTGTTTATATTAGTTTGTATTTTTCTCTAAAATATATATTGTATTGAAATATGAAAGGCCCTCGTAAAAAGAAAAGAGTTATTCCTATGAAGTCATCCACTCCAAAGTGGATCTCCAGAGGATGAAACACTATACTTCCATAATGAATAAGCAAAATCAAATGCAGTTTCATGTACTGCCATCAAGTAAAATACTCATTAATTAATAAATCTCTTAGATAACTTGTAAGAAGTACATTAACGATAAGACATTCATGTTTAATTTGTACTTTAAATGATTAGAGATATAAGTTAAAATCTCATCATCTGAAAATAAAAATTTCAAATATAACACCCCTAGCTTTACCTAAATGAAATGACTCCTCTATCTCACTAACAAAAAGATGAGGTCACGACATTGAATTTAACAATACAAAATTAATAGAAGCATCGATAGGCAAATAACATTACCAAAATCTTTAGAATCTTTTTTTTTAAATCTGATTTATGCACTTTATACTAAAAAGTCTTGAAAGTTAAGTACCATTGATATTATATTTCTATCTAAGCGGCGAAAACACTACACTACAGAAAGCTTTAAGGAATACTTATCACTGTTTCCTTCTCCACCATTTCAACCGTCGTACTTGTTCGGCATCATTTCAATGACAACCAAGCCTCTCGAATCCTTTCAACATAACTGCAACACTCAAATTGACATTGTTGACAGTTGGTTCTTGGAAAGCAAATCGGTTCAGATATAATTATTTGTATAGAGAGTACTTAGAGATGCCAAAAGTCCAACCTGAATTCAAACAGTAGTCAAGAATTTTTAACAAACAACCAATGGCTAACAAACATCTTGCCTTAGTACTATTATCAATATGGATCTATTTGCGAGTAACTAAATCAATGAACGCCAACAACAACATACTCGGTATACTCTCACACAATGGAGTTTAAGGAGCGCATAGTATACGTAAAACTTACCGCTACCTCAGAGGAAGAAAGAGTGTCTCTGCTAGATCCTAAACTTTAAGAAAAATCAAATCAAAGCAATCAGCAAAAAGATAACAAAACAAAACATGTTGAATGGTAACTACATAAAACCGATGGAAACAATGTAAATTAATTCCACATGATGTCTAAACAATAGTAGTTTAATAAACTAATCATAAATCAACAGAATCTTACATAGTGGGCTTTGTTGCCTAAGCTCTCCCCCAACCATTATTATCAGGCTAAATAAAGAGTAATTCTTGAAAAGCTATAGTAGGAAATCTAATAGAACATGCCTTTGAAGATTGGATAGTTTTAGCTTTAATTCCTTCAGATGCAGCTTGAGGAATCCTTGTAGGAGATCCACATCTACGAAATGACCATCCATCATATGAACACTGAAAATTTTATTTTCATCTAATCTCTGTTCAGATAAAGGATCAAACATGACAAAATATGTAGACTTACTAATAATCTGTAAGTATATTAGTTTGCTTGTTAATGGTATTAAAATTTTACAAAAAAAAATAAAAATTCTCACACAAAAGTGAAGCAGGGTATCTCCCAAAATTCTCTAAATTGAAATTCCAATTTCTAGACCAATAGCTTAATCCAACAATAGTGTAAGCCACCTTTTGTCCTCTATTCAATGTTTATATAAATTTGTATTCTTCTCTAAAATATATATGTTTGTGTAATATGTAAACAATTAACAGATTGTATAACTTAAATAATCTAATATAAACAATCCTATCAATTATTTAGGAACGTAGAACTTAATGATTTTTACATAAACAAACTACAGTAATTCAGTGAAGAATTACTTAACTAAATTCTCCATAGTTTTAGCGGAAGCACAAAAGATTTTTCTCTCTCCTAACCTTACGTTTCAGAATAATATGTGATGGTGCTTATTCTACTTTTAGCAGAGAGAGGACCCCTTTTATAATATATGGAATATACAGTTATATTTTCACGTTCCATCAACGTGATTTGTGGATATAATAGTTATCCCACTAACAGTCAGTAATTATCCTATTAACAGAGTAGTCAGCAGTTTTAATCCTACTACGTAACTTCTCCATACAGATTTAGGATTTAACTTATTCAATTATTATTAAAACAACAAATAAATTAGTTATGTGGGCCATAAAAACTTACATTCTCCCACCTGGCACACATAATAATTTATTAATTTAATAAGTACGTCAATCATGTGCACAATTAATGTTAAATCCAATATCATTTGTCATTGTTAAGTAAATCAACTAAAATGAGTCATGACGGTTGTACGTCACTTTACTTGACATAATTCCTTCCATGTACTACAATATTAGTCTATTACCTAACATAACTTTTCAAGTACATAATGGGTCCAACAATAATACTTAAAATGCTTTATCTAAGTCAGAACCTGTCATCATCATTCATAATATTATGTATACAAGAGAAAGCAGGTAACAACAGAAACATATATAATTTGAGCTCAAAGTTCAATTACTTAAATATAATAAAGTCTTTACATAAAATCATTCATTGCTATCAATAAGACCCATCCTTTCAACATGTTTAACAAATGTTTTGGGCGGTAATACTTTCGTCAAAGGATCAACAATCTTGGTGCTATTATGTTCAATTGACACTTGATGTTTCTGGACTTCTTCTTTAACCGAAAAGTATTTCAATTCTATATGCTTAGCACCTTTTGAATACTTATCATTTTTAGAGATGACATCTACGACAGTATTATCACAATAAATTTTCAGCGGCCTGGCTATATTGTCGACTAGTCCAAGTCCTGAAATAAAATTTCACAGCCAATTAACCTGGACTATAGCCTCAAAGCATGCCACAAGCTCAGCTTTCATAGTGGATGCAACTATAACAAACTGCTTCGCACTCTTCCATGGTATTGCTCCTCCAACTCACAAAAACAAATATTCAAATATGGATTTTCTTGTATTCACACAACCAACATAATCTGAATCTGAATATCCAACCACATCTAGATGATCAGATCCTCTATAAGTGAGCATATGATCTTTCGTTCCTTGTAAGTATCGCAACACTTTTTTTGCAGCTTTTCAGTGATTCATTCCAGGATTACTTTGATATCGACCCAGCATTCTAACAGCAAAACTGATGTCTAGTCTTGTACATATTTGGGCATACATTAGAGTCCCAACTATTGATGCATAAGGAATATCTTTCATTTGCTTTCGTTTTAAGTCATTCTTTGGATATTGATTGAGACTAAACTTATCTCCTTTCTAAATTGGAACGGGACTTGAAGAGCATTTTTCTATTCTAAATCTCTCTAATACTTTATTAATACAGGTTTTTTGAGATAATCCCAACAATCCTTGTGATCAATCTCGAAATATTTCTATTTCAATCACATAGGATGCCTCTCCTATATTTTTTATTTCAAAGTTGTTAGAGAGATATTTCTTGGTATCATGCAATAAACCAAGATCATTAGTAGCAAGCAAGATGTCATCAACATACAAAACTAATATAATAAACTTATTTCCACTAACCTTCAGATATATACACCGGTCAACAGTGTTTTTCTTAAATCCAAAGGTGACAATCGTCTCACTAAACTTAAGATACCATTGTCGGGAAGCTTGCGTAAGTCCGTATATTGACTTCTTAAGTTTACACACCATGTGTTCCTTTTCTTAAATAGAAAACCCCTCAGGTTGATTCATATAAAATTGTTCCTCCAAATTTCTATTCAGAAAGGTTGTTTTTACATCCATTTAATGTAGCTCTAAGTCATAATGAGCTACCAAGGCCATTATAATTCTGAGTGAATCTTTTCTAGAGATAGGTGAAAACGTCTCTTTATAGTCAATGCCATCTTTTTGAGTAAAACCTTTGGCAACAAGTCTGGCCTTGTGACGTTTGATATTGCCAGTTGAGTCGCGTTTGGTCTTAAAGATCCATTTACACCCAAATCTTTTGCAACCTTCGGGTAATTCAACAAGGTCCCAAACTTTATTCTGTTCCATAGATTTTAACTCATCTTTCATAGCATCTATCCATTTATCAGAATTGTTTCTTTCAATGGATTGTGAAAATGAAACTGGATCATTATCAATTCCCAAGTCAGTTTCTGACTCATGTAGATATACCAAATAATCGTCAGAAATAGCAGATCTTCTTTGTCTTTGAGATCTTCTTGATGCTACTTATTCTAGTTCATCTACTACAAGTTTATTAATTATGGCTTTGTTATGATTAGTAGGAACGTTAATTTATTGTTATTGTTGATTACTTTGTTGTGCAACAACTTCAGGAACAACAAATTTAAAAGAAGTACAGAGTAGAGGAATTTGTACCCTAACTTCTTTAATTTCCACATTGCGTGGTTCTTTACTCTCACTAACTTCATCATTCTCAATGAACCTAGCGTTTTCAGTTTCAACTATTCCTGTACTACGATTAGGACAGTAAAATTTATACCCCTTTAAGTTTTCTAGATAACCAATAAAGAAACCACTGATTGTTCTTGAATTCAGTTTTTTTTCTTGTGGATTGTATACTCTAACTTCTGCCGGGCAACTCCAAACATGAAAGTTCCTCAAACTGGGTTTCCTACCAGTCTACAATTCAAAAGGTGTCTTTGGAATTACTTTACTAGGAACCCTATTTAGCAAGTAAACGACAGTCCTTAAAGTATACATCCATAATGAAGGAGGTGAAGATAAATTACTCAACATACTCCTAACCATATCCATTAATGTACGATTACGCCTTTCTTCCATACCATTTTGCTGTGGTGTGCAAGGCATTATGTATTGAGCACATATGTCATATTTTTCGAGGAATTTAGCAAATGGACATAGGTGTTGTCCAGTTTCATCATATCTTCCATAATATTCACCACCTCTATCAAACCTGATTATTTTCACCTTTCTGTCCAATTGTCTTTCAATCTCAGTAATAAATACCTCTAAGGCATTAATCGCTTGAGATTTTTCATGCAAAAAATAGATATTTCCATAACATGAAAAGTCATTAATAAAAGTGATAAAATATTTTTCTTTATCGAAAGATGTGATATCAAAATGACCACATATATCAGTGTGTATAATTTCAAGAAACGGTATGCTTCTTGTGGCTCCTTTCTTTGTGTGTTTTGTTTGTTTTTCTTTAATACAATCTACATAAATATTAAGGTCAATAAAATCAAAATCCGAAAGAATTTCATTCTTAACTAATCTTTCCAGCCCTTTTTTAGATATATGACCTAATCATTTATGCCACAAGTAAGCAGATTATTCATTCACCAAACTTCATTTGGTTCCAACATTATGATGTAGAGTTAAGAGTGTTTTAGCAAAAAGATTATCAAGATTCAGTTTGTATATGTTATCACTAAGAATACCAGTACCAATGAGATAATTATATTTAAACAAACTAAACCATCTATTACCGAAATTAAAGAAATATCCAGTCTTATCTAACTTAGACAAAGAAACTAAATTTTTCAAAAGACAAGGAGCATAAATTTTTTTTACTAAATCTAAGTGAGGCCAGTATCGAGAATGAAACGATAAGTCCCAACAACTTCAACTGGAGCCTTCACTCTATTCCCCATATAAACATATCTTTCATTCTTGTTTATGGTTTGGATTGTAAGGAATCCCTGCATAGTATTAGAAACATGAACAGTACAACTAGAGTCAATCCACCAAGTATTGTAAGGAACTTCAGTTAAATTTGATTCGATAAATATCAAAGCATTAGCCTTACCTTTCTTATCAAATCATGCCTTACGTTTCAGATAATCTTTCCGAAAGTGTCTAGTTTTTTTACAAAAATGACGCTTACCATTCCTGTTTCCTTTCTTACGTACTTGAGATGAGGATTCATTAATATTTAGTTGCTTCTATTATCCCTTACCATGCTTCTTTCCTTTCTTTTCAGCTCCTTGATGATTTACAAACTTAATGGAGTGGATTCCTTGATTCTTCAGTCTCGATTCCTCTTGAACCAACATACCATGCAATTCATGCACGTTTCATTTGTCTTTCATGGTTTTGTATATTATTTAGAAAGGACCATACTCAGACGAAAATGAGATGATGGTGAATTTGCATAAGAAAATTTCGTTCCACTTCCATTCCCGTAGACTTAAGTCTTGCTGCTATGTTTATCATTTCAATGACATGCTCATGCATAGTACGTGAACCATCAAACTTCATGGTGGTCAAAGTACCCATTAGTGTCCCAACAAGAGACTTATCAATAATTTGGGAAGATTCTTCCACAAGTTTCAGAATTGGGAAGAGTAGTCTTAATGTTGCCCACAATATTCATTCGCATGAACATTAGGCCTAATTTGTTAGATCGATCCCAATGCTTATAATAGAACTTTTCTTCATCACTGCTATCTTCAGTAATAGTAGTTGGCTTCTCAGAGTAAAGTACAACATCAAGATCTAAAATCCCAAGATGGAATTTGATCTACTCGCACCAATCTGAAAAGTTAAGTTCGTTAAAAGTCATAATAGAGGCAGAGTGCGAATGAAGGGTAAATGTTGCAAGTAAAACATGCTCATTTATTAATACTTTGAGTTACGAGTTTAAACACATTATCAAATTCATAAATAATTTACTTTCCTGAATGTACATTGATGTTCTCCTTTGGGCGAAACGTCAAAATACAACTTTAAACATAATGATGCTTAATAGTATATTTAACATAAATCGATAATATTTAATGCATCAATTAATAATATTTATTATCTTTGGATAAATAAATAAAGCTAACGATGCATCTAAATTATCTCTTTAATGTTAATTGGTTATAAGAACAAACACTCAACCTTTGGGTGATTCATAAATGTCTTATAATCAAAAACTTTAATTTACCCATAAATGTCAGATTAATTATAAGCATAAAAAATAATGAGTAATTGAACTTTAATTTAATTGTAAGTTTGAAATTAATTATTCATCAAGATTCGACCACTTTGGTGATTAACGAATCTCATCTAAATCAATTTCAATTATACAATTTTGAAAGCAAAAATATGGATTAAACACAAATATGGTGATTCCATCTCTCTCTCTCTATATATATAGATAACTATTTTTAATACAAATAAATAACTATTTTGACTTTATAAAAGAATTCTAGTAAAAGTTCTCATTTTTAATACTTTATTTTCCACTTGAAAAAATTCCACTAGGAATTCTCCAGTTCATAATAACTTAAACTATACATTCAACATTGTATCACATATTATTAGGGTTCATAAAATTGAAACTATGCATTAATTTATCGAAAAATCATTAGTTCCTAAACTTTGCTCTGATACCACATATAAACAATTAACAAATTGTATAACTTAAACAATCTAATATAAATAATCCTATCAATTATTTAGTAACGTAGAACTTAATGATTTTCACATAAACAAATTACATTAATTCAGTGAAGAATTACTTATCTGAATTCTCCATAGTTTTAACGGAAGCACAAAAGTATTATTCTCTCTCTTAACCTTACGTTTCAAAATAATATATAATGGAGCTTATTCTACTTTTGATAGAGAGACGACCCCTTTTATAATATAGGGAATAGACAGTTATGTTTTCACGTTCTATCAACGTGATTTGTGGATATAATAGTTATCCCACTAACAGTCAGTAATTATCCTATTACCAGAATAATCAGTAGTTTTAATCCTAATAGGTAACTTCTCTATACAGATTTAGGATTTAACTTATTTAATTATTATTAAACCAACAAATAAATTAATTATGTGGGCCATAGAAACTTACATAATATACCACAAATAATTAAATTACTGTTACAAATACAAAAAAGTGAAGAAAATAAAATAATGAAGCAATCTTCTTCTTGGCTGAGGCACCGATATCTCGCTCTCTTTTAGGAGATTCAAGCCCACTGCGGCATAATCTACACCGATCCAACAGTATATCTCTTGACTTTTTTCCTCCAGGATACAACATTCCATCAACGATGTACAACTCAAGCAACTCCGGATTAGTTGAAGAGTCCAAAGCTCCACCATAAGAACACCTTCCTTCAACATATATTTACTCTCTTTGTGTAGCGAATATAGTTAAAGACTTAGAATATTTTCTCTGTCTCAACTCCTTCTTTCACTAATATAATTACTCTCTTTCGTATAGTGAATATAGTTGTAGACTTAGAATATTTTCTTTGTCTCAACTCTTTCTTTCACTAATATAATTACTCTCTTTTGTATAGTGAATATAGTTGTAAACTTAGATTATTTTCTTTGTCTCAACTCTCTCTTTCACTACTACACACTATAATCTTTTTCACACTTATCACATTTCCTTATACATACAATAACACGCAAGACCACCTCTATTTATAGGTTGGGTATTCATCTTTGTATTGAATAGGAAGAATAAAGACGGGTGGTAAAGAGGAAAGATCAATAGTCTTTAGGTTACAAATGTTACAAGAGTTACAAGAGTAATGAGGTATACTAATGGTAGATGTTACAAGAACTAAATGTCACATTCTACCATAAAATAATGAGTGAAATAAAGTGTTAGTGGTTATAAGAGTTACACAAAGTAAATACATAATTTTTTCTCATTGGAGGAGTACAACCATCAACAAAACACTTTGTCACTTGATATAATGCACTTTAATATAATTAAAATGCACTAACAATATATTGTATTGATATATGAAAGACCCTCGTAAAAAGAAAAGAGTTATTCCTATGAAGTCATCCACTCCAAAGTGGATCTCCAGAGGATGACACACTATACTTCCATAACGAATAAGCAGAATGAAATGCATTTTCATATACTGCCAGCAAGTGAAACATCAAGAATATACTTTAACACTTTATTTATTTAGAAATTACCTTCAAATCTAGATGGACAACAGGTAGATGCATTTTGATCAATTCGAAACTTGTGAAAAAAATTACTAACTTGAAAATGTAAATTCTGATGTCATGAATAAGAGATGATTGTAGTTATTAAAATCTCCTTTTCTCTTTGTTTTGACTAAAGCTTTTGTGCACTCTAGCACAGAAGAAGTAGAAGCATCACCCATTCTCTTCTTCTCTCTCTTTCTCTAGTGTTGTTTGGCTAAAGCTCTTACGCAATTTGGCAGTAAAGCAGTAGAACATTATTAGCTTAGCCATTTGGTACTACTTTGTTTTTCAAAAGAATGGTAAACAACAGTAGATTATGAGAGGTATTAACTAACATGACCACTAATCCAGTAAAAGAAAAGAAAAAGGATTAGGGTTGGAGATTAACGATACACATGCGCCTAAATAATTTACTTTTCTTTAGTTGTGTATTCACTATTGGTGCGCTGGTGGAAGGTGGCAGGTATCGCGTCGAATTAGTCGAGGTGCACGTAAGCTGACTTGGACACCACAGTTATAAAAAAAAGTTGTGTATTCAATATTTTTATCTGTTCCTATTCTTTCTAATGGTAGATATGGTATTACTGTGCAAAATCAAATATGGATAATTTATTTAATCACACTAGCTCATCATTGCATCATAGCCAGTCTCCTAGTCTCCTTATTTCACAGAATTTCAAAGTAAGATGCATCTCATACCTCCATTAACACACCTATAGATTTTATTCACACTCATTATCTACACAAATTCAAAAAATTTTAAGAGTACAAAGGTGATTCCAAACTACATCTCACCTCTCGGTATTATCCATTATGAATTTTCATATAAAAAATTTTCAATTAGTGGTCTAAAAATCCAAAGACTAACTCCCCCGTTGACAAATTAGTCTGAGAGTTCACTTGAAATAAGAAGCTGAAAGATATTAATTAGTTAATCACCAATACAGTCAACCATTAAGTTGCACTGACTCTTCACTTTCGATGTTAGAGTAGTTAACACTTTTGAAGAGTTCGAGCAACATAGGTCGAACAACCTACATTTGAGGACGAAGTACCCCTTCAAAATCAAGAAAACTAAAATAACAAAAGATTTAACCAAAACAATGTTAAAGAAGAATCAACAATTATTATATTCACTCACAAAATCAGGTTGGAGCAAATGCCACAACAAAGAGTAATCCATTCCTGCAAATCAAATAAAATGACAACATAAATTTAACTATTACTTCTCTTGAAATTAAGAGTTAATAGAGCTAGGGAATGAAAGAAAAATTGCACACATGCAACTACAAGGGCTCGTTTTATACCAGGCGAGATATATATAAAATTCAAGTTTGAAACAAATAAAAGAAGAATATCTTGTTGGTTTTCCTTACCACGGCAACGACCTCTGTCCCTCAAATAGAGTGTGGTAATAAATTTCAGAGTGAATAAAAATTAAGGGTGTTTTCGTCCCTTTAATTAGCAACTTGAAGTTTGATACTTACCTTGATGGATTTTGAATTGTTGGCGCATAGGAAAAGCTTTGTGCAGAAAAAGAACTACATGAACAAAAGGAAAAGAAATATGTTCCTACATTGAAAGAGAAAAGAGACTTGAGGGTGTGAATTAATTTCCTTGATGAATGAAGGAATAAGAATCATTTGGAGAAGCTGATGCGTTACAATATGAAGAAGAATTGGTAGGTTTTCTTAATCGATGGGTATTCTTTAATTTAGCTAAATCAGTAATTATTAATTTTATGAGATAAATAGGAGAGAAAGAGGGAAAAAATTCAAAAATTGGAAAAAAGGATAAATGCCATTTTAGATCAGTTAAGCATGCCACATTTGACATTACTAGTTCTATTAGGGTTCAACAGGCTTATATTTCTCCTTTATATTAATATATAGACTCTGGTCAAGGTTGTAAGTAAGGTGATCTTTCAAGTTCTCTATATCTTAATAGTCAGTATTGACATTACTAGTTCTATTAAGGTTCAACGGTCCGGGTTCAAGACGATGATCGCTGAAAGTGCTAGCTTAAGGAAGATATCCTCTTGATGGAATGCGCTCTTAGCTTTTTGCTTGAGAGTAGGACTTGTGAAGTCAAAGATTTCAACACTGCTCGACTTGGCTATTGAAGAAGCTCTTTGCCTTTAGGCACCAGGAGTATGCAAAAGATAGCACATCAAGATAGTCTTTACAGTCAAGTGCTTTCCGCTCCCGAACTATTATGCGAGTTTAGCCACCACCTCCGGATCCGTGCTCTGCTCGAGAGTAGTCAGCCAACTTCCTGACTTTGCTTAGCTTCCAGCCTTTGGCCGAGTGGTCAAAAGCAGTAGACTGTAAATCCAATCAACAAAGGGTCTTGGTTCGACATGGCATTAGAGATAACATGTTATGGTTATGTGACTACATAGACAAGTCCCAAGGATGAAGGCACTCTTTCAGCTTGAGTTTTTTTTCACATAAAAATTGGAACTTGGCCGAAGCCAAAGAATTTTCTAGATGCATTGTCGAGAATGAAAAATAGGATTAAGAAAGATAGACTGCCCAATTTTGTCACGACAAAGAGTCGGAATATGAGGAGGATGAATACCGAGTTCAAAAAGAAGAAACGAAGTCCATGTTAATTCTGCTGCCACATCCGCCAAAGCTTTGTGTATCCCTGACTCCCTTGTCGAACGGACTACTGCTTCTTGGAGGCCTAAGAGATGCGATTATAGACAAGGAAAACAGCAAATCCACCCATGGCCTTGCGGTCATCAATATTGTCAGTCCAGGGGACAGACTTCATGTCTTGCTGTGTTGAAGGCTTAGCGCAACAGCCACTTAGTAACTAGTCTATACAATCTATGGAGGCCCTTATGCAATTAAAAGTCTTGAAAATCATCCAAATATCTACAATTTTAATGCAGGTCTGATATGAGAAATTTCTCTTGAAATGACGCGAACAAAGATGAAATAATCTGAAACTGCAATAATATACTATTTGCTTTCTTTGTAAATTATATAACAGGTTGATCAAATAAACATACTAGTATAAAATCACAATTTCAAGCCTATAAACAAACATAGCTTACAACAACAAACAGGGAATCCATACATTTTTCTTGTGCAAACAGAGCGGCCTTAACCATAGCATCGGATGGGATCATTGCAGCCTTTCTCAGAAGACTGTCTGAAACCAAAGCGACCCCCCTTTGCGAGGTACTGCTGATGATACTCCTCAGCTCTGTAAAATTTCTTAGCAGGCAAGATTTCAGTAACAATATTCCTGTTCAATATCTTTTGCTGTCTGTCCCGCGATTCTAGTGCTGCCTTCTCTTGCTCAGGTGTATAGAAGTAAATTCCAGACCTATATTGGGTGCCAACATCATTACCCTACAAACAGCAAAAGCAAACTGTCAGATAAATTATACCAACACCGCTGAATACCAACCTGTCTGTAAAAAGCTGTATCCGGAATCATATAGTGGTGCATCACTACCAACAACCTGGCAGTCGCTACAGTTAAAGCCTGATGATAAAGTATCACGAAAGAAATATGTATCAGTTATGCTTTACCAAAGTACCAGTTTTCGATTAGCAAAAACTTCACAGTAAGAGGTACCGAAGACCACCGGAGCTAGTCCCCAAATAGGACCAAGAAAGCTTGCCAATGGAGAGAAAGAGAAGGTTTAAGGGTCTATTTTGCCAAGCTTCCAAAATCTACTTATTTTGGAAACCACTTTCGTTAAAGACGATTTTTAGAAAAGTGTTTTGGAAGAATAGCAACATGTATTCGGCTGAATTCATTTGACAGATTAAGTTGTTTACATTTGGCCACTATTTCAAAAAGAGCTCTTTAAGTGCTAAATTGCCAAAAGGAGAAGATTTTGTCTGATTTAAGTTTTCTAATTTTATTTCACCAAAATTCAACAACAACAACAAACCCAGTGTATTCCCACCTAGTGGGGTCTGGGGGGGTAAGATGTACGCAGTCCATACCTCTACCTCTGAAGAAGTAGAAAGGCTGTTTCCGATAGACCCCCGGCTCAAGACACAAGATACCACACAAACACATAGTAAAGCACAGCACAAGATTACATAACATAAATACAGCACCCATAAGTAATATAAAACAGAGGAAAGCACACAGATTCATAATAAAACATGGAACACGGACTCTTAACAAGAATAAACCCCCACCAAGCAATTCCCTACACTAGCGACTCAAACCGGCCCTAGTCCTCTGCCCTAATTCGCGTCCTCCAGACCTTCCTATCTAGGGTCATGTCCTCGGTGAGCTGTAACTGCTCCATGTCCCGCCTAATCACCTCACCCCAGTACTTCTTCGGCCTACCCCTACCCCGCCTAAAACCATCCAACGCTAGCCTCTCGCACCTACGGACCGGGGCATCCATGCCCCTCCTCTTCACGTGTCCGAACCATCTCAATCGGGCTTCCCGCATCTTGCACTCCACTGGAATCACACCAACCTTCTCCCGGATGGTCTCATTCCGAACTCTATCCCCTCTAGTCAGCCCACACATCCAGCGCAACATCCGCATTTCTGCCACCCTCATCTTTTGGATGTGGGAGTTCTTAACTGGCCAACACTCCGCTCCATACAACATGGCCGGACGGACTACCGCCCTGTAGAATTTGCCTTTAAGCTTGGGCGGCACCTTCTTATCACACAGCACCCCCGACGCGAGCTTCCACTTCATCCATCCCGCCCCAATACGGTGCGAGACATTCTCGTCAATCTCACCGTTACTCTGGATCACGGACCCGAGATACTTGAAACTCTCCCTCTTACCTACCTCCTGTGATTCCAGCTTCATTACTACCTCATTTTCCCGCCTCACGTCATTAAACTTGCATTCCACATACTCTGTCTTGCTTCTGCTCACCCTGAACCCTTTAGATTCGAGGGTTTGCCTCCACACCTCTAATTTGTCACTCACACCCCCTCGAGTCTCATCTATCAGAACTACATCATCTGCAAAAAGCATACACCACAGCACCTCCCCTTGAATACGCCGCGTCAACACATCCATCACCAATGCAAACAAAAAGGAACTAAGAGTAGATCCCTGATGCAACCCTGTCCGGACAGTGAAATGCTCTGAGTCTCCTCCCGCCGTCCTCACCTTAGTTTTCGCTCCATCATACATATCTTTGATTGCTCTGATATATGCCAGCGGTACTCCACTCACCTCCAAGCATCTCTAAAGCACCTCCCTGAGGACTTTGTCGTAGGCCTTCTCCAGGTCCTTCTTCCTCTCCCTATACTGTTCCACCAACCTCCGTACCAGGTGAATTGCCTCCGTCGTCGAGCGGCCAGGCATAAATCCAAACTGGTTTTCTGAAATAGACACTATCCGTCTCAGCCTCACCTCGACCACTCTCTCCCAGATCTTCATAAAGTGGCTCAATAACTTAATCCCCCTATAGTTATTGCAACTCTGGATGTCCCCCTTATTCTTATAGAGAGGTATCATGGTGCTCCACCTCCAAGCCTCGGGCATCTTTGTCGTCTTAAAGACTTCATTAAACAATCCAGTCAACCACCTAACACCAGCCTCTCCAACGAACTTCCAAAACTCCACCGGTATCCCATCCGGCTCCGTCGCCCTACCCCTTCGCATTCTGCGAACAGCCTGTCTAACCTCTTCTACCTTAAAACGTCTACAATAGCTAAAATCCCGACACTCCTCAGAGTGCTCCAGTTCCCCTAACACAATAGCTCTATCCCCTTCGTCATTCAAGAGCCTATGAAAGTACGACTGCCATCTATTCTTAATGTGGCCGTCCTCCACCAACACTCTACCGTACTCCCCCTTAATGCACCTCACCTGATCGAGGTCACGACCCTTCCTCTCCCTAGCCTTAGCGAGTCTAAACAACTTTTTCTCCCCTCCCTTCCCCTGTAACCCTGCATACAAGCTCTCAAAGGCGGCCGTCTTAGCTGCCGTGACTGCTGCCTTAGCCTCCTTCCTCGCTAGCTTGTACTCTTTCCTATTTACCCGCTTCTCCTCTTCGTCCTTACTCTCCACCAACTTGGCATACGCCCCTTTCTTGGTCCCCACTTTCTTCTCCACCTCTTTATTCCACCACCAATCCCCCTGATGGTGCCCGGCCCGGCCCCTAGAAACCCCCAACACCTCACTTGCATTCTCCCTAATGCACCTAGCCGCCCTATCCCACATACTATCCACGTCTCCCCTACACTCCCACACCCCCATTCCCGCCAACTTCTCCCCTATCTCCCACGCATTCACTGGCATCAGGCCGCCCCACTTAATTCTAGGTCTAGACTCCCTACTCCTCCTCTTTCTATTCTTCTTTATACCCAAATCCATAACCAAGAGCCTATGCTGGATCGAAAGATTCTCACTCGGGATGACCTTACAGTCCTTACACCACGCCCTATCCCCTTTCCTAAGCAACAAAAAGTCAATCTGGGTCCTGGCTATCGCGCTTCGAAAGGTGATCAGGTGCTCTTCCTTCTTCGGGAAGCCCGAGTTCACCACCACCAGCCCAAAGGACCTCGCAAACTCCAATAGGGTAGCCCCCTCTTCATTTCTCTCCCCAAAACCAAAACCACCATGCACATCACCAAAGCCTCCCGGTAGCGCCCCGATGTGCCCGTTGAAATCTCCTGCTACAACAATCTTCTCCGAGCTAAGCACGCCTCTCACCACCTCCTCCAAAGCCTCCCAAAACCGCATCTTCTCCTCCCCCTCCGATCCCACTTGCGGCGCATAGGCACTACACACGTTCAGGGTAAACCCCCGAATGACCAACTTAATAGTCATCAACCTATCGTTGATCCTCTTCACCTCTACTACCTGACCTCTAAGCTCTTCATCTACTAAGATGTCAACTCCATTCCTACGCCTCTCGCTCCCAGAGTACCACAGCTTGTAACCATCCACATCCCTAGCCTTAGACCCTACTCACTTGGTCTCCTGAACACACGCAATGTTGATCCTCCTCTTCCTAAGGGTCTTCACAAGCTCTATGGACTTACCCTGAAGGGTCCCTATATTCCAAGACCCAACCCTCAGCCTACCGTCACTAACCGCACTCCCTCCACTACCCCCCCGCGGCCAAACCTTGGCCTCCCTCCCACTCCCGCCCTTTCCTTATCCCCCGCCCCCACCACGGCCCCACGCCCCAACCCCCTCGGACATGACCCTATCCACCCATTACCGCCCACAGCCACAACTACACGAAAGTATAAAAGAATATAAAGATATAAAGACATAAACGATAGTAATAGCAAAGCAGCAACAAGTAATACAAGGCACACACAAATTCAAAGAAATACTCCAGCAACCAAACTATACTCAATTACTAGTATAATACAAAGAATGAAAGAATGTAGAATGAAGAATGAAATAACAAAGGTTAGAAGTCACCGGGTTTCGCTTGTAGACCGAGCCAGCAACCAAGCCCCGCGTCGACCTGCTGCCGGGGGATTTCGCTGCTGAGACGGATCTGCGGCTGCTGGCGACCGAGCGGCGGGTGCCGACGGAGTTGCGGCTGAAGACCGAGCTT
>NC_061113.1:174700969-174774387 GCF_002878395.1 Capsicum annuum
CGGCGACGGGGACCGGGGCGAGAGAGAGAGGATAGGGAGAGAGAGAAAGCCGTTCGGCCGGCGACGCCGGGGACCGGTGGTCGGGGCCGGAGGTCTGGTCGGGTCGGCGCCGAAGGCCGCGGACCGGGGCGAGGCGAGAGAGAGAGAGAGAGAGGGTAGGGAGAGAGTGAGAGAGCCGTTAGAGAGGGTAGAGAGAGGGTAAGAATCACACCACTTGTTTTATATTTTAATCAATATAAGTAATTAAATCGAAATAATAAAATTAAAAATTATATATAGTAAACGTTTGGCTATGAAAACTAAAAGTTTTGGAGTTGGGGTTGGAATTAGAGTTGTGTTTGACTATAAATATAAATTAGAGTTGTTTTTGAATTTTTGTAAGAGAAGTGAGAGTGAAAAAAGTGAAAACAGATTGAGACTTCTTTTCACTTTTAACTTGAAGTTGTATTTGGATTTTTTATGGCAAAACATCATTTTTTGAATAAAGTGGAAAAAAAATCCTGATAAGGTA
This sequence comes from Capsicum annuum, assembly GCF_002878395.1. Classification (NCBI taxonomy): domain Eukaryota; kingdom Viridiplantae; phylum Streptophyta; class Magnoliopsida; order Solanales; family Solanaceae; genus Capsicum; species Capsicum annuum. The sequence continues at coordinate 174,701,481 of NC_061113.1, forward strand.
TTTTTTCCTCGAAAAAGTAATTTTTCTACTTTCGCTTCTAAATATACGAGAAACTACAATTTCTACTTCTTCCCTGCAGCGAAAAACAACTTCCATTACTGCTTAAAATCACTTATTTTTTTCTAGAAGCTTGCTCAAACACCTGAGAACTCTTTAAAAAGAGGCATCTTTTTTGAGAAAATAACCAAAGGAACTTGAAGCACGGGCAACAGGCTAGGAAGCTAAAAAGAAGTGTCCAAATTACTGTTAGCATTTATCATCGTTTTATACCTATGAAAGGAAGCCTATAAAGAAAGTGTGCTTCAGACAGAATTTGTAATGTCGGAATGATTGGCTACTGACAGAATTTGTAATGTCAGAATGATTGGCTACTAACAAAATCCCTATGCTCAAAACCCGAAACAAATGCAGAGATTCCCATTTATTTACCCATTAAGTACTTAATATCATAGGAGACAAAGCAAGCTTCCTACATTATATTTCATGGCACAAGTGAAACATAGATGCACATTTATTTTAGCCATTTATATTACTATCTATTGTTGTTTCTGGTACTTCAACTATCGTATTGTTTTGTTCTAGTACTGTACCATTACTATACGTTGTTTCCTGTACTTCCATTATTTCTTTTCCTGGACTGCTCTTGAGCCTATGGTCTATCAGAAACAACCTCTCTACCTCTAAGGTAAGGGTAAGGTCTGCATACACTCTACCCTCCCCAGACCTCACTTTGTAGGAATACACCGGGTATGTTGTCATTGTTGGCATAAGTGGAATTCAATAGAAAGAACTCCAAATTTTATAACACTCCTCTTCTAGAACATCTAAAACAAACCAAAATCACAGTGGTTACCCCTTAAAAGAGAGTTGGATTCCAAATCCTCAAACTAGAATCAGAAGACAAAATGTTTAAGCAAACATGATCTTTGAAGATCTTCAAAAGACATGACCTCTAAACACCTTCAAAAGGCATAAAACGCAGCATTTTGATGATGTAAGCAATGACATTTTATTGATTTAGCAAAAAATGGTGGTTGGGTAAGTGGGCACTCCCATGAATACCAAACTATGCTAAACATGCTTCTAGTGCTATGCCGCCAATAAAGACCTGACTTTGGTTATGAGCACCCAAACTATGCATACTATTCAATGCCCCCAAAGAGGGAAGCCTCGGCAGAAATTTACATTGTATATATCAGATAATTTTTTTATTTTTTATGTGCATATATAGATTTTGAATTTCTTGAACACAAGACTAGAGGCTAACTCAGTGGTTAAGAGGTTTCAACATTCACCGTGAGGTTCCAAGTCTAAATTCAAAGAACAATAATTTTTTTCGAATCCCCTTAGTAAAAATCCTACATCCGCCACTGCCCCCAAAGACTCAAGTTGGGCAACAAGCTTAGCAAAAGTGACCAAATACAGCTACCCAACCTACAAGTAATGACCTCTTAACCACTTACAAATCAATCACATTAGCAGACCATGGAAGTTCAAGATTCTAACATCAATTTCCCTACCAAAATTCAATCAAATTAAAAAGACAATTTAAAATATTCGTCTTTTTGAGATTAAGCAAATGCCAGTATTCCAACCAAAACAAAAAAAAAAAAATCCATCTCCGTTCCAATTTGTTTGTCCTACTCTAACTTGGCACCGAGTTTTAAGAAAGTTAAAAAGATTTTGGAATCTTCTAGTTATAAATTGAAGATATTTCAAATGTACCAATATGTGACGTAGAAAGTTAAAAATAAAGAGTTGCTATGAAAAAGGAATTCTTTTTTGAAACGGATTACAAATAGGACAACAAATTGAAATGGATGGAGTACAATTCAACCAAGAATCATCCACGTAGAATACCAGTCCCAGAAACAAAATTAAACGGATGAAAACCAGAAAACTAGAGAAACGCACCTGTCGATTGAGGGTGGTGGGGTCATGACGATCCCAAAATACATCAAGCAAGGTATCAAAGTTACACTCCGTAGGATCATATTGAACTCTAACAACCTCCGAATGAAAGGTAGTCCCAGAACAAATATCTTCATAGGTAGGATTATGCAAATACCCTTGTGAATACCCAACCTCAGTCTTTGTAACACCAGACACTCTCTGAAAAGCCAATTCAACACCCCAAAAACATCCAGCTCCAAATTGAGCAAATTGTTGGCCTGGTGCAGGGATTTCATCATCAGTTCCTTGTGGAATTGCAGAGGAAGAAGAAGAAGAGGAGTCCATGGGTGTAGCATCAGTACGAGCACCAAAACCCAAACCCAATTTGCTGAGCCAACTACTCATCTTTGGTGAAGAGTAGAGAGATGGGGTTTCGGAAGTGTGGGGAAAGGATGAAGAAAGTTTTTTGCCGATGTTTTGGAAGAAAGGAAGAAGAGAGGGTTTGGTTAAGGAAATGAGTGGAGATGTTGCGGTGGTGGTTACGGTGGAAGGGAGGCTAGTCTTGAGGAGCATTTTGGATCTATAATAGTTAAGTTCTGCTTGGATAAGTTCCCAATTTAGGGGAAATGACGTGCGAATTTCCTTTCTCAATCGCTTGCTTTATTCCCTTTCATATTTCTTCTTTTTCACTCAAATTAATATATATATATATATATATATATATATATGATCTATAGTCTATCTATAAACTATAATTTATAATTTATAATATATTAAAAGTGTGAAAATACCTAAAAAAGTAATTTGAACTTTTTATACTATTCTTTAGATAAAATTATCTTTTTAAATATTTTTTTTAATTATTTTTTATTATATTAACTAAACTTCTTTAAATATATGAGACCCCTAAAATATATGGTAGGAGAATTAATTAATATTTTTCTTTCTACTAGACTTCCTAAAATATATGAGCCGCATAAAATAGATGGTAAGAGAATTAATTAACATTTTTTCTACTGTTCAATTTGAAAAATACTCCTAAAACAAGACTCTGTTAAGAAAATACTTCTATAAGAGATGTACGTTAAACTAGAGAACAAATCAGTTTTCCTATTGGGAGAACATGATTGATGCTTATCTAAATTGATTCGATTGCATGTCTAGATGGTGGATGCTTGATTTTCTAACCCTCAACTTTTTCACTGTTTTTGTCAGCATAATAGAATTCAGCATGTGTGTATATATATATGTTCTTTGTTTCGATTCAAAATCATTTTTTAGGATCAAAATTTTCGCTCAAACAAGAATTAGTTGGATCAAAAATAAAATTTTGTGTTCACTATTATATTTTTTTTATAGTTTACAGGTCGTAGATGAATGTTGGTTGGCTTTGAAGAATTTCTTATGTAAAGGTTAGGTTTAATTTTATTGTCTTGATATCATTATTATCTTATTGTTTTATTTTAATTTACAGATGCTAGATGAATAGGGGTAGGCGTTCGAAATTTGATTCAGTATTTTTAAAGTTCGGGTTTGATAATCGGTATTTGAACATAGATACCACATACCATACTTATAAACATCTATTTGGTAGTTTGGTAATCGGTTAATTAAACTTCGGTTCGGTATGATATTTGGTAATACCATATTAAAGTTGGAGATGTTTAAATGTACTTTTAAACTTCAAAGAGTATATTTAATAGAAACCCTATTTAGTATTCTTTTTGTTGCATTTTACAAATATATTACCAAGGTCCAAGCGATTCTTTGGAATGACTAGTAGTACTATTGTCTATTGGGTTGAGTTAGATACACACACATATATATACATACATACATACATATATGTTCGATGTACTACTGATAATTCTGACACTTAGCCATAAAATTCACTATGTCGCATTTCATCCAACCCCACCAATAAAGCTATTTTAAGTCGTGGTACATTTTCGTTGCACCATTATGTATGAACTACCTCGTACGACGAGCCTCAACAAGTATGATCTGAATCAAGTCACCTATATGAGGTACACAAACTCGCCCCCTAATCCTCAAAAAACCCTCGTCATCAAGAATAACCTCATTAGCCTTACCTTGCAATACTTTGTCATAAACCTTGCTTAACTTTACATCTTTAAACTTCTTAGCTTTAATTTGGTCAAGAAATGTAGACCTCGCCTCTATATTAGCTAGCAAACCTTCTCTCTCAGATACCTGAAGTCTCATAAAATTGTTAGATAGAGACTAGACCTCCCTAGCCAAATGACATCTAGAAACACCCAAACACGCCCAAAATACTCATACTATTTATCTTTCGACTCAATGCATCCACTACTATATTGGTCTTATCCGAATGATAAAAAATTAAAATATTATAATTCTTGAGTACTTCCATCCAGCTACATTGTGTTAGATATATATCTCTTTGAGTAAAGATGTGTTGTACTACGGTGGTCAGTGAACACTTCAAATTTCACCCAATACAAACAATGTCTCCATATCTTAAGTGCAAACACCACAATAACCAACTTCTACTTTCAACTGCCTGGAAGTATAAGCAATTGTGTTCTCTTCCTGCATCAAAACAACATCTAAAAGAAAATGTGAGGCATCACAAAATATAATAAAACACATACCTTCTTCCAGCAAGTTAAGAATAGCAGCAGTGGTTAACAAAGTCTTGAGCTTTTGGAAGCTTTCCTCACACTTTTTTGTCCAAACAAAAGAAATCAATTTTTGGGTCAGATGAGTCAAGTGAGAAGTTGTCATGACTCAATTTATGAGTCATGATTGCACCTACTAAATTCTGTCATTAGGTAAGCTAAACTGTAACCCAGAGCTAATGCAATGGATTAATTCAGAAGAAATTTCCATCATAGGCAAATTTTCAAGAATCGATTTAATGAGAAGCAAGTGTTCTAAAATAATAAAACACAGTCAAAATAAGATACCAATCCCACGACCTGGTAGAGCCAATACAAGAGAATTTATTAAGGCGTAGTCTTATGTTGTCCAATGTCAATCTCTTTGGATTCTTTCTTGGGTACGACTGGACCATGATAGTCATATGGTCTGGTCACGAGTTAGGGCAATGGAGTCGTATGGTGGACAGTGTGTGGCGTCCAACCTTTTTTCCTAGTGATGACTGGATGGTACCTGTTGTATGTTGTGGTGACGAGTTGGAGGGTCAACTTATACCCACCTGTGGTAATTTAATAATTTTAAGTGGGGTATTCTAGATATTTTGCTCTTTTAACCTCCTTTGGATACCACGACATAAAATGCCTTTAGGGCCTTCATTAACTAATTATTCTTAATCAAATACTCTTAAAATCTCTCTCAAACTCTCTGTTCAAGCAAGAGGCTAGGGTTTCTTCAAGACAATCAATTAGGGGCTTTCAAGAGTGATTCTCTTCATCTTCCTTAGTGTCTAAGGCATGTAACTCCTCCCTCATTGTTAGTTAAACAAAAATCATGTGTTTTAATACTTGGTTTTCATGGTATTGTTATGATTTTGACTTAATGGTTAGGTGTTCTGGATATTCATGGTTGAATAATGTTTCTAATGGTTTAATGATGTTTCTTTCAGGCTTCTAATATGATTTTGACATTGTGGAATGCATGGTAATGGTAAATAGCTTTAGGGGTACTTTAGATTCTCCCAAATTACTTCATTATGGTTTTGAAACATATATGCCCTCAACCTATTTGTTGAAATGTCAATGAGAATGATTTTGTCACATAGTTTGACTATTCTTGAAATCTTTGCATTGCATAAAAGGTAGTGAAACTTTAATCAGTTTGATTGGTTTTAAATAACTTGGAAAAGCCTTGATGGCCTTGGTCTTGGTTTAACTAAAAATTTTGGAATTATCTTGGTTTAATGGATTTGGTATGGCTTAAAAGGATAGACTTGCAAGCTCTAAATTTTGGTATGATGATACCACAAATTAATGCCTAATGAAAATACTCTTTGGTAAATGGTTTGGTTATTTTCAAATGGTTTAATAAATAAAAGGGGGTTGAGTAGCAAATTCGTAGAAGGTGGGGGTATCAGGGGGATCGCTATTGGAAACTCACGTTTTTCAATGTGAAGGTGGTCTTTGTGACCATGTGCATTATGTCATACTTTATATTTTGGGGGATGTACTAGTCAACCCAGGTTTTATTCCCCAGTAGTGCGACTAACACGCACTGGGGCCCTTTCAGCAGGGAAAGTTTAACCCATATAACCTGTGGGTGGTTTTAGGACGACTAAGCTACATAGCCTAAGTTAAAGTTTTAAATACATGCTAAACCTAGTTCCCTTTCTCGACACGATATAGATGTATATATGTGATTGCATATGATTATTTGACTTGGTTTTGAATGATGACATTATTTTTTCTTTATCCCAGCGTACATGGTAGCGTTTACTCCACAAACCGTCTTCAGGCATTGTATCCCCACGCGATGCAGGAACCGACCATACTACCATTCCTCCTTCTCAGTGACTTAGACTTTAGGGATAACTTTGAGTCAGACTGAAGTGGTGAGCTGCCATACTCCAGAAGACTCAATTTCATGCTATGAGCCTCTTTTATTTTTGTTATTTCTTTGGATTGGTTTTGGCTGTGGTCGGGGGCATGTCCCGACCGGATGTTATTGATTCTGGTTTGAGGCTTTGTCGGACTACTATGGGCATGGGCAGTGTCGGTGTTGGTGTTAGCCTTGGTATTGATATTAGCATTAGGGTTGGCACCGATTGGACAATTGGTTAAGGTTGTTGGATTATGATTATGATTATAGATTTTATTTAATGTCTTTAAACTACTATTGTTTTATCTTATTGTATATTCGGAATTCCTCCGACATAGGGTGCAGGGCGGTTATGATTGGGTATTGGGGGTGGTCTCCAGTCCTGGTTGGACTTGAGATGCTCGACACGACTATGCCCTGGTTTGGGTCGTGTCACTACTTTAGTGGATTTAATTCAAATGTTTGAAATGTTTTAAGAGATAAATCACTTAAACTTGAAAGTAACTGATCAAACTGATCGGAGGAAGAAATTCAAACCCACATTGCAAGGTTCTTTCGTTTAAAATCTATGATTTAGAAAGTCAAAAGTGTCAAATAAATTTATTGATGGTAATCAGACTGTTTGAAATCTAAAGTACAAGTTGTGAATGACTATTTTACGAAGTTGAAAACACCATCGTTGAAGTTTAAAGATTTTTTTGGTAACTAACAATTTTTTATTAAGCACCAAAAGTGCTTCAATAAAAAACAATAGCAAGCTAAACTCAATTCACTATATCTATATCCTACTCAAGAGCAACACTAATAGACTACAGTATGAATAACAGTTTGTAGTCCAGGTGTAGCTTAAACACAAACATCATAAACAATCTCCTTGCCTACTAGGCTACTACCTCTCATGGTCTTCTCTTCTTCTAAAATATCCTTATATTTCTCCCAATCCATAAGGCATACGAAATTTCCATATAGGTCATTTGTATCTCATAGCTCTTGGAGATTCTCTCTTTGCTTCTCTAATCATCCATTGCTAATGTTGGTCCCTTGTAGCAACTTCATAGTTCTATTTCTGCAACCATGACAATACTTTGTTCCATACTTTCCTGGCTTATTCAAATTAGACAAATAAATGATCCCTTGATTCTTCATGAACTTGGTACATGCAATACTGCGTGTCTATATCTTTTCCCCATTTGTACAGTCTATTAGCTGTAAGTAATTTCCCTTAGAGAGACAGCCAAAACTAACTTTAGGCGTTTCTACATTCTATACATGCAAAGATTTCCATGACATTTTACTCCTGGAGATTAAAGAATGTAGATACACCTGCCTAATCATACTCTGGCCAGTATTTTGGGGCTGCAAACCTGTCAATGATGCTCTAGCTTCAAAGATTTTCCTGATTATCTTGCTTACTTATTTGAACAATGTAACATAATCTATTTATTGGATATTAATGTAATAAGTTGTGAATCTACCTTATCCAAAGCTTATCCTGCTTGTTTGCAATATCCCAACATAGCTTAGCTATAACTTCTCTATTCCATAAGTACATGTTGGTAATATTAAGTTCATATATACTCATAAGAGAGCACACCCTATCCTAGGATAGTAGAGCCTTTTTGGTAATACTGCCACTCCCAGACCATAAGTAACTCCTACAATGAGCCCCAATAAATTTCAACACCTTAGTTGGAAGTATGAATAAATTAAGCCCATAAAGCTTAGATTCTAAATAAGACTACCTAGATAAGTTGGACCCTGCCTGCATATGATAGCTTTTTGACAATCCAACATGATATTTTTGCTTCAATCTTTGTAATGAGGTGCTGCCACTAGATAAATAAGATCCTCAGAGTAAATAAAGGCACCCCTAAATATTTAAAGGGTATGTCTCATTCTGGTTCAAATGAGCTAAAATTTTCTCCTTTACATGTTTTCCAACACCACTAAAATACACAAATCTCTTACTCAAATTTGCATGTAGCCCTGAAGCCTTAGATAAAGTGTCAAAACATTTAGTGAATGCATTCGAAAGACTAAATCTTCTCTTGTAAACAACAACAGGTCATCAACATAGCATAAGTGGTTAATCCAAGCTTAGCACATCTGCTATGATACTAAAACCTCCTGTCTTCCTTGATTTGACGCAATAGTCTACTTAGATACTCCATTCCAATGGCAAATAAGAAAGGGAGGAAAAGTTCCCTTGCCTCATCTCGTTAGTTGCTTGAAAAAGGGTGGATAGTTCCTTATTAATCATAATATTGTAACTTACACTTCTCACACATTCCATAATCCAGCTCATGTATTGTACTGTAAACCCCAACTTAATCATCACTTGCTCCAAATATGACCACTCCATAAAATCGTTTGCTTTTTGAAGATCCAATTTTGATCATACATCTAAGGGTAATATGCTTTATGTTATAGCCTTTTGCAATTTCTTGAGCAAGAATAGTGTTACTTCTCGTCTTTTCCCAGGAATAAAACCTGCTTGAGCCTCTAAAATTACTGTTAGAATCACCTTTCGCATTCTATTAGCCAAAATCATAGATATAATTTTATACAAGACATGCAACATTCTGTGGCTCAGTACTCTTTAATTGAAGCAGTATTACAGTTCTTAGGGATCAAGGTAATGGATGTATAGTTGATATGCTTGTACATTTTACCAATTTTGATGAAATCAAGTATTGCCTCTATGATGTCATGCTTCACTTGCTCTATTATACCCATATATTCCAAGTGCTTTTTCATCTCCAATTGCCTTTAGGCCTCCCTCTATTTTATATGTAGTCACAGGTGCATTAAATTGTATTCTTTGTTGTTGTGTTAACCTTGTCCCCTTCTGCATGACCTCTTTGTGCACAACAGGAAGACTAGAAGTGTTGGTGCCCATAAAGCCTTTGTAGAAATTAATCACCTCCTCATCCTTATTAGTGAGTGTATGTCTTGTTAAAGTAGTGAGTGTTGTGATGTTTTTCCTTTGATTTCTTTCCTTAAACACAATAAATAAATACTTGGAGTTTGAGTCACCTAGATTGATTCACTTAGCCCTAGACTTCTCTTAAAAAGCACTCTCATCTATGAGTGACCACTTTTCTAGCTTCTATATAATCTTTTTCTCTTGCTCTTGCAGGACATTGTTCCACTGATTTCTCAACTTTTTCAATCTATGCTTGAGACCCTTTAATTTGAGCCATACATTTTCCATCGATCCAGTAGCATGCCTGCATTTCCATTCTCCAGAAACAATGATGTAGTAATCTTTGTGCTCACTCTAAATACTGACGAACCTAAAAGGGATCTTGATGTTGGTTTGTGTAGTTGACAGATTCACCACCATAGGGGAATGGTCAGAAACATTTGCCAGGCCATACTCAACAATCACTTCCCCTACTGCATTATTCAATCATGATTGCCTAGTGCTCTGTCCAGTCTGCTACATACCCTGTTATATCTTAATTATTTGTTCGCCTATGTGAAGTAATCATCGTTCCAATTTAGCTCACTCATATATAGGTCCTAGATACACTTCGTAAAATATTTAATGTCAGTATACTATACATAATTACCACTCAATCTGTCCTAAGGAAATAAGAGGGCATTGAAGTCCCTCATATTATCTAAGGCCCTGATAAAGTAGGGTCTAAAGCTTTAAGATATCCCCACAAAGTTTTGCACTACTGTTAAAAACCAGTCAATTCCAGTACTTTGTTGCACTTGAAATGAACAATCTAATCCTCCTATCTTAATGGTGTTGTTGTAGACTGTTATCTTCAACGTTTTTGGGTACAAGAATCTGTATATATATGCAACAATAATTTCAACACAAGTTCAAGTTTAAGGCAAGAACACTTATGAAGTTCTTTAACACCTTCAACACAAGATTACGAATAATCTATCCAAGAAGTATGTTAATTTTCAGAAATGAGATGAAATAGAATTTTTTTTTTTAAGGCCAAGTACCCCAACTTCACGGAGTATCCTTAAAGAATAATTCCCCTCACTGTACCTGAGGTTATGGAATCTTCCTCCCAGGATAAAATGGCCAAACAAACCAACTGTAGCGGTACCTCAAACAATTGGAATTTCTTTGAACTCACTCAACGATTTGATTGATCACACGGAATATTTTTGAAGACAAGAAGAGTTTGTCTGTTCAGAAAATTTTTCCGTACCTAAACCTGTGGATGAAAGCAGGTTTATATAGCCATCAGGTGCCTCTTCTGAAAGGTGGCAATGGTTCACTTAAAAGGTGTGACCTTTCTGAAAAACCATGACTGTTCGCCAAAGAATGCGTTTTTTCTGAACAGACATACCATTTCATGAATCAGTGTGTCATTTCGTTGAAGAGTTGTATCCCTTCTGAAGCATCAATTCGCTTCTGCTCTGCATTTCGAAACAGTGTTTCCGCCACTGCATGCATGCATATAAATGGAAGATCAAAACACATAAACAATTTGTGTTTTTCCTTTTGGAATTTTCGGATTAAATTTCTGTCAAAAAAAACTTTGTCCAAAAAGATAGATCTCATCGATCGATCATTTGCCAAATCCAAATTTGAAGCCGAGCGAGCGACGGCGACGGGGCGAGGCACCACCTTGTTCTTGCCTCACTATCCATGTGGATTAAGTGCTTCTTATTATAAATACTTCAAAGTCATTTCCCCCACCAATGTTGGAGAATTAGTGAACTTTTCATTAAAAGAGTACACTTTTCATTTTAGTGTCTCTCTTTCTCTCCACTATTTTTCCTTCATTTTTCCTTCACACTTTTCATACATATTGAACCCAACAATCTCCCACATAAATGGGGAATGCCTACTTTTTTGTAAAATTTTACGGATAAGTATATGATCATCAAGCAAAGACTGATTGCATCTAGATAAGTGGGTTTTCCACTGAACTTTCAGTAGTAAACATGCATCGGATGAACTTGGTCAATCAGTAGATTTGATATCTTTGAACCGTCGAGCTTTAATGTACACCTAGACAACACATGTCACACAACCAACCTTTTACCATTTATAGTTCTCATGATTTTATTCTTTTCATCCATGAACATGTCCCGATTTCATGAGAGCTTAGAGAATAGGCCTTTACTAACATTCTCCTTGAAGCGGCTTCCAGTTCGCCCTTACATAGGTGATTTCTAAACATTCAATCCTATAAATTAAACTATTTGGTCAAATCTGCCAAATTTAGATAATCTTTTAAAGACTTCATACCATAAGTCTTATTCTCGTTTACTAAATATTGTCGACATCATAAGAATGGGTTGGGAATTTGACAATATTTAACTATCAGACACAACTTTGTTTGATCTCCTTAAACCTAGCTCTTGGGATCTCCAATCTGCTAGGTAGAGTTACTGCCATGCTGACTTGTCCTAGGCCTTAAAACCATTCCTTTGGATGTTATCTCAACTCCTTCTCTAGATAGGCCTTTTGTAAGTGGATCCGACACATTATACTTTGACTTCACATAGTCAACAGTGATAATTCCACTAAAGAGAAGTTCTCTAACAGTATTATGTCTCCGTCTTATGTGACGAGATTTATCGTTATACATCATACTCCCTATCCTACCTATTACTGCTTATCTATCACAATGTATACATATCGGTGCCACTGGTTAGGGCCAATAAGGAATACCTTCCAAGAAATTTCGGAGCCATTCTGCTTCTTCACCGGCTTTATCCAATACAATAAATTCAGATTTCATTGTAGAGCGAGCAATACGAGTCTGTTTGGATGATTTCCAAGAGACCGCTCCTCCATCGATAGTAAATACATATCCACTCATGGATTTTACTTCGTTCGATCCGGTGATCCAATTTGTATTACTATATCTTTCAAGTACCACAGGATATTTATTATAATGTAAAGTATAGTCTTGAGTGTATTAAGATACCCCAAAACTCTTTTTATCGCTATCCAATGAGTTTTATTAGGATTATTCGTGTACCGACTCAACTTACTTATAGCGCATGCTATGTCTAGTCGTGTACAGTTCATTATATACATTAAACATCCCAATACTCTTGCGTACTCCAATTGTGAGCCACTTTCACCTTCATTCTTTTAAAGTGCAAAGCTCACATCCAATGGAGTCTTGGCAATACCAAATTCCATATTCTTGAATTTTTCAAGTACCTTTTCAATATAATGAGACTATGACAATGCCAACCTTGTGGAGTTCTATGGATTCTTATCCCTAAGATCACATTCGTAATTCCAAGGTCTTTTATATCGAACTTGCTCTCAAGCATTCGTTTCATTGCATTTATGTCTGAAATATCTCTACTGATGATCAACATATCATCCACATATAAACACACAATGACTTGGTGATTTGGAATGTCTTTGATATAAACACATTTATCACACTCATTAATTTTGAATCCGTTTGCCAACATGGTTTGGTCAAACTTTGTATGTCATTGCTTAGGTACTTGTTTTAGTCCAAAAGTGACTTAACAAGTTTACACACCTTATTTTTTTTCCTGGACCACAAAATCCTTACGTTGTTCCATGTAAATTTCTTTCTCTAATTCTTTATTTAGGAATGCAGTTTTCACATCTATTTGATGAATTTCAAGACCATATTTCGCCGCCAAGGCAATTAACATTCGAATCGATGTTATCTTTATTACTGGAGAGTATATATCAAAGTAATCAAGGCCTATTTTTTGTTTGAAGTCTTTTACTACAAGTTTTGCCGTATATTTGTCAATAGTACCATCAATTTTTATTTTTCTTTTGAAGATCCATTTAGATCCTAAAGGTTTATTTCTGGGAGGAAGATCAACCAAATAACATGTCTGGTGGCTTAAAATTGAATCAATCTCACTATCGATTGCCTCTTTCCAAAAGGATGAGTCCGAAGATGCCATCACTTCCTTAAATATTTGAGGCTTATTTTCTAAGAGAAATGTTACAAAATCCAATCCAAACGAAGTTGACGTTCTTTGACGTGTACTACGTCTTGAATTCTCATCATTATGCATATTCTCAATTGGTTCATCTCGAGGTCGTTTAGACCTTCCACTAGAGTGTTCATGTCTAGTTTTATATGGATAAATGTTTTCAAAGAATTCAATGTTATCTGATTCAATTACTGTATTTCATTAATATCCGAATGTTCGGATTTATGAACCAAAAACCGACATGCTTTACTACTTTTAGCATATCCCATGAACACACAGTCCGCCGTCTTAGGTCCTATCTTGACCCTTTTAGGCATTGAAACTTGGACCTTTTCTAGACACCCCCACACTTTGAAATATTTCAAGTTGGGTTTCCTTCCTTTTTATTTTTAATAAGGATTTGATTGTGTCTTACTATGGGGAACTCTATTGAGTATTCGATTAGCTGTAAGGATATCCTCCCCCAACAAGCTTTGCGGTAAACCTAAATTATGAGTAAGACATTCATCATTTCCTTCAAAGTTTGATTTTTCCTTTCCGCAATTCCATTAGATTGAGGTGAATACGGGGCCATAGTTTGATAGACAATTTCATTTTCTACACATATTTCGGTGAAAGGAGATTCATATTCTCCGTCCCTATCACTTCTTATAGGTTTGATCTTTTTCTCTAACTAATTTTCAACTTTAGTTTTGTATTGCCTAAATGCATCTATTGCTTCATCTTTACTATTTAGCAAGTAGTCATAATAATATCTAGTGCAATCTTCTATAAAAGTTATGAAATACTTTTTCCCACCACATGATGATGTTGACTTCATATCACAAATGTCAGTGTGGAATAAGTCTACGGGATTGGAATTTCTTTCAACGGATATATACAATTGCTTAGCATACTTTGATTCCACAGAAGTTTGACACTTTGATTTATTACACTCAAAGTTTGGCAAAACTTCTAAGTTAATCAGTTTTCATAATGTTTTGTAATTAACACGGTCTAGTAGTTCATGCCACAAATTGGGATACTCAAGAAAGTAAGAAGAATTTGAAATTTTATTGATTTCAATATTCATTACCTTCATTTTGAATAGGCCCTCATTGAGGTAGCCTTTTCCTACTTACACTTCTCATTTTCTAAGTATAATTTTTCTAAAAACAAATACATATTTGAATCCATTCTTGTCTAGAAGTGAAACGAAAATCAAGTTCTTTCGTAACTCCAGAACATACAAGACATTGGTAAGTGCCAACACTTTGCCAGAAGTCATCTTCAAGCACATTTTTCATGTTCCTTCCACTTTTGCAGTAGTGAAGTTTGCCATGTAGATCTTTTCTTCTACTTGAGCCAGACTTGTTAGCACAAACATAGTGGGTGGAACCAGAATGCATCCCCCATTTGCGAGGATTTGCCACCAAGTTGCATTCGGAAAGCATAGTACACAGATCATCTATTTCTTTCTTAGATTCAGCCAGATTTGCTTGGTCCTTCTTCTTCCCTTTCTTCAGGGAACGACAATCCATAGACTTGTGGACAATCTTGCCACAGTTGAAGTACTTTCACTTGAATTTCTTCTTGGGTTAATTGCTTTCATTTCCAGATTTCTTTCACTTTTTAGAGTTGTTTTGGTCATCTTCCACAATGTTTGCTCCACTCATTGCAGAATTATCTCTTGACCTTCTTTTCACAGTCTTATTATTGTAATACCCCATACTTCTACTTAGCTTGAAATCATCTCAAGTATGTTAGAAACTTACTTTGAAAGATGAATCCACTTTTATATACGTGGAATTTTTAAGATTTTCACTTTTTGTCATGTGGAAAATTGAATTAGCTTTCCAACGATACCAATTTCATCCAAATCCAGTATTGGGGTAGAAAGTTATGGTCATTTTGCAGAAAGCAGTCAAAACTACCCAGGTGCGATGATGAGGGCCG
The DNA here is from genome assembly GCF_002878395.1 of Capsicum annuum. Classification (NCBI taxonomy): domain Eukaryota; kingdom Viridiplantae; phylum Streptophyta; class Magnoliopsida; order Solanales; family Solanaceae; genus Capsicum; species Capsicum annuum. Next base: position 174,716,757 of record NC_061113.1, read on the forward strand.
ACGGACCGTCAAGCTAGCAATAGACCATCGCCTAAACCATCGCAGCAGAGGCAGTGAGACCACCTTCAGCCTAAGGGCGACGGCTCAGGCCTATGGACCATTGATCTAGCGATGGACTGTCGACCAAGCCGTCGCAGCAGAGGTAGTGAACCCCTATTCTGCCCAGGTGCAATGGTTAGGATCGATGAACCATCGACCCAGCGACAGACCATCGCACCCACCATTGCATAGTTCATTCAGTTATTTTAAAGTCATTTTTAAAAGGGTATTTGGATCTTTTTCCATCCATTTTAACCTCTAATTATCAGATCAAGACTTATAAGTTCATTATCCATCTACAATATCAAATTAGGGCTTTCTTTAAAAGATAATCCCCAAGAAATAAGATCTAAATCTTCTTCAAGAAACTAAGAGATTCAAGTTCTTCAAGTCCAAGAACTTCAAGAAACTCACAACCCAGGTATGTCATGTGTTGATTTATGGGTCTTTTTCACCCATGAAGCTCAAGAATATCTTTTCAAAATACAAGATTTGTGTATTTATGACTGTTCATGATTTAAATAGAATTGAAATTCATGCTCATGATGTTGTAGGGTTTTGATTCATGTTTTAAATTACATATTCTAATGATTGGCCCTAGTATATGAAGATTTTTATAATAATCATGATAAACCCCCCTTAAATTTATACGTTGATTGATGTATCCATGATTATCAAATATGTTGATGATTGAATAACAAAAGCATTCTCCCCATGTGTTCGATTAAATGCCTATGTGAAGGAAAAGTGGCATACTAGTATGATAATATGAGATCCTCAATCATGTACACATTTATGCATATCAAATGTTTGATAAAATATCTTAGTCAGTGAATTATGGATACATATGTAGCCCTTGTGGTGCTTTAGAACTTCTACTTCATGAAATCTCCAACTTATTGTATTATGGATTGTGATGTTAGTAATGTATTCAAGAAAGTCATGCTTTGTCATTTTTATGCTATTGAGTCCTGTGGGTATTTATGCCCGACAATTTAGTTGTATGCCTAGAGCCAATGTCATGTTTTCAATATACTCTCAGTGAAGCCATGTCCATAGAACTCAGTCAGTCATGTGACTTAGGAAAGTTCAGTAATATAGTAATCTCAGTACTATTCCGTTAGTCAACAAAACTCAGTTAATTCAGTCCAGTTCAATTCAGTAATCCATGTTCAGTGTCTATTCAGATAGGAGTAGGAATTAGCACCGAGTGAACCCAAGGATGGGAACACACACTATCAGATGAGGGTGTGATTCTTAGAAAACATCTTTGCATTCTAAAACTGTGTAGCCAGCATAGGTTGAGACATCAACACTGTCAGATGAGGGTCCCACCATTCTCTTTTGGGGACACTGTCAGATGAGGGTCACCCATAACTTGTTCTTACCAGTGGCGCGTGGTAGTGACACCTTTAAAATTGGGGTTACAGATTAGACCTTAACTTAACTATAATACATTATTTGGGGCATGTCAGTTAGATGACTACTTCCCACAGGTTTAGTATAGAATCAGGACAGTTAGATAATGTAACACCCCGCCAAATCGTCCAAGCGTTAGTCTCATTTATTTTGACTTCCTAAGTGAGTAAAGTTTAAACCATATAGAATTTTCCTAATTTCAAATTTTCATCACATGGGAAATTTGATATGCTTTCCGCAGATTTAAGATTTGCCCAAATCTGATACCCGGCAAGAAATTATGGCTAATTTAAGTCCTAATAAAAAAATACCGTTATTTTAGTGTTTGGCGCGTCACGGAGGGGGTCTATTTAACAATTGTCGAATTCTAGTAGCCTAGCGCGATTTTGGTGCATCGCGCTGAAGTTCCAGGTCCCAACCAGTGGGACAACATGGTGGCTCCGTGTTTCGGTGACCCTAAGAATCCCATTCGTTAATTTCCAGTGGCCCATAAAGTCGGGCTCCTAGTTATATTTTATTCCGTCTCATTAAGGGTATATTAGGTATTTTACACCCCCTCTTATCAGCTTAAACATGAGATTACACTCCCAAGTGACCATATTATTCATACTTTCTTCAAAAAATCACAAGAACATTCTCTAGGGTTTCAAACTAAAAATCCAATTAACTCAAGATTCAACCGTGGGTTTTCAAAATTGAGTGAAGATTTGGAATCCCCAAACCGTAGGCTTCAAGAATAATCCATCAAATTTCTAAATTAAAGTACGTGGGATTTATCCTAAATCTACATGGGCTTGTTGAAAACACCCAATTATGATTTTAAAAATCATCAAGCATGAATTTGTTAAAGGGGTTTTGAGATACATGATTTTATTATGCTTTATACATGTTTAATGATATTGTTGTTTTGGCCTTTAGGTCTTATCCCCTTAAATTGATTTACACATATAAGTATATGTATGAAACTTGAAATTGAAGATTTTTTTGAGAGCACAAATAATGAAAATCCCTCTCTTTTGATAATCTTATGTTTATGATCTTATTGTGATTGATTTAAATGCATGATTCACGGCTTGAAAATATTTTACTCAAATACCATAGTATTTTGATCATGATTTAGATATTTATGAGAGGGAGTTTCTTGATGTAAATATATTTTATTAAAAGAGAAAGATTTGCATGAGATCAAGTGCTTTGACATGGCCACCTTGCATCATTGAAAGTTTGACAATAGAGCTGCATATATGTGTTTACATGAGTTTTAAAGAAAGAGTTATTTGAAATAATTGATTGATATGGTGGTCACGAATTTATGTCTTGGAAACAGAGAGTGTAATATGCCAATGATGGCTCAGAGATGTGACTTGCAAGTCAATAGTATGACGGTACCATAAGTATGTATGCCATAACAGAGTATGTTTTTCAGAGTTTGATTTCATAGAATGCATTATTAATATGGTGGTCTCGAATTTATGTTTAGGAAACAGATAGTGTAATATGCCAATAATGGCTCAGAGATATGACTTGCAAGTCAATGGTATGACGATACCATAAGTATGTATGCCATAACAGAGTATGTTTTTCAGAGTTTGATTTCATAGAATGCATATATTAAAGAGTTAAAACTGGGCTTAAAGAGGGTTAGGTGGTTACCCGAAGAAGGTTTGAGTTCAAGTAACTCTTAACCTAAAAATCGTGATTTGCCTATCTGGGTATATTATTTTACGCTGGACACGGCCGTGTGGCGTGGCAGAGTCAGATACTCTAACCCTTGCGGCATACTTGGGTTGAGGGCTTCCCCGCCGAGTCAATGGTGGATTCTATTTAGCCCGTAGAATTTCAGAGTTGTAGGGTATACCACCTAACGCAGAAGTAAATCAAAGAGTGTCACAGAGTTCAAATGATTTTACAGAGTCTTTCAAAAATGCCTACGAGATTTCTTACTATATGATATGTTTATGAAATATTTTAAATTGCTCTCAGGTATGTTGAAAATATTATTTTGGATTCGCTCTGCGTACTAGTACAATTGTATTGACCCCCTACCGCCCAGGTTTGGAGGCTCAGTCTAGGGGTCCAGCTAATTAGTAGAGTATCCAGGGAGAAGTGATCTGTGCAATGGTGAGTCTTCTTTGTTCCAGAAGGCCTGTCATTTCAGATTACGTTATTCCTTTATTTTGGTCTACTGGGAGCCTTGTCCCAGCTTTTCAGGCAGTTATCTTTAGATCATGTAGTAGGGATTTCGCAGACTGTTCCAGATGTTATTTAGTTGATTTCAGATTTCATTCTGTATGGTTTAACTAAATCTAAAGTATGACTATGTTTCCATATTAGATTATAATTCTGCATTTTCTTTTATTATATGAATGTTATGTATGATTACTAAATCAGATAGAGTAGGACGTTCGGGTTTTTATGGTTCAGGATGTCTGTCATGGTCAGGCCCTAGTTCGGATCGAGGCAAACTTAGTATCAGAGCATGGTTCATAGTCCCAGGGTGTCTACAAAATTGCATTGGGTAGAATCTTATTTATGGGTATGTAGCACGCCAAACTTATAAGTAGGACAGATGAGGTCCGTCCTACTGATGGGATGAGGACCCGAAACAGAGCTCAGACTCCAGAGATTGATACTACTCCAGAAGTCCCACCTACTCAGACCAGCCCACCTAGGGCTCCTAGAGCTCTTCGAACGGGGACTAACCACACTCATTCTCGCGAGAGAGAGATATCTAATGCAGAATTCAGGCAGTTCATTCATATGCTTGCACGGTCGGAAGATATTGGGTCTGTATCTATTACGTCTGAGGCTACAATAGTGGGTCAGTTCATGAGAATGAACCCACCCAAGTTTACTGGTACTAAGGTAGAAGAGGATCCACAGGATTTATGGACGAGATGGAGAAGATCTTTAAGGTGATGTATGTAGGTGAGGTAGAGGGGGTTGAGTTAGTAGCTTACCAGCTTAAGGATGTAGCGAACCAATGGTATAACGAGTGGGAAGATTCAAGGTTTGAGGGTGTTGATCCCACAGTTTGGGCCAAGTTTGTGGAAGCCTTCCTCGATTATTCTTTCCTCTTGAGCTGAGAGAGGCCAAAGCTGAAGAGTTTATGAATCTAAAATAGGGAAAGATGAGTGTCCAGGAGTGCACTCTGAGGTTCAACCAACTAGCTTGTTATGCTCCAGAGATGGCTAGTAATATGAGAGCTCGAATGAGGAAATTTGTATCTGGCCTTTTGGATGACTTAGTGCTTGAATGTCAGGGAGCAATGTTAAACCAGGACATGGATTTTGCCAGACTAATAGTCAATATGCAGTAAGTTGAGGAAAAGAAAAAGAAAATCGCTGAATCTAGAGAGAAGGATAGGCAGGCAAAGAGAGCCTAGACAGCAGACCGGAGCCACAGTCAGCAGCAGAGTGGGAATTGGGGTAACAAATGGCAGAAGAAGAAGTTTTAGGGTAATGCACAGTCTATAGCCAATGCTCCAGTGTCCAGACCCCTAGCTGGATAGCGCCTCCAGGATTTTCAATCCAGGAAGGGGCCAAGAATTCAGGGTTCATAGTCTCAAGGAAGTATAGCTCATACCTCTTAGACATACTTGCACTATGAGAGATGCAGGAGGAATCATCCAGGGTGATGTCAGTTTGGCACTATGGTATGTTATTCGTGTGGTTATCCAGGCCATATCCAGAGAGACTGTCCGGAAGGAAAGGGTAATGTTGGTGGAGCCAAGTCATAGGCTAATTCTTCTGCACCACCACCGCCTCAGAAGGGTGTCACTTCAGCTGCCGGAAGTGGCTACAATCAATTGTACGCCTTGACTAACCGCCAGGAGGTAGAGGCCTCACTGGATATAGTTACTGGTACGCTGCAAATCTTTTCCCATGATGTATATGTGTTACTTGATCCTGGGTCTACCCTGTCTTACGTGACACCTTATGTGGCTGTTAGTTTTGGGTTTGAGCCCAATGTAATTGCTGAAACTTTTTTTGTTTCTACTCCGGTGAGAGATTTTCTTATGGATAGGAGGGTGTATAAAAATTGTGTGGTGACTGTTTGTGGGCAGGACACTGTGGAAGACCTTGTAGACTTAGACATAGTTGATTTCGATACTATCCTGGGGATGGGCTGGCTCCATTCGTGTTATACCATGTAGATTGTAGAACCCAAAAGGTTACATTTTTCTTCCCGAATAAACCAATAGTAGAATGGGAGGGACATTCCTTAGCACCTAGAGGGCACTTTATATCTTACCTCAGAGCCCATAAACTCATTTCTAAGTATTGCTTGTATCATCTTATTCAGGTTAAAGATTCGAATACTAAAAGCCTTTCTCTTCAGTCTTCCCCTGTGGTAAATGAGTTCCTAGAAGTTTTTCCTAATGATCTCCCAGGCATACCACCTGATAGAAAGATAGATTTTGGTATTAATTTGTTGCCCGATACCCGTCTCATCTCTATTCCGCCATATAGAATGGATTCTGCAGAACTGAAATAGTTGAAAGAACAGTTAGCAGATCTTCTAGACAAAAATTTTATTCATCCTAGTGTTTCTCCCTGGGGTGCACCTGTACTCTTCGTGCGAAAGAAAGATGGTTCCCTTCGTATGTATATAGATTATTGTCAGTTGAATAGGGTCACTGTTAAAAATAAATATCCTCTTCCTAGAATTGATGATCTTTTTAACCAGCTTTAAGGTGCTAGATATTTTTTAAAGATAGACCTTCGCTCGAGATACCATCAGTTGAAAGTTAGAGAGTCACACATTCCTAAAATAGCTTTCTAAACCAGATACGATCATTATGATTTCTTAGTCATGTCCTTCGAGTTGACTAACGCCCCTGCAACCTTCATGGATCATATGAACATGGTGTTCTGTTAGTTTCTGGATTTGTTTGTCATAGTTTTTATTGATGATATCTTGATTTATTCTAAGAGTGAGAAGGATCATGCCAATCACCTCCAAATCATCCTTCAGACTCTCAAAGATCGTAGGTTTTATGCAAAGTTTTCCAAGTGTGAATTCTGGCTTAATGCTATTGCTTTCTTGGGGCATATTATGTCTAGTGGCGGGATTAAGGTTGATCCCTAAAAGGTTGAGGCAGTGAGAAAATGGCCCAGACCCATGACTCCAACTGACATTCAAATCTTCTTGGGTTTGGCGGGGTATTACAGAAGGTTCGTAGAGAGTTTCTCTTCCATAGCTGCACCACTCACTAAGTTGACACAAAAAAAGGTAAAGTTTGTATGGTCTGACTCTTGTGAGAATAGTTTTGAGAAATTGAAAGACAAGTTGATCACTGCACTTGTTCTGACGCTTTTGGAAGGTACAAAGGGTTTTGTTGTGTACTGTGATGCATCCCGAGTGGGACTTGGGTGCGTACTTATGCAGCACGGTAAAATAGTGGCTTATGCGTCTAGGCAGTTAAAAGTGCATGAGTAAAATTACCCCACCCATGACTTGGAGTTAGCGGCTGTGGTGTTTGCACTTAAAATTTGGTGGCATTATCTTTATGAGGTAGATGTTGATATATTTACTGACCACAAGAGTTTACAGTACGTTTTCTCGCAGAAAAAATTAAACCTCAGGCAAAGATGATGGTTGGAGCTTTTGAAGAATTATGACATAAGCCTGTACTACCATCCGATCAAGGTAAATGTGGTAACCGACGCCTTCAGCAGGATAGCTATGGGTAGCCTTTCGCATATTAAAAATGGGAAGAGGGAGATGGTAAAGGATATTTACTGACTTGAAAATCTAGGAGTGCAACTCTTAGATTCCAAAGATGGGGGAGTAGTTGTTCATGAGGTAGCTAAGTCTTCCCTTTGTGATAAAGTTAAAGAAAAGCAGATTGAAGATCCCATCTTGATGCAAATCAAGAAAGATATGGATCAATAGAAGGTAATGTCTTTTGAAATTGGTGGTGATGGAATTTTGAGATATCATGGTAGATTATGTGTGCCAGATGTAGATGGGTTACGAAAGAGGATCCTTGATGAAGCTCACACTTCGAGGTATGTTGTTCACACAGGCTCTACTAAGATGTATCATGACTTAAAAGCTATATATTGGTGGAATAATATGAAGTGTGATGTTGCTAACTATGTTGCTAACTGTTTGAATTGTCAACAAGTGAAATTAGAGTATATGAGGCTAGGTGGTGCTTCCCAAGAGATAGCTTTGCCCTTGTGGAAATGAGAGATGATTAATATGGACTTCAGCATGGGTCTCTCAAGGTCTCGAGACTAGTATGACTCTATTTGGGTGATTGTTAACAGGCTGACCAAGTCAGCTTACTTTCTACCTGTGAGGACTAATTATTTGGGAGATGGCTATGCCAAAATTTACATTGAGGAGATAGTCCATCAGTATGGAGCACCTGTGTCCATCATATCTGACCGAGGTACACAATTCTCCTTGTAATTTTGGAGATCTTTTTAGAAGGGTTTAGGTACTCAAGTGAACCTAAATATGGCTTTCCACCCCCAGACCGATGGGCAAGCTGAGCGTACTATTCAAACCCTTGAGGATATATTGCAGACATGTGTGATTGACTTTAAAGGTAGTTGGGTAGATCACTTGACATTGATAGAGTTCGCTTATAATAATAGCTACCATGCTAGTATTAAGATGACACCGTTTGAAGCTTTGTATAGGAGAAGATGTAGATCACTGATAGGGTGGTAAGAAGTGGGTGAGACTCAGTTGTTTAGGACTGATCTTGTTCATTAGGTGATGGAGAACGTGAAAATTATTAGAGAATGACTTAAAACAACCCAGAGTAGACAGAAATCCTATGCCGATATTCGGAGAAGGGAGTTAGAATTTGAAGTTGGTGATTGTGTATTTCTCAAAGTCTCCCCTATGAAGGGAGCTATGCGATTTGGGAAGAAAGGTAAGCTGAGTCCTCGATATATAAGGCCATACCAGATTTTGAGAAGGATAGTGGGGTTGCGTATGAGTTAGAGTTGCCTGAAAGTTTGGGTTCTATTCATTCGGTATTTCACATATCCATATTGAAGAAATGTATTAGAGACTATTTATTAGTATTGCCTATAGAGGAGGTCAAAGTGACAGACTCCTAATCCTATGAAGAGAAACCTATTATAATATTAGATCATCAAGTTACAAAGTTGAGGAGTAAGGAGATAACTTCGGTTAAAGTGTTGTGGAAAAACCATAAAGTTGAGAAAGCAACTTGGGAATCAGAAGATGACATGAGAGATAGATACCCGGACTTATTTGATCCGGTGAATGATGAAATGGAAGGTTACTTTTATGGCCTTAGTATGCTTGTAATCGTATTTTTCTGTGCCCCGCATCATCATTCGGGGACAAATGATCCCAAGGAGGGATAACATAACACCCTGCCAAATCGTCCAAGCGTTAGTCTCATTTATTTTGACTTCCTAAGTGAGTAAAGTTTAAACCATATAGAATTTTCCTAATTTTGACTTTTCATCACATGGAAAATTTGATAAGCTTTCCATCGATTTAATATTCACCCAAATCCGATACCCGGATAAGAAATTATGGCTAATTTAAGTCCTAGTCAAAAAGCACGGTCATTTTAGTGCTTGACACGTCGAGGAGGGGGTCTATTTAACAATTGTCAAATTCCAATAGTCTAAAGCAATTTTGGGGCGTCGCGCTAAAGTTCCAGGTCCTAACCAGTGGGACAAAGTGATGGCTCCGCGTTGCGGTGACCCTAAGAATCCCATTCATCAATTTTCAGTGAGCCACCGCGATTGTGGCGCATCGCGGTGGCCCATAAAATCGGGCTCCCAGTTATATTTCATTTCGCCTCATTAAGGGTATATTAGGTATTTTCCACCCTCCCTTATCAGCTTAAACACGGGATTATACTCCCAAGTGACCACATTATTTATACTTTCTTCAAAAATTCACAAGAATACTATCTAGGGTTTCGAACTAAAAACCCAATTAACTCAAGATTCAACCGTGGGTTTTTGAAACTGAGTGAAGATTTGGAATCCCCAAATCGTAGGCATCAAGAATCATTCATCAAATTTCTAAATTGAGGTACGTGGGATTTATCCTAAAATTACATGGTCTTATTGAAAACACCCAATTATGATTTTAAAAATCATCACGCATGAATTTGTTAAAGGGGTTTTGAGATCCATGATTTTATTATGCTTTATACATATTTAATGATATTGTTGTTTTGGCCTTTAGGCCTTATCCCCTTAAATTGATTTACACATATAAGTATATGTATGAAACTTGAAATTGAAGATTTGTTTGAGAACATAAATAATAAAAATCCCTCTCTTGTGATAACCTTATGTTTATGATCTTATGGTGATTGATTGAAATGCATGATTCGATGCTTGAAAATAGTTTACTCAAATACCATAGTATTTTGAGCATGATTTAGAGATTTATGAGAGGGAGTTTCTTGATGTAAATATATTTTATTAAAAGAGAAAGATTTGCATGATATCAAGAGCTTTGTCATGGCCACCTTGCATCATTGAAAGTTAAACAAAGAGAGTTTCATAGGTGTGTTTACATGAGTTTTAAAGAAAGAGTTCTTTGAAATGATTTATTGATATGGTGGTCTTGAATTTATGTTTTGGAAACAGAGAGTGTAATATGTCAATAATGGCTCAGAGATGTGACTTGCAAGTCAATGGTATGACGATACCATAAGTATGTATGCCATAATAGAGTATGTTTTTTCAGAGTTTGATTTCAGAAAATGCATGTTTTAAAGAGTTAAAACTGGGCTTAAAGAGGGTTAGGTGGTTACCCGAAGAAGGTTTGAGTTCAAGTAACTCTTAACCTAAAAACCGTGATTTGCCGATCTGGGTATATTATTTTACGCTGGCAACGACCGTGTGGCATAGCAGAGTTAGAGACTCCAACCCTTGCTGCACACTTGGGTTGGGGGCTTCCCCGCTGTGTCAATGGTGGATTCCATATAGCCCGTGGAATTTAAGAGTTATAGGGTATACAACCTAGAGCAGAAGTAAAACAAAGAGTGTCACAGAGTTCAGATGATTTTACAGAGTCTTTCAAAAATGCCCACGAGATTTCTTACTATATGATATGTTTATATAGTGTATTAAATTTCTCTCAGGTATGTTGAATATAAATTATTATTTTGGATTTGCTCTGCGTATCAGTACAATTGTATTGACCCCCTACCTCCCAAGTTCGGAGGCTCAGTCTAGGGGTCCGGCTAATCAGTAGAGTATCCAGGGAGAAGTGATCCGTGCAGTAGTGAGCCTTCTTTGTTCTAGAAGGCCTGCCATTTCAGATTATATTATTCCTTTATTTTGGTCTACTGGGGACCTTGTCCCAATTTTTCAGACAGTTATATTTAGATCATATAGTAGAGATTTAGCAGACTGTTCCAGATGTTGTTTAGTTGATTTCAGATTTCATTCCGTATGGTTTAACTGAATCCAGAGTATGACCATGTTTCCGTATTAGATTATAATTCTATATTTTTTTAATTATATGAATGTTGTGTATGATTACCAGATCAGATATAGTAGGATGTCTAGGCCTTCATGGTTTGAGATGTCCATCACAGCCAGGCCCTAGTTCGGGTCGTGATAGATATAGTCATTCAGTCTAAGTAATAGATCTCAAATAGTTCTACAGGATTCAGGACTGTCAGATACAGTCAACTTAGAATAGTATAAAACTCAACTACTTCCATCAGAACCTATAGTATAAAACTCAACTACTTCCATCAGAACCTAGACTGTCAGATACAGTCTCTCAGTATCAGTTATTTCAGTTATACAGATATCAGTATCTCATGTTATCAATACTCAGATTCAGAAATCATGTTATCACAAACTCAGTTATAGTTATTATGTAGTCATGCATGTATTCTCACATTCATGTTATGCAGTCAGTTAGTATAGTTCATGCAGGTGAACCCTTTTACATTCAGCCTACCTCACATGCATATCGGTACATTCAAACGTATTGACGTATTTGCGATATGGTGTTTTATACCATAGGTTCAGAATCACGAGCTCTAGAGTATTAGTAGCATTTCAGTATTAGCGGTCAGAGTTAGCAGTGAGTCCTTATCCTTCGAGGACATGACCATTACTTTATTATCTTATTAATTAATTATTTTCAGTAGTTGGAGTTAGTTGGGGACATGTCCGATCAACTCTTTATTTAGATAGTTCAGTCAGTTTGAGGCTTTTCAGACTATCATGTTCAGACAGTTTATTTCAGGTTTTGTTTTGGTATTGTAATACCATATCATTCATAGATTATTTTATCATTTTTGAACCTTACAACCTTTATTTCTGCATTTATAAAATATAATATGCAGTTTTCAGGTACAAATATCAGTCATGGATTAGATTGTGTTCCTTCGGGGTCATGATCACCATGTAGCATTCCAGGTACTAGATTTGGGGCATTACAATTATCTTCTTCAATGCATAGTTGTATAATCAGATCTTCGACTGGCATCTCCTTACGTTTGTGTTTCAAATAGTTCTTGAAGCCTTTCCACATAGGTGGTAGCTTCTCTATTATTAGTGCTACTTGAAACGTTTCATTCACAATTAAACCTATACTAAAGTTCATGTGAATACTAAGAATATTTTTAAATTGTTCAACAACGGTATTTGTCAAAATCATCCCTTCTGCTAGGAGATCATGGATGATCACTTGCAGTTCCTACACTTGTGAAACAACAGACTTGTTGTTTATCATTTTGTACTCCAGGAATCTTGCAACAAAGAACTTTTTAGTTCCAGCATCCTCCATTTTGTACTTCCATTCTAGCACTCCCCATAATTCTTTTGCAGTCTTAGTTCCGCTATACACATTGTAAAGGTCATCTTGGAGACCACTCAAGATATAATACCTGCAAAGGAAATCTGAGTGTTTCAAAGCCTCCATAATCACGAAGCGTTCTTTTTCAGAGGTTCCCTCGGGAACTTCCGGAGCTTCCTCAACCGTGAACCTTTATAGACAGAGAGTTGTGAGGTAGAAGAACATTTTCTGCTGCCATCCTTTGAAGTCAAAACTCACAAACTTTTTGGGTTTCTCCGCCGGTGCCATAGCTTGCAGAACATTAGTATTAATCTTCGTGGAAATACTAGGTTCCTCCATAGTCGTTCCAGCATTATGCAGTTGACTATCAGTCGTTATTTTCCTGTCACCACAAGACAATACCTTTAGTATATTGAAATACTTATTAAAAAATTGCAGCAACTTTAAATACTTCTTGTTTCTAGTTTAACGATGAAGTTTTTATGACTTCCAGTCGTCAACCGAGTGATCTTTAACTTGTGATGAAAATTTTATGTCCTCAAATCACTAGTTAAGTTCAAACAGAATAGAAATCTTAAAGCTTTAATCTCTAAAAACAAGCTATACAGATTCTAAAAGTATTATTCCTTAAGATTGTTATCTTTAATATTTTCGGGTACAAGAATCTGTATATATATGCAACAATAACTTCATCACAAGTTTAAGTCTAAGACAAGACACCTTCAATACAAAATTACGAAAAATCTATCCAAGAAGTATGTTAATTTTCAGAAATGAGATAAAACAGAATTGGTTTTTTTAAGGCCAAGTCCCCCAATTTCATGGAGTGTCCTTAAGGAATAATTCTCCTAACTATACCTGAGGTTATGGAATCTTCCTCCCAATAAAATGGCCAAACAAACCAACTGTAGCGGTACCTCAAACAATTGGGATTTCTTTGAACTCACTCAATGATTTGATTGATCACACGGAATATTCTTGAAGACAAGAAGAGTTTGTTTGTCTAGAAATTTTTCACACCGGAACCTGTGGATGAAAGAAGGTTTATATAGCCATCAGGTGCCTCTTCTGAAAGACGGCAATGGTTGACTTAAAAGGTGTGACCGTTCTGGAAAATCATGTCTGTTCGTCCAAAGAATAAAGATTTTTCGAACAGGCATACCATTTCATGAATCACTGTGTCATTTCGTTGAAGGGTTGTATCCCTTCCGGAGCATCAATTCACTTCTGCACTGTATTTTAGAACAGTGTTTCTGCCACTGCATGCATACATCTAAATGGAGAATCAAAACACAGAAACAATTTATTGCATTTTTCCCTTTGGTATTTTTGGATTAAATTTTTGTACAAAAAAACTTTGTCGAAAAGATAGATCTCATCGATCGATCATTCTCCAAATCCAAATCCAAATTCAAAGCCAAAGTCGAAGCCTAGCCGAGCGAGCAACGATGATTACGGTGCGAGGCACCACCTTGTTCTTTCCTCACTATCCATGTGGAGTAAGTGTTTCTTATTATAAACACTTCAAAATTCTCTTCTCTCACCAATGTAGGAGAATTAGTGAACTTTTCCATAAAAGAGTACACTTTCTATTTTAGTGTCTCTCTTTCTCTCCACTTTTTTCCTCTATTTTCCATTTACACTTTTCATAAATATTGAACCCAACAATACCCCACATGAATGGGGAATGACTACTTTTTTGTAAAATTTTACGGATAAGTATATGATCATCAAGCAAAGACTGATTGCATCTGGATAAGTGGGTTTCCCTTTGAACTTTCTGTAGTGAATATACATCGGATGCACTCGGTCAATTGGTAGATTTGATATCTTTGAACTATCGAGCTTTAATGTACACCTAGATAACACATGTCACACAACAAACCTTTTACCATTTATGGTTCTCACAATTTTGTTCTTTTCAATCATGAACACGTCCCGGTTTTACGAGAGCTTAGAGAATAGGCCTTTACTAACATTCTCCTTAAAGAGGCTTCCACTTCGCCCTCACATAGGTGATTTCTAAATGTTCAATCCTGTAGATTAAACTATTTGGTCAAATCTGCCAAATTTAGATAATCATTAAAAGACTTCACACCATAAGTTTTATCCTTGTTTACTAAACATTATCTACATTATGAGAATGGGTTGGGTATTTGACAATGTTGAACCTATCAAACACAACTTTGTTTGATCTCCTTGAACCTAGCTCTTGGGATCTCCAGTCTGCTAGGTAGAGTTACTCTCATGCTGAGTTGTCCCAGGCCTTAAACCCATTCCCTTAGATGTTCTCTCAACTCCTTCTTTAGATAGGCCTTTTGTAAGTGGATCCGACACATTATCCTTTGACTTCACATAGTCAATAGTGATAATTCCACTAGAGAGAAGTTCTCTAATGGTATTATATCTCCGTTTTATGTGACGAGATTTTTGTACATCATGCTCCCTGCCTTATATATTGCCGCTTGACTATCACAGTATATACATACTGGTGCCACTGGTTTGGGATAATAATGAATATCTTCTAAGAAATTCTAGAGCCATTTTGCTTCTTCACTGACTTTATCTAATGCGATAAATTCAGATTTCATTATAGAACGAGCAATACAAGTCTGTTTGGATGATTTCCAAGAGATCGCTCATCCACCGATAGTAAATATATATCCACTCTTGAATTTTACTTTGTTCGATCCGTTGATCCAATTTGAATCACTATATCCTTCAAGTACCGCAGGATATTTATTATAATGCAAAGCATAGTCTTGAGTGTATTTAAGATACCCCAAAATTCTTTTCATTTCCATCCAATGAGTTTTATTGGGATTACTCATGTACCGAGTCAACTTACTTATAGTGCATGCTATGTCTGGTCATAATAGTTCATTATATATATTAAACATCCCAATACTCTTGCGTACTCTAATTGTGAGTCACTTTCACCTTCATTCTTTCGAAGTGCAAAGCTCACATCCAATAGAGTCTTGGCAATACTAAATTCCATATACTTGAATTTATCAAGTACCTTTTTGATGTAATGAGACTATGACAATGCCAACCCTTGTAGAGTTCTATGGATTCTTATCCCTAAGATCATATCCGCAACTCCAATGTCTTTCATATCGACTTTCTCTCGAGCATTCGTTTTGTTGCATTTATGTTTAAAATATCTCTACTAATGATCAACATATCATTCATATATAAACACATAATGACTTGGTGATTTAAAGTGTCTTTAATATAAACACATTTATCACATTCATTAATTTTGAATCCATTTGCCAACATGGTTTGGTCAAACTTTACATACCATTGCTTAGGTGCTTGTTTCAGTCCATAAATTGACTTAACAAGTTTACACACCTTATTTTTCTTTTCCTGCAACCACAAAATCCTTAGGCTGTTCTATGTAAATTTCTTCCTCCAATTCTCCATTTAGGAATGCAATTTTTACATCCATTTGCTGGATTTCAATACCATATACCACCGCCAAGGAAATTAACATTCGAATTGAAGTTGTCCTTGTTACCGGCGAGTATGTATCAAAGTAATCAAGGCCTTCTTTTTGTTTGAAACCTTTTACTACAATTTTTGCCTTGTATTTGTCAATAGTAGCATCCGCTTTCATTTTTCTTTTGAAGATCCATTTAGATCCTAAAGGTTTATTTCCAGGAGAATGATCAACCAATTCCCATGTATGGTTTCTTAAGATTGAATCAATTTAACTATCGACTGCCTCTTTCCAAAAGGATGAGTCCGAAGACGTCACGGCTTCCTTAAATGTTTGAGGCTCATTTTCTAAGAGAAATGTTACAAAATCCGATCCAAATGAAGTTGACGTTCTTTAACATTTACTACATCTTGGATTCTCATCATTATATACATTCTCACTTGGTTCATCTCGAGGTCATTTAGACCCTCCACTAGACTGTTCATGTCTAGTTTTATACGGATAAATATTTTCAAACAATTCAACATTATCTGATTCAATTACCATGTTTTCATTAATATCCAGATGTTTGGATTTATGAATAAAAAACCAACATGTTTTACTACTTTTAGCGTACCTATGAACACGCAGTCTAACGTCTTAGGTCCTATCTTAACCCTTTTAGGCATCGAAACTTGGACCTTTGCTAGACACCCCCACACTTTGAAATATTTCAAGTTGGCTTTTCTTTCTTTCCATTTTCCATAAGGAATTGATTATGTCTTACTATGGGGAACTCTATTGAGTATTCGGTTGACTGTAAAGATAGCCTCCCCCTACAAGCTTTGCAATAAACCTAAACTTATGAGTAAGGCATTCATCATTTTCTTCAAAGTTCATTTTTTCTTTCCGTAATTTCATTAGATTGAGGTGAATACGGGGCCATAGTTTGATGGACAATTCCATTCTCTACACATATTTTGGTGAAGGGAGATTCATATTCTCCGCCCCTATCATTTCTTATAGTTTTGATCTTTTTCTCTAACTGATTTTCAACTTCAATTTTGTATTGTCTAAACGCATCTATTGCTTCATCCTTACTATTTAGCAAGTAGACATAACAATATCTAGTGCAATCGTCAATAAAAGTTATGAAATACGTTTCCTACTACGTGATGGTGTTGACTTCATATCACAAATGTCATTGTCGATTAACTGTAAGGGATTGGAATTCCTTTCAACAGACTTATACGAATGCATAGCATACTTTGATTCCACACAAATTTGACACTTTGATTTATTACACTCAAAGTTTGGCAAAACTTCTAAGTTAATCAATTTTCGTAATGTTTTATAATGAACATGGCCTAGTCATTCATGCCACAAATTGGGAGACTCAAGAAAGTAAGAGGAATTTGAACTTTTATTGATTTCAACATTCATTACATTCATTTTGAATAGGCCCTCATTGAGGTAGCCTTTTCCTACATACACTTCTCCTTTGCTAAGTATAATTTTTTTGAAAATAAATACATATTTGAATCCGTTCTTGTCGAGAAGTGAAACAAAAATCAAGTTCTTTCACAACTCCAAAATATACAAGACATTGTTAAGTTCAACACTTTGTCGGAAGTCATCTTCGAGCATACTTTTCCTGTTCCTTCCACTTTTACAGTAGCGAAGTTTGCCATGTAGATATTTTCTTCTACTTGAGCCAGAGCAAACATCGAAAATAACTCGTTGTTAGCACAAACATGGCGGGTGGTACCAGAATCCATCCACCATTCGCGAAGATTTCTCACCAAGTTGCATTCAGAAAGCATAGCACACAGATCATCTATTTCTTTCTTAGACTCAGACAAATTTTCTTGGTCTTTCTTATTTCTCTTCTTTGGGGTGCAACAATCCGTAGACTTGTGGTCAATCTTGCTACAGTTGAAGCACTTTCCCTTGAATTTCTTCTTGGGTTGATTGCTTTCATTTCCAGATTTCTTTCACTTTTTAGAGTTATTTTGGTCATCTTCTACAATGTTTGCTCCACTCATTGTAGAATTGCCTTTTGACCTTCTTTCCACAGCCTTATTTTCTTCTTCAATGCATAGTCGTACAATCAGATCTTCGACTGGCATCTCCTTTCGTTTGTATTTTAAATAGTTCTTGAAGTCCTTCCACACAGATGGTAGCTTCTCTATTATTGCTGCTAATTGAAACGCTTCATTCACAATCAAACCTACAATAAAGTTCATATGAATACTAAGAACATTTTAAATTGTTCAACAACGGTATTTGTCAATATCATACCTTCCACTAGGAGATCATGGATGATCACTTGCAGTTCCTGGACTTGTGAAACAACAGACTTATTGTCTATCATTTTGTACTCCATGAATCTTCCAATAAAGAACTTTTTAGTTTCGGTATCCTCCGTCTTGTACTTCCGTTCTAGCGCTCCCCATAACTCTTTTGTAGTTTTGGTTCCGCCATACATATTGTAAAGGTCATCTTGGAGACCACTCAAGTTATAATTCCTGCAAAGAAAATATGAGTGTTTTCAAGCCTCCACAATCACGAAGCATTCTTTTTCAAAGGTTCCCTCGGCACCTCTGGAGCTTTCTCAACCATGAACCTTTGAAGATAGAGAGTTGTGAGGTAGAAGAATGTTTTTTTCCGCCATCTCTTGAAGTCAATACCCGCAAACTTTTTGGGTTTCTCCGCCGGTGCCATGGCTTATGGAGTATGTATGAATCGTCATGGCAATACTAGTTGTCGTTATAGTCATTCCAGCATCATGCATTTGACTATCAGTCGTCCTTTTTCTGTCACCACAAGACAGTACCTTTAGTATATCGAAATACTTATTAAAAATTACAACAAATTTAAACACTTCTTGTTTCTAGTTTAACGATGAAGTTTTTATGACTTCCAATCGTCAACTGAGTGATCTTTAACTTGTGATAAATATTTTATGTCTTCAAATCACTAGTTAAGTTCAAACGGAGTACAAAACTTAAAGCTTTAATCTCCAAAATCAAGCTATACAGATTTTGAAACTTCAACATTTTCGGGTACAAGAATCTATATATATATGCAACAATAACTTCAACACAAGTTCAAGTCTAAGACAAGAATACTTATGAAGTTCTTTAACACCTTCAACACAAGATTACGAATAATCTATTCAAGAAGTATGTTAAGTTTTAGAAATGAGATGAAACAATTTTTTTAAGGCCAAGTCCCCCGACTTCACGGAGTGTCCTTAAGGAATAATTCCCCTCACTGTACCCAAGGTTATGGAATATTCCTCCCAGGATAAAATGGTCAAACAAACCAACTGTAGCGGTACCTCAAACAATTGGAATTTCTTTGAACTCACTCAACGATTTAATTGATCACGTGGAATATTTTTGAAGACAAGAAGAGTTTGTTTGTTCAGTAAATTTTTTCGTACCTAAACATGTGGATGAAAGCAGATTTATATAGCCATCAGGTGTCTCTTCTGAAAAGTGGCAATGGTTCACTTAAAAGGTGTGACCTTTTTGGAAAATCATGTTTGTTCGTCCAAAGAATGCATCTTTTCCAAACAGGCATACCATTTCATGAATCAGTGTGTCATTTTATTGAAGGGTTGTATCCCTTCCGAAGCATCAATTCGCTTCTGTACTGCATTTCGAAACAATGTTTCCACCACTGCATGCGTGCATATAAATGGAGGATCAAAACACAGAAATAATTTGTTGCGTTTTTCCTTTGGCATTAAATTTCTGTCAAAAAAAACTTTGTCCAAAAAGATAGGTCTCATCGATCATTTGACAAATCCAAATCCAAAGCCGACCGAGCAACGACGACGATGCAAGGCACCACATTGTTCTTGCTTCACTATTCATGTGGAGTAAGTGTTTCTTAGTATAAACACTTCAAAGTTCCCTTTTCCCACCAATGTGGGAGAATTAGTGAAATTTCCCTTAAAAGAGTACACTTTCCATTTTAGTGTATCTCTCCACTATTTTTCTTCCATTTTGCATTCACACTTTTCATACATATTGAACCCAACATAGACTAGTTCTATCACAAAGTATTCAAATTCGTCCATTACTAGTCGAGTTATAATTGTCTATGGAACCCCATCCTGGTACTATATCATTCATTTCACTAGTTTCTTTCTGTTGGTTGACCTTTATTTCAATCAACCGGCTAGTTTGATGTGTTATTGACTATTAGTTTCCTTACTTCCTTTTGATTATAGCATTTATTAACACATGTTACATTCCAAACTAACCAACTCATATTGGATGGAGTTTACCTTTAGCATGAGGTAAGATTATTTTTCTATCACCGTTTCTCTGCACTTCTCTATTTCTTGTCTTCTTAGAAGTAACTGCACTTAGCCAAGGAAATTCAAACACACATAGATCCTGACTGATAGCTCCACCTTTTGCTAATCAGAGTGTATTTTCTCTAATAGTAACTGGTGTAGTCAGAGCTGAACTTTTTCCTTTGCCCTGAACTGCATCTCCATTAGTATCAATAGTAGTATCACCCAAAAATTGTTGTTGCTTTCTAGAAAGCTGCATTTTGGCATTAATATTATAGGCATATCTACCCCCTTTTGCATCTCTTCTATAGGGTCAAGGTCATGTCAAGTGGGTAATGAGATTGGCCCTTTATACACCCACGCCTTCACAAACTTAGGTCCACCCTGACCACCTCTTCTTCTAAATTTAGTCTGATCAACAAGAGTTGGTTCTAGTGGATACTTATTTCCTATCATCTGGAATTTTTCATTAAAGATTGCCTTCCATTCGTGCACACTAGTTGTGAAAATATTTTTCTATTAGAATCAAATACAGTGACTTCCTCAGGTAGAGCTTTGGTGACATTGATCTCAATAAGCATACACACAAATAATACTCTTGTTTGTTTAGCCGTGCACCCATCTATAAAAATAGGTATACCTATTGAGCTAGCAATTCGACTAAGAGAGTTGGCTCCCCAATAATTCATAGGCAATTTAGGAAATTTAACACAAAAGGGGATCTCGATAGAAAATTCTTCATTGAAATCAAAGTTTGTTGTCCAAGGCTTTAATATTAAAAGTTTGTAGTTCAAAATGGACCTACATACACACTTCTCGCAATCATTCATTGATTGAAACTTTACTGTAAAATAGCCATCCTCATACAGATACACAATTGGTTCAACTACAAAATTCTAGGTTTGAGCTACAAATCTAGTCATGGTATTATATCCCGGACATTCTCCAAGGGTATAAACAATCATAGCACATCTGCACATCTTCGTTTTCCCATCCACCTCATCTTTATCCAGTTACACTACTGTCTCTCCATCTACAATCTGGGGTGGTATATATTGAAGGGATAAACCATTCTTCGCAGCTCAATTTCACTTAAACAATTTCACCCAAGAACCCTTAGGTTGCTAGTCTTGCTCAATTTCTGTAACTGTTGGGTCATCAGTCTCAGGAATTTTTAGATCTGCTTCAGTAATGTGTATAGAATTAGGGCTATCTATAGGTGAATCAAAATCAACACCACTCAACTGTAACTTTTGATTAGGCCTAGTGTTGTTCGAAGTCATCCCTATCTCATGAACTCCTGTTTGAATCGAGTGAATAGATGTTAAGACTTTGCGAAGCTCCTCCTATACCATTAGACGTATGTGTACTTGCCACATTGGGTCGCTCAGTTAGTGTGGGTGGAATTATTCCAGGTCATCCCCATTCTCGTCCTCTTCCTCATCCCCTCACCATGGATTTTGCACAGACGCTAGTTAGCTAACATATGTCAGCTCTCTTTTTTAGGTTTACTTTGATATGTGAATTTTAAAGCTTAAACTTTGATAATTAGGTGTGTTGTACATAAGTACTATTTCGAATGGATGATATCTCAAAAGATTTGAAATATCATGAGAAATTCATGTTGGATTCATAGAAGTGTGAATGGAAAATAGAGAAAAAAAATAGTGGAGAAGAGGAGACACCAATTTGAAAAGTGTACTTCAAAAATTGAAAAGTTCACTAATTCTCCCACATTGGTGGGAGAAAGGAACTTTGAAGTGTTTATAATGATGAACACTTATTCTACATGGTAAGTGAGGCAAGAAATAAGAAATGTCTCACGCCATCGTCGTCGCCAGCTTAGCTTTGGATTTAGATTTGGATTTGAAAAATGATCAATAAGATTTATTTTTTTGGACAAAATTTATTTGAATTCCAAAAATACCAATAATAACACAGTAAATATTTTCTGTGTTTAATACTCCATTTATATGATTTCAGTTTCATTATGAAAGCAACGAAAGCATACATGCAGAAGCTATTTCGAACAGATGCTTCAGATAAATTTTCGAACTGATGCAATTTTTCACTGAAATGGTGCATAATTTCAAAACTGAACTGATGTACTATTTCAGTAAACTGATGCACTGCTTCAGAATTGATGCATTATTTCAATGAACTGACACACTTATTCACGAAATGACATGCATGTTCAGAACAGTCACAATGTTTGGACGAATACATGAATTTTCAGAAAAAGTTACACCTTTTAGATGAACCTTTGCTACTTTTCAGAAGAGCCATCTTGTGGCTATAAAAATCTGATTTCATCCACAGGTTTGTATACGAAATTTTCAGTTTAAAAAAAACTCTCTTCTTGTCTCAAAAATATTCTGTATGATCACTCAAAACGTTTTGTGAGTTTGAAGATATTCCAACCGTTTGAGGTACCGCTACTGTTGGTCTGGTTAGCCAATTTATCCTGGGAGGAAAAATTTCACAACCTCGAGTACAGTGAGGGAGATTATTTTCTTAAGGAAAATTCATGAATTCGAACGACTTGGCTATTTTCTGTTTCATCTTTATTTTTCTGAAAAATAAATACACCTCTTGGAAAGGTCATTTTGATCTTGTGTTGAGGGTATTTGATACTTCATTGTGTTCTTGTTTATACTTGCACTCGAGTTGAAGTTGTTGTTGTAATATACAGATTTTGCATACTCGACTATATTGTGGGAAATAACAATCTTAAGGAAATAATTCTATTACAGAATCTGTATAGCTTGTTTTTGGAGATTAAAGTTTTTACTTTCTACTCTGCCTGAACTTAACTAGTGATTTGAAGTCATAAAAACTTCGTCACAAGTTAAAGATCATTCGGTTGACAATTGGAAATCATAAAAACTTCATTGTTAACTAGAAACAAGAAGAAAAAATTAAAGTTGCTTAATTTTTATAAGTAGCATTCTGAAAATACTAAGTATTTTTTGTCTTGTGGTGACAAAAAAATGACAACTAAGATTATGCGACAACGTCTATGGGAGCAACTAATATTGCCACATCAAGTCGCACAAATGCTCCGCCAACAACGGCATCGGCGGAGAAGCCCAAAAAATTTTTAGGCATTGACTTTAAACGGTGGCAGCAAAAGATGTTCTTTTACCTCACCACTTTATGTCTGTAACGGTTCACTAGCGAAAACGCTCCTGAGGTGCCCGAGAAAACCTCGGACAAAGATCGCTTCGTTATTGTAGAAGCTTGAAAACATTCGGACTTCCTTTGCAGGAATTATATTCTAAGTGGTCTCTAAGACAACCTCTACAATGTTTATAGTGGAACGAAGACATCAAAGGAACTGTGGGGGGCACTTGAACGAAAATATAAGACAGAGGATGCGGGAATTAAGAAATTCCTTATTGCACGATTCCTGGACTTTAAAATGATAGATAGCAAATCTGTTGTCTCTCAAGTACAGGAGTTGCAAGTCATCATACATGATCTCCTAGAAGAAGGTATATCTTTGAAAAATACCTTAGTTGAACAAATTAAAAATGTTCTTAATACTCACATAAACTGTTTTGTAAGTTTAATTGTGAATGATGCTTTCCAAGTAGCAGCGATAGTTGAAAAGCTACCACCTTTGAGGAAAGACTTCAAAAACTACTTAAAGCATAAACGCAAGGAGATGACTATCGAAGATCTTATTGTCCGACTGCGTATTGAAGAGGACAATAAAGCTGCTGAGAGAAGGTCAAAAGGGAATTCTACAATTGATGGAGCACATATTGTAGAAGATGATCAAAACAATTCGAAAAAAAAGAAATGAAGTTGAACATGGAAGCAATCAACCCAAGAAAAAGTTCAAAGAAAAATGCTTCAATTGTGGCAAAATTGGCCACAAGTCCATAGATTGTCAAGCCCCGAAGAAAGGTAAGAAAAAGGATCAAGAAAATATGATTGAATCCAATAAAGAATGTGATGATTTGTGTGCTATGTTCTCATAATGCAACTTGGTGGGGAATCCTCGTGAATGATGGATGGATTTTGGAGCCACCTGCCATGTATGTGCCAACAAGGAGTTGTTTTTGTCATTTTCTCCAGCTCAAGCAAAAGAAATAATCTACAAGACTAACTCCGCTACTGCTAAGGTGGAGGGAACAGGAAAAATTTGCTTAAAGATGACTTCCGACAAGATCTGGACACTGAACAATGTGTTATATGTTCCGGAGTTACGTAGGAACTTAATTTCTATTTCACTCCTAGATAAGAACGAATTCAAATGTGTAACCATTTCTGGAAAAATTATAATTAGCAAAGGAGAAATGTATGTAGGGAAAGGCTATCTGACCGAAGGCCTTTATAAGATGAATGTAATGACTAAAAGCTTGAATTTTTCTTATTTGCTTGAGTTTTATGATTTATGGCATGCACGTTTAGGCCATGTTAATTACAAAACATTATGAAAACTGATTAACTTAGAAGTTTTGCCAAACTTTGAGTGTAATAAATCAAAGTGTCAAACGTGTGGAATCGAAGTATGAAAAGCATCCTTATAAGTTCGTTGAAAGGAATTCCAATCCCATAGATTTAATACACACTGGCATTTGTGATATGAAGTCAATACCATCACGTGGTGGGAAAAAGTATTTCATAACTTTTATTGATGATTGCATAAGATATTATTATGTCTACTTGCTAGATAGTAAGGATGAAGCAATAGATACATTAAGGTAATATAAAACTGAAGTTGAAAACCAGTTAGACAAAAAGATCAAAATAATAAGAAGTGATAGGGGTAGAGAATATGAATCTCCCTTTGTGCAAATATGTGTAGAGAATGGAATAATCCATCAAACTATGGCCCCATATTCACCTCAATCTAATGGAATTGCGGAAAGGGAAAACCAAACTTTGAAGGAAATGATGAATGCCTTACTTATAAGCTCTGGTTTACCACAAAACTTATAGGGGAGGCTATCCTTATGGCCAATCGTATACTCAACGGAGTTTTCCATAGTAAGACACAATCAATTCCTTACGAAAAATGAAAAGGAAGGAAACCCAACTTAAAATATTTCAAAGTGTAGAGGTGTCTAACGAAGGTTCAAGTTCTTATACCTAAAAAGGTTAAGATAGGACCTAAAATGGTGGACTACGTGTTCATAGGATATGCTAAAACTAGTAAAGCATGTCGATTTTTGGTTCATAAATTTGAACATTCGGATATTAATGAAAATACGGTAATTGAATCAGACAATGCTGAATTCTTTGAAAACATTTACCCGTATAAAATTAGACATGAATAGTCTAGTGGAGGATCTAAACGACCTCAAGATGAACCAAGTGAGAATGTACATAATGAAGAAAATCCAAGATGTAGTACACGTCAAAGAACGTCAACTTCGTATGGATCGAATTTTGTAATATTTCTCTCAGAAAATGAGCCTCAAATGTTTAGAGTAGCGATGTCGTCATCAGACACATCTTTTTGGAAAGAGATATTCAATAGTGAGATAGATTCAATCTTAAGAAACCATACATGGGAATTGGTTGACCTTCTTCCCGGAAATAAATCATTAGGTTCTAAATGGATCTTTAAAAGAAAAATGAAGGCGGATAATACTATTGGCAAATACAAGGCAAGACTTGTAGTAAAAGGCTTCAAACAGAAGGAAGGCCTTGATTACTTTGATACATACTCGCTAGTAACAAGGATAACCTCGATTCAAATGTTAATTTCCTTGGCATCGGTATATGATCTTTAAATCCATCAAATGGATGTGAAAACCGCATTCCTAAATGGAGATTTGGAGGAAGAAATATACATGAAACAACCTGAGGGTTTTGTGGTTCCAGAAAAAGAAAATAAGGTGTGTAAACTTATTAAGTCACTTTGTGGACTAAATCAAGCACCTAAGCAATGGCATGCAAAGTTTGACCAAACCATGTTGGCAAACGCATTCAAGATAAATGAATGTAATAAATGTGTATGTATTAAAGACACACCAAATCACCAAGTCATTATTTGTTATATGTGGATGATATGTTGATCATCAGTAGAGACATTTCTGACATAAATGCAACAAAATGAATGCTCAAGAGCAAGTTTGATATGAAAGACCTTAGAGTTGTAGATGTGATCTTAGGTATAAGAATCCATCGAACTCTATAAGGGTTAGCATTGTCAGAGTCTCATTATATCAAAAAAGTACTTGAAAAGTTCAAGTATATTAAATTCGGTATTGCCAAGACTCCATTGGATGTGAACTTTGCAATTCGAAAGAATGAAGGTGAAAGTGACTCACAATTGGAGTACGCAAGAGTATTAGGATGTTTAATGTATACAATGAATTGTACACGACCAGACATAGCATGCACTATCAGTGAATTGAGTTAGTACACGAGTGATCCCAACAAAACTCATTGGATGGCATTGAAAAGAGTTTTGGGGTATCTTACATACACTCAAGATTATGCTTTGCATTATAATAAATATCCTGCGGTACTTGAAGGATATAGTGATGCAAATTGGATCACCGGATCGAACGAAATAAAATCTACCAGTGGATATATATTTACTATCGGTGGAGAAACAGTTTCTTGAAAATCATCCAAATAGACTTGTATTGCTCGCTCTACAATAGAATCTGAATTTACCGTATTAGATAATGTCGGTGAAGAAGCAGAATGACTCTGAAATTTCTTGGAAGATATTCTGTATTGGCCAAGCCAGTGGCACCAGTATGTATACATTGTGAAAGCCAAGCAGCAATAGGTAGGGCAGGGAGCATGATGTACAACAGTAAATATCGTCACATACGACAGAGACATAATACCGTTAGAGAACTCCTCTCTAGTGGAATTATCACTATAGACTATGTAAAGTCAAAGGATAATGTGTAGGATCCACTTACAAAAGACCTATCTAGAGAAGGAGTAGAAAGGACATCCAAGGAAATGGGTTTAAGGCCTAGGAAAAGTCAGCATGACGGTAACTCTACCTAGCATACTGGAGATCCCAAGAGCTAGGTTTAAGGAGATCAAACAAAGTTGTGTCTGAAAGGTTTAACTTTGTCAATTACCCAACCCATTCTCATGATGTAGACAATGTACAGTAAACTAGGATAAGACTTAAGGTGAAAAGTCTTTTAATGATTATCTAAATTTGGCAGATTTGACCAAATAGTTTAATCTACAGGATTGAACATTTAGAAATCACCTATACGAAGGTGAAGTGGAAGCCGCTTCAAGGAGAATGTTGGTAAAGGCCTATTCTCTAAGCTCTTATGAAATCAGGACGTGTTCATGGCTGAAAAAAACAAAACCATGAGAACCATAAACGTTAAAAGGCTGGTTGTATGACATGTATTATTTAGGTGTACAATAAAGCTCGACGGTTCAAAGATATCAAATCTACCGATTGACTGAGTGCATCCGATGCATGTTCACTACGGAAAGTTCAAAAGAAAACCCACTTATCCAGATGCAATCAGTCTTTGCTTGATGATCACATACTTGTCCATACAAGTTTTATGAAAAATAGTCATTCCCCATTTATGTGAATTGTTGGGTTCATAGAAGTGTGAATGGAAAATGGAGAAAAAAATGGTGGAGAAGAGGAGACACCAATTTGGAAAGTGTACTCCTAAAATTGGAAAGTTCACTAATTCTCCCACATTGGTGGGAGAAAGGAACTTTGGAGTGTTTATAATGATGAACACTTACTCCACATGGTAAATGAGGCAAGAAATAAGAGATGCCTTGCGCCGTCGTCTTCGTCACTGGCTCGGCTTCGGATTTGGATTTGGATTTGGATTTGAAAAAATGATCGATCAATGAGATCTATCTTTTTGGACAAAATTTATTTGAATCCCAAAAACATCAACAGTAACACAGTAAATATTTTCTGTGTTTAATACTCTATTTATATGATTTCAGTTTCATTATGAAAGCAACAAAAGCATGCATGCAGAAGTTATTTCGAACAGATGCTTCAGATAAATTTTCGAACTGATGCAATTTTTCACTGAAATGGTGCACAGTTTCGAAATTGAACCGATGAACTATTTCAGTAAACTGATGCACTGCTTCAGAATTGATGCATTGTTTCAATGAACTGACACACTTATTCACAAAATGGCATGCCTGTTCAGAACAGTCACAATGTTTAGACGAATAGACATGAATTTTCAGAAAAGGTTACACCTTTTAGATGGACCTTTGCCACTTTTCAGAAGAGCCATCTTGTGGCTATAAAAACCTAGTTTCATCCACAGGTTTGTATACGAAATTGATTAACAAAAAAACTTTCTTCTTGTCTCAAAAATATTCTGTGTGATCACTCAAAACGTTCTATGAGTTCGAAGATATTCCAACCGTTTGAGGTACCGCTACTGTTTTTCTGGTTAGCCATTTTATCATGGGAGGAAAAATTTCACAACCTCGGGTACAGTGAGGGGGATTATTTCCTTAAGGAAAATCCGTGAATTCAGACGACTTGGCTATTTTCTGTTTCATCTTTATTTTTCTGAAAAATGAATACACCTCTTGGAAAGGTCATTTTGATCTTGTGTTGAGGGTATTTGATACTTCATTGTGTTCTTGTTTATACTTGAACTCAAGTTGAAGTTGTTGTTGTAATATACAGATTCTGCATACCCGACTATATTTTGGGAAATAACAATTCATATCTAAAATTTGAATTGTTTGAGTGAGATATTAGGTAGTTTTTCTTTTGTTGAACTTCTGCTGCAAGTTGAACGAAGAAGATATGCAGTGGCTTCCCTTTTTCTAGATTTACAAAAATAGAGTACAATTTTCAGAAATAGTCAATTTTCTTAATAAGCACTTTTAAATTTCTTCTAAAACATACCCTTTCCAACTTGTTTTTTTCTTATTCGTTTCTTGTATTTCTTAACTAGATTACAATTAGTATTATTTCATACTACTGTTATCTAGTTGTGTCCGTATCTCATTTTCTTTTTAAGTTATTTCGTACTTTTGTCTTTTAGTTTCGTTCTGTGCTTATTCATTTCTTGTGCATTAGTGTATTTTTTTTTTATTGACATAAACTCAATTCTGAACCAATTCTTGAAGCTTACTTTGAGCTCATATGAAAAACAACTCACCGTCTGGCAAGATCGTTTGCCACTTGATTGGCCTTCCTATAACAATTATTCTCTATTTGTAGTAAACTTTATCCATCAATAAACAAAAAGTTTTAAGAATTTCTCAATCTTGGTTTGCATTTTTGCCATCTATATGCATAATCATATTGACTATACACATTAGGTCGGGAAGCTAGCTAGTTTAAGGAACAAACTCATTATAACCATTTGCAATGCACTATTTTACTTCAAAAAGAACAGCTTTAGATTCTGTAATACTATTACTTCACATATAACTGGTGAAGCAAAAGCAAAGATTAATAAAAAGTCATGTTCATCTTTAATCGTTCTTACAAGCTCTATTCTTCTAAATTGTGAAAAAAAATATCCATCTATATTGATTTTAAATCATTCAACTTAAGATCTCCTCCAACCTACTTGCTTTCATCCGGTTACTGATTTTATACTCCCCACAATGAATCACAGTTGAATCCATTGCATTGAAAGTTTTTACATTTGAAAAAACGTATGACTTAATTGAGCATCTTCTATTGGATGCTTTTTGTTGGCCATGTATATGATAAAATATTTGCAAATCTTAAGATTCTTAATGCATGATTTTAGAAACTTATTTGTAACATTTTTTATTCAAATATCCTGACTGCTTAGGCATTTCTCCTTTATTACATGTTATGATCATATTGCTTATCAACAATATAGTTTAATATATTTCAGAGATAGTTATGTTTGCATATTAATTGATGGAATTAACTCTTTTTTTATTAGTATTTATATTAAGATGTGTTTATCATTTATATTTTTTAGTTTATAACTACAAATGTTTTATAATCAATAATTCTATATTCTGCTACACAATTTAATTCCTAATCATTTAACAAATATATTTTTTTGTGACAAAGTTACGTTATGATTAAATCGTATATTAAATAGAGACAATAACGCAATGGGAAAATTACGTGCATGTCCCGGGAAACTATTTACAACTAAATGCCCCCTTATATAACATGTCCCTGTTCGCAACAAATTTTCAGAGTGTCAAAAATTAACTGTAACCAAAGATATATAAAAGAAAAAAAGTAATTTTAATTGATGAATCTTGTGAGTACAATTCTGTAACTCTCTTGAATCTTCTCTCCTAAACTTAGAAATGATCCGAGGGCCTTCAGTAGCATGTTTCTCGAATCGTTGGATGGTTTGTACTCCTAGAGATGTATTTCAGTCGCCCGAATGTCAGAAAATGTTTTGTCACTTTGGAATAATCTCTGGAAAGAACTTCATTGATTGCTCCTTGCAAGAACTTGATAGTCGATGTCGATGTTGCCAATGCTTGTCAAAGTCCTCTTTCCGAATCTCCCTCAGAATGTTACGTACCCCCTATTTATAGTTGTAGGGAGTAGGCCTGGTTGCTTGTGATTGGCCGAAATATGTCACTTTAACACTTGACGACTTTTGACTGGTTCTTGAATTCGAATGAGATTTTCACATTATTTGTACATGTGGAGTCGTCTAGTTGGTCTTGGATTTGACTGGAATGTCACGTCACTTGACATGTGGAATAAGTTTGAGCTTCAAGGTGAGATGGACCTTGATGAGGAATAAAATGAGTTTATTATTTTTTTAAGCCCAAAATAATTTTAGACCCAATAAAATATGGATCAAATTCAAATTTATATGAATTTGATCCAATAAATTTTACGTATCTACAGATGCCCCCTACTTTAAGGCTCGTCGAGGTGTTTGATTTGTCGGACCTTTTAGAGATGAGATTTGAAGTATTCGTAGAGTTTGTTTTTGTGTGTGTGCGCGCATAATTTAATCCTCGCAAAATATTCAAATTTGATGAGAATAAAATGTAGCCGAACTTTTCACCTGTGTCTCAATTTCCACATTGATGTGCTAAAGTCAATCAATTTATACATGACGAAGGCTCCTTTATTTTGCAAGGCTTGAGTATTTTGTCAAAATCCAACTCCTCAAAGTCATGATAATTTGGGTAGAATAACGTGAATCCCTTCATTATGAGTGTAAATTTTGTTTAAAACTAAATATATCCCAACCACATAGAATCCGGACATTAGTCTTATATCAAATTTTAATAGGGTTTAATAACGAGGTTATTCCACTTCAAAAAGGATCAGGAATTTAACTTTTTATGGACACTTGGACATCCCAGTTCTTTTAGAAGATAACTTGTTTAGCAGATTCCTTTTTGAAATCAACCTGGATCCCTTAAGAGTATATAAAAGGACATCATCGCCCCTATTAATTCATTGTAATTCAACTTGAACGGCAATACAACTCGAGTTCTTCTCCTTATTTTTGCTTTCTTTCACAATTGAGTTTTCAGGAAACTTGGGGCGTCTGTGGGAGAAAACTCATAACGCATTATGGGTAGAGTTGCCAATATGTGCTTGGCCCGTCAGGCCAGGCCAACCCAACCCTTTAATTTAGTGGGGTTGTGTTACATTTTTTTCAGCCCTTTTAGCAACAAGGCTTATAAGCCCAGCCCCATTTGACCCGTCCGCCTCAGAGGCCTAGCCCATTTGCCTCAGAGGCCAGCCCGTGAGCTGAAATTTCAAAAATATTTATTAAAATATCTTAAATTAATCCAAGTATAATACAATATACAATGGACCAACTCCAAGCCCCAAGCCCAACCCAACTTAACTCTAGACTTAACTTAATCCATAAAGTGATAAACAATAAGTCAATACTCAATAACCAGTAGTCCAGTAAGGCTGAGGCGGTAATCACTTAAGAGAATAAAGTTAAGAACGTACTATACATTTGAGTATTTGATAATTAGGACTAGGGTTTTATTCATTTTCTTTGTTTGAAATTTCTGACTTCTCAATTCTTATATGCTACCTGTGGCTGCACAGTTCTTGAATGCAAAATTAAGTTCGTCCAAATGGATAAAAGTAAGATTTAAGAAGATGAAAAATATTGGTTGTGTTTATGAAGTTGTTCTTACTTTTGCGACTGTACTGATAGCTTGTTGGAGTACTTGTGTTGCTATGATTTTTGGTGTTCTTAGGGATACACCAAGCAGTCTGCTTGGTCTTGGATCAAAATCTTAAAAAAATTAGCTAAAAAGTGTTTTAAAAAAATTCCAAAACCCCATAAAGTCACAAAATTCCATAACTGATTACTATTTTTTGTTTTGAAATAAGATGACACTTAAATCTGTAGTTAATTTGTGACTATTAGAAACTATTAAACTAAGATGAGAATATAAGCAAAAGTCAGTAATCTGCTCAAACATAGCTTAAACTGTTTGCATATTTTCACTTAACACGTTTTTATGTTATTTTTATTTTTTTGAAGGGCCAACCCATCTCAACCCATGGCCCGCGTAGGGATGGGTTGGGTTGTCTTTTCAATGGCTCTTTCGCTCAAAGGTTCAGCCCGTCCTAGCCCATTTATCTTTTTAGCCCGCTAGGTTTGGGTTGGATTGGGCCAGCCCATATTGACAACTCTAATTATGGGGGTTTCTAAATCACAAACGACTTGCATTGTTGGAAAATAGACTCGTGAGGATACGTTATACGCAAAAATCACGCTCATATTCTCTCCAGATTTGTCCAGGTATCCTTCCGAAATTAGACTATCAGTTCTATTTCATCACTTTTTGTTTGTTTTGTGAAACCTCACAAAAATTCTCATATCTTAACTTGAGAACATAAGAATCAGAAGTCGATTTTTGCGTTAGAAATACACTCGTAGAGATACATTTTGCGTGGAAATCACAATCAGATTTCACCAAAATTTTCTCAGATATTGCCCTAAAACCAATCTTCTAATCTTGGTTCGCTGGTTTTATCAGTTTTTTGCAATGCCACAATAAATTCTGTATCTCAATGTAGTAGCATCGAAATCAGGTGCCATTTCTTGCGTAAAAAACTGACTCATAGAGCGTCTCAAG
This sequence comes from Capsicum annuum, assembly GCF_002878395.1. Taxonomy (NCBI): domain Eukaryota; kingdom Viridiplantae; phylum Streptophyta; class Magnoliopsida; order Solanales; family Solanaceae; genus Capsicum; species Capsicum annuum. The sequence continues at coordinate 174,749,771 of NC_061113.1, forward strand.
CAGGAATCACAATCAGATTGCTCCCAAATCGTTTTAGATATTGCTCCAAAATCGGTTTTCTAATCTTGATTTGCTAGTTGTATCAGCTTTGTGCAGCGTCACGATAAATTTTGTATCTCGATGTAGGAGTATAAAAATCAAGAGTTGTTTTTTTATTGGAAAGTAGATTTGTGTTTCTACAACATACATAAAAATCACACTCAATGCCTTTACGTATTTATACAGATATATCATCAAAGTCAGCTTAGATCGGATTCTGATGGCCTATTTTGCAACTTTGAGCGGCTATGTTAGAAAATTCATAACCTGGTGTAGGAGTTTTTGAATCATGAGCCGTCTTTTTTGTTGCGGAGAAGTCTTTGAGATCTACCATATGTGTAAAAAGAATGATGAACACCTTTATGGATTTATACAGATATATTATCAAAATCCGCTTTGCCTTGCTGATCTCTTCTCCTTTGCACATCCGCGGTAAACTTAGCGAAGAAACGTTTATCCTCATGTGATATCTATGTCAATTAAAAGTATTGTTTTCATACTCAAATAATGACACACACTTTTTTATTTTTATTTTTATTTTTTTATCTCATATGACTGAACTTTGAGTAAAAATACTCTAAGTTCCCTACGTATCTCAGGAGGATCAAGTCATAACGTAGTTCAGGTATGATGAGTTAATTTTTTTAATAAAAAATTCTTTTTCTTTCTTTTTTAAAGAGTCGTTCATAGTTTATACTCATGTGGGCCAGGAGTGATTTGACTTGCAGTTTAAGCTCATGCGTCAAGAAGTATTCCGAAAAAGAATTCTTGTAATGTAACTTTCCTTCTAACTCTTTGACATGAAGTATTATTGCACTTTATTTTGGTATTCATTGTCCCTATTGGTTGAAGAAAATTTGTACCTGATCTTATGTCAACTTTAGAAGTTGGAGTTTGGAAGTCCCTTAAAAAAAATTCTTTTGGGAGTGATCTATCACCCTTCTTGCTATTGTAGAAGTCATTTTATATGAACTTGTTTGTTGTTTTGTTTAGGGGGGAAGCCTCAATTGGGTCAAATCTCCAAATAGTAGCATAATGAATCCTTCACCTTTTGATGATGCCACAAAGCACGTGGATTGTAGAACTTTTGAAATTGAATCTTTTTTATGGTCTAATTTGACGCTAACATTATTTACATAAACTATATCATCATTATCAATGATGATCTTTCCCTCTCGCATTAACGTCATGATTTTTTCCTTTAGGATGAAGCATTTTATGGTGTGATGACTAACAATGTGGTAAAATTTGCAGTACTTAGGATCGTCAACTTTATTTGATTCTTCAGGTCGCTTTGACTTAGGGATTTCAGTTTCTTTGGCTAGCAATTCGTCAAGAATCCTAGGAATATCAGAGTTCGTAAAAGGATATACCCTTGTTTGTAACTCCTTCAAGGTTGGTTGATTTCTCACCTCTCGAATTTGTTGATTTGGAGCTTCCTCTTTTAACTTTTATCTTGTGGAGGCCTTCATAAAACTCACAGTTGTCGCCATAGATTCTCCAATGTGATCTTCTGACGAGTTTTTGAATTTTGTGACTTCTTTCTTAGGCTAAAAAATAGGTGACGTTATTCTATGACTTGCAATGCTTAGTTCAATGTCACGATCGCGCGTATCTAATTCTTCAAAAGTTCGAGGCTTAATTTCTTGGAGGATATACACAAGGCCCCAATGCATCCCTTGAATTCAAACTTCAACCACGGAAGTTTCAGAAAGTTGATCCTTGCAATTGAAGCTCAATGTTCGCTAGCGATTTATGTAGTCCACTTCAGGATCATCTTTGCTTTGTCTTGTGTTTGGCAACTCCATCATGCCAATCATACATCAGGTGCTGTAGAAACGATTTAGGAACTGGCTTTCTAGTTGCTCCCAACAATTAATTGATTCAGACTCCAAGTCTGTGTACCAATCAAAGGCATTGCCTTTCAAAGAGCGAACAAACTACTTGACAAGAAGATCACCATGTGTGCCAACACTGCTACAAGTTTCAACAAAATGAATGATATGTTGCCCTGGATTTCCCTTTCCATCAAATTATTGAAACTTTGGCGGTTGATATCCAATTGGCATTAGTAAGCCCTAGATTCGCTTAGAATACGACTTTGAGTATCCTATGAAATTTTTTGACAGATCGCCTTATTGTGCCTGAATGGTGTTTGCAATCATATTTTGCAATTGTTGAACTGTTAGAGTGGCCACTGAAGCAGATTGATCAGCGCATTGATTGTCAATTGACTTGATGAGAGTTCACCCTTAACTTTTTCTTGTGGTGTTAGATTATGATTTGACTCTCCAGGATTGTAGAGATCTAACTTACTCATAAGTCGGGTGATTTGATGATCTTTCTCATCAATAGAATTCTTCAAGGCTTCAATGATTTGCTCCATCATTACAAACTTCTCATCCATGTCAACTGCATCAATCATGAAGGTGTTGACTTTCGTTAAAGTTAGAGAATTCGTTAAGTCCTCAGATTCTCCAAAGTTGCAAATAGTTTTAGACAGTTTATCTGATAACATAAATACAAAGTTACCCTCGGGGGTTGTAGTTACAGCCAAAATTTGAGATTTTCTCCTTTTTGTCATCTCCAAAAAGATAAAATATTGAGATTCATCCAAAGCATAAGCATTGAGATTGCATCGATTGATGGGGCCAACAAGCTTGATCTCAGTAGATGTGCCAGTAGTAGACTTCTTGCACAAAACATCATTAATTTTTCAGAAGTCCATTGCAGTAGTTGAATTTTTTGTTTTCACTTTGTAGAAGGAAGAGATGAAGAGCAAAATTGGTCCCACTAGGCGTGCCAAAATTTATTCGCAATAAATTTCAAAGTATCAAAAATTAACTACAACCAAAGATAAATAAAAGGAAAAAAGTAATTTTTATTGATGAATCTTGTGAGTATAGTTATGTAACTCTCTTGATTTTTCTCTCCTAAACTTAAAAATGATTTGAGGGCCTTCAGTAGTGTGTTTCTCGAATCGTTGGATGGTTTGGACTCCTAGAGATGTATTTCAATCGCCGGAATGTTGGAAAATATTTTATCGCTTTGGAATGATATCCGAAAAGAACTTCGTTGCTTGCTCCTTGCAAGAACTTGATAGTCGATGTCGATGTTGCCAATGCTTGTCAAAGTCTTCTTTCCGAATCTCCCTTAGAATGTTACGTTACCCCCTATTTATAATTGTAGGGACTAGGCCTGGTTGCTTGTGATTGGCCGAAATGTCACTTTGATACTTGATGACTTTTGACTGGTTCTTGAATTTGAATGAGATTTTTACATTATTTGTACACGTGGAGTCGTCTCGTTGGTCTTGGATTTGACTGGGATGCCACGTCAGTTAACACGTGGCATGGGTTTGGGCTTGAAGGTGAGATGGACCTTGATGAGGAATAAAATGGGCTTATTATTTTTTTAAGCCCAAAATAATTTTAGCCCCAATAAAATATGAATCAGATTTAAATTTATATGAATTTGATCCAATAAATTTTTACGTGTCTATAGTCCCCCTAACAAATTACATAAAATGCCTCCTTTTCGCATAATTTTAGTTGTTTATCTTCATTTTAGTTCTTTTCCTTTTTATTTCTCTACGTCTTTTTTTTTGCTGATTTCCTTTTTTGGTGCTTCTTTGTTCATTTAATTTTTTCATAAATTATTTTATTCTTTATTCTCTCTTTTACACCATAATTTAATTCAAACTCAGTCTTTATTTTATATACTCCTTTTCTTCTTCTTCTTTTCTCGCTTATTTCTTTACTAGTCAAGTGTACGTGTGTTGCACGTGTGCTTCATGTCTAACCGACAATTATCATAAAATATTATTGAAAATAGCAATTAACTTTAAATAAAATATAATTTTTCTTCAATATCAACAATGAGAAAATAAGATTCAAGGTTTATATATGTATATATACTAGTTGCGTAAGGCCCGTGCTAAGCGTGGGCCCAACTTCATGATATAAGAATTAAAAATTTAATTTTACAAAAAATATAAATTAAGTAACATTTTTTCTATTACCTAATTAATTTAATTTATTGATACATTGATTATGTCTTGTTTGGTAAGTCATATGATTATTAATGTTTTTTCGTTATATAATTGGATAATTTTTAAATGACTTTATTTATGAGGAAGAAAGTATGAAGGAGAATTAACAAATACGAATCAACGTAAAATTCTATTTAAAACAAATAAATGGTATGTTCAACATGTTTTAGTTTATTCTTTTCATATTTGACTGGTTAGATTTTTGGAAAAAAAATATTTTCTCTAGAGAAATAAATCTTTTTAGACTTATGAAAATGACTTCGTGAAAATAGAAAAATTATATTATGCATGTTACATTTATTGATCCCTTCGTTCTTCAATACACCTTCTTTTCACTCCCAGCAGTAGCTTCTATCTCCATCATCCCTTATCCTACCTCTCATAGTACTTATTTAAATTGTGTATAAATAATTTTTAAATAATGCTTTACTACTGAATATAAATCTCTCTTGATTTGCTAAAATAATAAGTAAATAGGAGTCAAGCAAAATGAAAAAGAGAGATAAAAGGAAATTCTCTCAGTTCCTTTTTACTTGTTTTTCTGTCTTGACAAATAACTTAAGAACCAAATATATTGAGAGTAAAACATACAAAATTATCTTTATTATTTATGTTTTAAAAATTAAATTTTGGTTTTTAATACTTTATGCAATTACTTAATAAAATAATAATAATATCAAATAAGTTATAAATCTTTTGTGATTTACTAATATAAATAAGTAAAAAAAATAATTAATTTTTAATATAAGAAGTAAGTAAAAAAAGAACAAGTAATTCATAAGGAGCAAGAAGAGATTTATTTAAAATTACTACTATATATGATTCAATTATAAATATATAAATAAAAATATCATGAAATGATAAATGAGGACAAATGTAACAATATGTATGGAAAAATAATAAACATGTAATTGCACTAAAAACTTTGTGAAGACTACCAAAATATGTTATTATCCCTTATATATAAGTAAATATATATATATATATATATATATATATATATATAAAATTCAAACTACACCGACTCTCGAACATGACTCATAATTTGCTTCTTAAAATTTACGACTACATAAACTCACTTTGATTAAAAAAAGGGTTTCACTTACATTACAATCAAGAAATCATATTCAGGATAAAAAAAGAGTTCTCATACTTTTGGATTTGCAAAGAAAATTATACTAATTTCTACATATGTATTGTTTGTTCACAGCATAGTCCATCAAATTATGATAAAACATCAGAAAATAATTCAAAGGATTGTACATCTCGTTCCAACTAATTTAGGATCAAAACTCAATTGATTGATAAATATATCAGTGTTGGGCAATATTTATCCGTCAGATTGTTATTTGTTACGCGACAATTATAGTAATTTTTCAGTCATACACTAAATAAACAATCACAATTCATCCATTGTTTGTTGGGCCCTGAATGTAGAATTCATATGCTAAAATGCAACAACAATAACAATATATTCAATGTATTTCATAAGTAGGGTTCGGGGGACAATGTATATGCTAATCTAACCTTTTTCTTATCGAGAAGGAAAGATTGCTTATGATAGACCCGCGATTTCAAACTAATGAAAAAGAGGACAACAAATTTTTTTCAGTAATAACTCATTTAGATTATATTTTACCTTTTAAGATAGAATCTTTTCTAACATAGAATTTGGATTGATAGAACTCCAAAACTTCAAATTGATTTTCTACTTGCCTGCACGTTTAAACAATGGCATATCAGTAAGATGCATAAACATAGAAGGTCTCCAAATGTTAAAGCGTAAAAGAATGAGTTTCAATACATAATACAAAATTAATAAAAGACAAAAATAGAAGAAGTAGGAAACATAAAAATCTAAAAAAAGTTATGACAAAATTGAGGAAAAAGGCCTAGAATGATTCATTGTCAATTGTTAATTATATATAATTCATACGAAACCTTTAAAGATATTAACTAAAATAAATTAACAAATATGATGGTAATAAATTCAAGAAAACACTTGAATTAAAATCGAAATAAAAAGAAAACCCGGAAGGAGAAAAACTGTCATATTTTTTTTATTTAGTTTGATAAGAAGAAGAAGAAGAAGAAGAAGGAGGAGGAGGGGGGGAGGCGAAGGAGGAGGAAAAGGAGGAGAATAATTTACAATTGTATCATAAGCAAAATAATAATTTAGATAAGGAAATTTGAAAAAAAAAGGTTTTATAATTGTGTTTGGTTTCTTTTTACCTTGTATTTTAGAAGTCAATAATTATTAAAATATATAAATTGTTCTAAATGTATTTACATTATAGTGAATGTCTATTAAGATCTATCAAGATCTACTTTGATATCTATTAGGATTTGAAGCATCCGTCTTTTACTCAGACTAGGAGTAAATTTTTCCTATAAATAGAGGGGTGTTGTTTATTGTATTTACAATCTGATGATCTCTCATCCCCAAAGAGAAGAAATAAGAATTACTCTCTCTATTCTCTCTACTCTTCTTCTTTATTCTTTCTTGTTTTATAACACGTTATCAGCACGAGTCTCTAATTTATCAAATAAAATTTGGTTTTCTTTCTTACAAAGAACCAAACATCACTGATGCACCAATGCATGATTCTTTCAGTGAAGAAGAAATAATTGATTTCGGTATAATATTTACCACCTCGAAATACCATAGATCCAGAATGAAATATTTCTCATAAGATAAGTATAACTATTATTATAATAGTACTATGTGTTTTAAAGTTTGAATATGTATGCATACGTTCTCTTCTTAGTATTATAGTTACTGCTTATTTAAGTCACCTTTATTTGACATAGATGGTAATTTTCTTGGTGCTTTTATAGACATATTAGCTGCCGCGAGGTCAATCACTATTTATAATAAAGTGTCAATTGCTTTATATTATTGGTGGCCACCCTCTGATTTTAACTTATAATACAAGGCTACACAAAGTCTCTTATCAATTGAGATTCGTATGGTAAGTTTGAATCTTTGATATGGTAAGAAATTGATTTAACCGTAAGGCGTGTTTTATTAAAAAATTACATTTGTTCTTGAAATACCGTGATGATAAGATGTTGGATTCAAGTCCCAATATCAATTTATGCCTAAGACGCATTTATATGGATAAGACGTTGAGTTTGAATCTCAATGCACCATACTGATGATATTATGATGGCTAAGAAAAAATAATGGGTATTTGGTGAAAAGTCATGAAATCCGACCCATTGAATATGCTCCATTCCATGAAGTGAATGTGGTAGCAATATATGATAAGTCTGAAATATGACAACTTACTTTATTCTTGAGCTATATGTGGCAACAGTGCATAATATGTCTGAAAGGAGACAAGTGATTGAATGCACGAATATAAGAGAAAATATCAAAAGTGATAATATTTTCACACGCATATTATGATCATAAGATATGATAGAGAAAAATTCTCTACATCATATGTATGCTTCGATTTGCTTCTGAAGTAGCAAAATCTTGAAAGAGGTTATAAGCTATCATAATTTGATAGGCTTAAGACACGATTATATTCCATTCCTAGGGAATGAGAATCTTATTAATGCAAACGTGTACTTGATTGTGATGGTATCACAACTCACCTTCGAATGAGGTAGAATAACTGAGAAGAGTTATTTCGAAATCTACTTCTAAAGTAGTAAATCTGAAATTTATTCATGTAATAGTAAATCAAAAATTTACTAAAGTAAAAAAGTAAATGTCATGGTAAACTTGGAGTTTACTAGAATAAAATTTCATAAATTGATATAAATGATTGTGACATCTCGAAGATGTGCATATATTGAAGAACTAAAAGATTCTTCAAGAATTGTTTATGTCGTTTGTTCTCATGACAAGTTGGTTGGACCAACTAATAGTAGGATTGGATCCCTTCAAATCTGAAAATTATAAAAGGTGAATAAGGGACCGTTCACCTATCATGTGATATGTTGAAAGATGCATCAATAAGATGATCACATGTACATTCATGGTCAACCTACGTTTGACATTCATAAAGTTACTTGTTCAATATAAATTGAGCATAATTTTTAGATTGTGTAATCAAAATAATTCATCTTGATGATAATGGTTTAGCATTGAATGTCTTCGATAAATATCTAAACCATTGTTAATGAGAACAAAACTTAATGTATTGGTCTGGAATATGATATATTGCAATAGCATTTGTATGCATTAGACCGATAAATTATGATTATTTCTTCCCTTTTAATTGGTTCAAGTTTGGGAACCAATTATTCCATCTAATAATTTTGATGTGCGGTATACGATTAATGAATATACCATAATGCACAACGATGGATTCCTCAAAGAAGTAGAGGATGTATGTTAGTTTTCCTAACATAAGGGAAAGATTATAAGCGCTATGAAATATGTTAGGAATTATCACCATATCCTCATCCAAAAGATAATTCAAGTCAAATGCTAAAAGCATCTCATATTAAACGCAAGTGCTCTTATTTTGTGTTCCTAAAGGACAAAGTCTATGCATGCGTGAAGCGTGGTAGACTGATCGGTTCCAAATGAAATAGTCCTTGAAAAATAAAGAGCAAATAATCATAATAAGAAGGCAATGAGCTCTTGAAGAGCCTACGATATACCACTTCATGAAACCTTATGAGAGGTTCATGTACCTGAAAATAATAAAGGGATGAGATCTCAAAATGTTATGTCGCATTGTGAACCGATACAAAATAATACATCATCAATATCTATGACACAATATTAGCGCAATATTGTGAAAGATTACGAGGATCTGAATTCTACATTTATTTAAGCATGCTGACGTAGAAACATTTATCAAATGATATGAAAGAATGCATTTTGGTAAGCGTAAAACTTATTTGATTTGCAGTCCAGGCACTTGAAGATGTCACTCATGAAATGTTGAATATTGTCATTTGACAAAACTTATGCGAAAACTTTTAAAGATTCAAACTGCTTGAAGCATATAAAAGTTTCTGGAAAACTTATTTATATTCCTTATATTGTATAAGCCTACTGCTTGAACATCATTGGAACTCTTGGAGAGATTTCAAAGCAATAGATTATTTACTGAAATTCAAAATATATTAAATTGGATTGGTTATGAAGTACCATATCTTAGTGCAATTGATGCGCTCATGTACCTTGTAAATACTATAAGGCCTATAGCCTTTTCAGTCAATTTGTTAGCAAGGTATATTTCTGCTCCTACTATGAGACATCAAAATAGGATAAAACACATGAGCTTGTTTTATTCTAAAGATTGCAATCCGGATCTTATTGGTCATGCTGATGTTAAGTACTTATCTGACCCGCATAAAGCTTGGTCTCAAATAGGCTATGTGTTCATATGTGGTGGTACTGTCATATCTTGGAGATATACAAAGCAGTCTATTGTAGCCACTTCATCGAATCATGCTGAGATAATAACTATTCATGAAGCAAGCCGAGAATGTGTATGGTTGAGGTCCATGATACATCTCATTCGAGAAAAATGTGATGTGAAATATGACAATCTACCCACAATTTCATACAGAGATAATTCAGCATACATAGCACATCTTAAGGGAGGATTTATAAATGGAGATAGAACGAAGCACATTTTGCCAAAACTTTTCTACATACATGAGCTACAAAAGAATGACGATATTAATGTGCAACAGATTCGTTCAACTGATAATGTGACTGATTTATTCACCAAATCTTCTCCGATTGCAACTTTCAAGAAGATGCTTCACAAGATCGAGATGCAAAGGTTAAGGATATTCTCATTAGGGGAAGTTAATACACGATGTACTCTTTTTCCCTTGCGAGGTTTTGTCCCACTGGGTTTCCCTTGTAAGGTTTTTAATGAGACAGCCGAAATGCGTATTATTAGAGATGTGTACTCTTTTTCCTTTACTAGATTTTTTTTCCTACTGGATTTTCTCTAGCAAGGTTTTAACGAGGCACATTATCTACCAATTAGACATTCAAGGGGGAGTATTATAAATGTATTTACATTATAGTGAATATCTATCAAGATCTACTTTGATATCTATTAGGATTTAAAGTATCCGTCTTTTACTCAGACTAGGAGTAAATTTTTCCTATAAATAGAGGGGTTTTGTTCATTGTATTTACAATCTAATGATCTCTCATCCCCAAAGAGAAGAAATAAGAATTACTCTTTCTATTCTCTTTACTCTTCTTCTTTATTCTTTCTTGTTTTATAACATAAATGAAATTTTACAAAAATAAAAACTAATAAAACTTTTGATTTTCTTTTTACCATGTATTTTGGAAGTCATTAATGTTTAAATTATTCAATGCAATTTTCTAAAAAGAAAAACTAATAAAAGTTCAAGAATGACAATTCCTTTCGGAACTTCAGGAAAATTTCCTTTAGGAATTTCTCAGAACATAGAATATATTTTTTGTAAAAAAAAATTGATATAGTCTTTTTAAATTTTGGACTTCTATGTTTAATATTCGTTGATTAATTATTTTGCATTGTTATTTTAAATTTTTTCCCCTGACATTAAGTCTATTATTGTTATAAGGAAAGTTATAAAATGGAAAATTTGTCTTACAAATCAAATATGACACGAAGTTGGAAAAAAGTCAAGTAGAAATAATTAAATTTTGAGATATTTAATTTAAAAAAAAGGTGAAAAGACAATTAAGTCTAACGTGAAGTATTTTAGTGAAGGACTAAAAGTTCAAATCACTTTTTTAAGGGTCTTCACACTTTTAATACACTAATGTAGGTGTACGCGTCTTGCGCGTGCACCTCACTTTAATGAGTTCAAACATTACATTAAATAGGATATTTATTTAAATAATAAAGATGAATATAATAATTAAATTTAATATCTTTTGAGTATTTAAAGATGGAAAATTTATTTATTAAACCTAATCTTTACCAAAAATATTTTTAAAAGTCGATCGACATTCATCTACCACTTATAAATTGCAACAAAATAATAAAATGATAGAGACATCAAAATAATATAATTAAATCTAATCTTTACACACAAAAGTTTTCTCAAAGTCGCCCGACACTCATTTACCACCTGTAAATAATAACAAAATAATACGATAATAGAGATATCAAAATAGTACAACTAAATCTAACCTTTACAAAACAAAATTCTTCAAAACCGACTAACATTTATCTATCACCTGTAAAATGCAAAAAAATAATACGATAAAAGTGATATCAAAACAATACAATTAAACTTAAATTTTACGCACAAAAATTTCTCAAAGTCGATTGAGATTCATCTATGAACTGTAAACTACCACAAAATAACACTAATAGAGATGTTACGATATCTAATCTTTACCTAAAAAAAATTTTCAAAGCCGACCCAAATTCATCTAGCATCTGTAAATTAAAAAAAAATAATAAGATAATAAAGATATTAAAACAATATAATTAAACCTAACTTTTACTCAAGAAATTATTCAAAACCAACTGACATTCATCTACAACCTGTAAACTATATAAAAAAAAATATAATAGTGATCACAAAACTTCGATTTTGATTCAACTAATTCTTGTCTGAGCAAAAGTTTTGACCCTAAAAAATGATTTTGAATGAAAACAAAGAAGATATATATACAAACACATGTTGAATTCTGTTATACTGACAAAAACAGTGAAGAAGTTGATGGTAAGCATCCACCAATCTAGACATGCAATCGAATCAAGTTAGATGAGCATCAATCATATTCTCCCAATAAGCAAACCGGTTTGTTCTCTAGTTTAACATACATTTTAATATTTATGGAAGTATTTCCTTAATAGAGTCGTATTTTAGGAGTATTTTTCTAATTGAACAGTAATAAGAAAAATATTAATTAATTCTTCTACCATATATTTAAGGAGCCCAATATATTTTAGGAAGTCTAGTAGAAAGGAAAATATTAATTAATTATCCTACCATATATTTTGGGTTAAAATCGTTTACACCTCCGAACTTTACTGTAAAAATCAAACCCCCCCTCAACTTTGAACAATAATCATTCTCCCTCCTTTTTCCTATTTGATTTTTTAAAATACCTATTTTACCTTATATTTATATCAACATTTGTATCTCTTTTTTTTAAGGAAAAAAAACTTTTTTATAAAAATATTTTTTTATTTTAAAATCTATATAACATATTTTCTATAAAAGTTAAAAATTATTTTTAAGATAAAAAAATAAAAGTGAGAAATATTAATTGAGTATATAATTTAATGACAAACTATAATGAAATAAATGAGAAAAATAGTAAAAATTAATTTCATTAAAAATAAAACTCTAATATATATTTATACGTGAAAATAATAGGTAATTATAATTTTGTAAATATATTTCAATTAGGTATACAAATTCTCAAGCCCACCTTTTAACATTATGAGTAAATTCTTTTATAATTAATTACAAAATTTAAAGATACTTTTAAAATTCAAATTTTTTATAATATATGTATTAAATATGTATGTGAGTATGTAATTATGTATATAGATGCTTATTTGATTTTCTCTTATTCTTTAATACCTATATAGATAAACGAGTTTTGGTTGTTAATATTAATTGTTTTCTAAATTATAATTTAAAATGCATCAACAAAAATCATTTGATTTGTAACAAATATACATCTACAACAACATCATATCTAGTGAAATTTTTTAAGTGAGGTCTGAGGAGGATAGGGGTACAGAAACCTTACCACTACCTCAGAGAGGTGGAGGGATTGTTTCTGAAAAATACTTGACTATTAATTATTTTGTATACCTACATTGAAATAAATTTATAAACTTATAATCACCTATTATTTTCTTGTATAAATATATATTAGAGTTTTGATTTTTAATAAAATTATTTTTTGCTATTTTGCTCATTTATAATATTATAGTTTGCCATTAAATTCTATACTCAATTAATATTTTTTACTTTTATTTTTTTATCTTAAAAATATTTTTTAACTTTTATAGAAAATATGTTAAAAATATGTTATATAGATTAAAAAATAAAAAATATTCTTATAAAAAAGTTTTTTTTTAAAGAGATATAAATATTAATATAAATATAAGGGTAAAATAGGCATTTAAGAAAATCAAATAGGAAAAAGGAGGGAGAATGATTATTGTTCAAAGTTTAGGGTAGTGTTTGATTTTTACAGCAAAATTCGAGGGTGTAAACGATTTTAACCCCATATATTTTAGAAGTCCGACATATTTTAGGAAATCTAGTTAATATAATAAAAATAATTAAATAATAAATTTAAAAAAATAGTGAAAAGATAGTTTTGTTTAAAGAAGAGTCTTTTAATGAAGGGTAAAAGTTCAAATCACTTTTCTAAGGGACTTCACACTTTTAATATATTATAGATTATAGATATAGTTTATAGATTATAGCTTATAAATATAGATATAGATTATAGATAGAGATTCATCTATTATTTTCTCTACTTTTTTTTCCTGCTTTTATTTTTTTATTTATTGGTTTATTTTATTTTTTAGATTTTTTTTATTTTTATTTTCTCTTTATTTTTTAATTTCTCTATTTCTTGTTCCTTTCTTTTCTTTTCTTTTTTTTTTTTGTTTATTTCTTTATTCCTTTTTTTATACCTTTTCTCTTTTTTTTTCTTGATTTTATTCTTATCTTTTTTTTTTCTTTATTGGTTTCTTTTATTTTGTGTTTTTTTATTTTTTGTTTTCTCTTTGTTTTTCAATTTTTTCATTTCTTGCTCCTTTACTTTTTTCGTTTTTTTTTTATATATTTTTCTCTCCTTTTTCTTTTATCTTTTTATCAAATCATAATATTTTTTATTTTTCACCTCGAGCTAATTTCATATTTTCAATCCTTTTTTATTTTATTTATTTCTTTTTTTTTTGGTATATTATTTGATTCTTTTTTTCTGTTGTAAGTTTATTGGATTCTTTTTTCTTTTCTTTTCTTTTTCATTTGCATCAATCCATAATGATATAATCACAATATATTTATATACTAGTATGGTATCACTGATGCCTGCTTCAATTCTTAGTGAGACTTTCATGATACCATCACAATATCTATATACTGTCATGGCATCATTGATGTATAATTCAATCCTTCAGTTAGACCACCATGATACCATCACAATATTTATATACTGACACAGTATCAGTAAAGTTTGCTTCAGTCTGTAATGATACCATACTAGTATATCCATATACTATCATGGTATCATTGGTGTATTCTTCAATCGTTAATGCGATCTCCATGATACAATCACAATATATGAATACACTGCCATGGTATCATTGATGTCTAATTTAATTGTTTGATCAGACCTCCATGATACCATCACAATATATGTATATTGAAATGGTATTATTGAGGTTTGCTTTAATTCTCCCGTCAGACCTCCATGACATCATTGAGGTTTGCTTCAGTCAATAATAATACCATGATAGTATATCTATATACTATCATGATATCAATGATGTTTTCTTCAATTCTTTGTGGGACCTCTATTATACTATCACAATATATCTATATACAATCATCGTATTATTAGTGTCTACTCCAATCCTTAAGCCAGATCAGCCATCACAATATATATATATATATATATATATATATATATATATATATATACTGACATGGTATTATTGGAGTTTACTTCACTCTATAATAATATTGTAATAGTATATCTATATATTGTCATAGTATCATTGATGTTTGCTATTAATCCTTTAGTGAGACCTTCATGATACCATCATAATATATCTACATATTGACCTGGTATTATCCTTTAATGAGACACACGTCAATCCTCCATGATACCATTACAATATATCGATATACTGTGATGATATCATGGAGGGCTACTTCAATCCTTCAATTAGACACTCCTCAATAGCACCATGGGCAGTCAATGGATGAAAATAGACAATCAATTCTAAAACGAAACTTCTAATCATAACCCATCTTTTATTTTCATTCAATTTCTTTCATTTCTTTCATTTCTTCTTCATTTCTTCCGATTTTAAGCCTGTATAGTTGCTTAAATTCATGAATAAAAGCTCTTTGGTTTTCTTCAATGAACATATAGGTGTTCATTTTTTCAGCCTTTGTTGGAAAATCTAAAGCCAGTTTTGAATTATTAATGTCATCATTATTGGTTGACAACACCCAAGTGCACATGCAAGTGTACGTGGTCGACCAAGTAATATAGTGGCCTTCAAGAAAGTTGAGTTATCGATCCCACAGAGACTTGATTCGGCAATTATTTTATTTCAGTTCATAATTCAGATTCAATGGATGTGAGAGTAACCAAATAAAGAGTTTAAAATTCTAAATTAGAACTAAACAACGTGGAAAGTAAAAGTATTGAGATAATCAATAAGAGAAAACCCAGGGTTGAAGCACTCTAAACAATCATATTATGCTTTTGGATTTCATTAGTTAACTTACTTATCTTGATTGTTGATTTGTAGGGTTAATTGTATGATTACAGTTTCCCAACCTCTAATTTTTTTACCTAAGTTGAATCTTACACCTACATCGTTAAGCGGGGATGTAATAGTTAACTTAAGCACTTAACAAATATCATCCTATTTATGAATCAAGTAAGGTATCTAAGTACATCCATGTCCTAGATACTAATTCAAGTTTTTTATTTTATAAAGAATCAAGAACCATACTCTGCTTATTCTCATGTTCTATCGCTCTATTCCCTCTCCCGAGTTCACAAGGTTGATAGTTAATGTATTCTAAGGGTGACCAATCCTCAAAATAATTAAAATAAGAATTAAAAAACAACCAATGGTGTTAAGTAAAGAAAACAAACTTAATCCATAGCAATAATACTCATGTTCTTGGCTTCAACCCCGGAAAGAAGGTTTTTAGCCACTAATGGTCATAATCTACATCCAAATATTTGTATGAATGATTAAAACCATAAATAAAGCTAAATTAAAGAAATAAAAACCTAAAAAGAAGTTTTGGTAGCTCCAATGTTGTTCCAAGCGACCTAGGGGTTCCAAGATTCATAAAACGTGATTTAACAGGTTATATTTATAGTAAACAAGTCATAAACCAACTAGAATTGGGTTTTCACGTTATTAACCTTCAGCTAGGTATTTTTTATTCCGCTTTTGATGGCCATAGTGATGTGGTGACATGCCAATCGACAATTGTCAATTTCCAGAATCTCACCGCGATTTTACCGCGTCACCTCCTCAAGCTCCACCAAATGCTACACGCGCCTATGGGTCACAAAATTGGGAATATTCTGAATCCATTGGTGTTTTGAACATTTACATTGGACCTTCCTAAATCTTACACACACCCCATACATTTCGGGTATCCAAATTACATCCAGCTTGTGTCTTGTGCTTCCGTGGTTATTTCCGAGCCTTTTTAAGTTGTTTCCTCTTGATTTGAAGCTTGTATATCCTTCATATATCATAATAATCCATACACCAAGCAGCCTATAGTATTAAACACAATAATTTAGAGCTCAAAACAACACAACATCCTCAACGGTGAACTAGAAACACGAGCTAAGCATAGGCTAATTTCACATTGAGCTTTAACCCATTGTTTTGACTCTTTTATTGATCCAATTGACACTTGAACATTATAAATAAGTTGTTTTACTTATAAATAAATAATAATAACCTTAGGAACTCATTAAAACACATTATAACCCAACACAAGAGACTAGACAACAACTAGCTCAAGCTAGTCACTCTAGTTTTCTTAGTTGAAATCTAAATGGTCGAATTGAATCAAAACTTGTGTGAAAATACCATTAAACATTGTGAACACATACTTGGAAACATAAATTCTCATTTATATCATTATCAACACTTATAACATAAGAATAATCCTCAAAACAAGGCTAAAAGGCTAGAATAGTAATGCTAGAATGCATAAATACACCCAACATCACCACCCCACACTTAAAGCCTTGTTCATCCTCGAACAACTCTTAAATATAAACTCCATGAGATTGAAAGACTCCAAACTTCTACTATATGCAAGAAATTCAAGCTAACACTACAATGACTCCATGGAATGTAAGTTTACAACACTAAGCATGTTATACATAATTGAAAGCTCAAGAATCCTACTTCAAAACATCCTAGCCTCAAGAATGGACTCCACAAGTGGAAAACTCATGCATCTTGTTCAATTAAGGACATCATACAATTCTCCCACATTCATAAAACATGTGCCCTCACAATAAGAGAGTCACCCATAATCACTCAAAATAATGCAAATTATCATAATGGGTATAAGAATTAAATTATGCTCACTCTCACAAGAAATTCACAAGTTACACATAATGAACCATAAGCTTGCCCTTAGTTTAATGTTCCACTAATAGTCGAATGTAAAGATTAAGATTAATTAGGCCTTTTCTGGGTTGTAATGTAGGCTAATGAACGGATAGAAACTATTTGAAAATAGTGACTAACATCTCTAAGCGCTTTAATACACTACATTAAATAATTAAAACCAATCTTCAACAACCAAATTACACTTTTTCATTCATCCATACATTTTGCTTTTCCCCCATCTCTTTTAAGCATTTTCACAAACACTTGGTGGACACATAGTTTACTACCACAAAAATTAATTTTTCTCTTTTTGAATAATCATGGCAATATTTTTAGTATAAATTATATCACAACCATCCACCACACAATAATTATACACCAATAACTACTACCTTAGGGCATCAATTTCACTTTTTTCTTCTTCAATTCCTCAAACTCCTTACTAAATCAAAAATATTTTTTTTTTCAATTAAAGCACTTAGGAGCTTTTTGGATCAAATTAAGGTTTATCAAAGAAGGGAATTAGGCTACATATGAGGATACCAAAGAAAATAAGCTAAAGGCTCAATGAGGGTTATCTAGGACAATGCAAAAGGGTAGGACAAATAGAAGATATAAGATAAGGCTATCAAAGAAATGCCTAAATCGTCTCCTAAACCCACACTTTTTATTTTGCTTCACACACACACCGGGCAAGTTCTAGACATCACATGCAACAAGGAATATACAAAAATCTCACACGCACATGGCACATGCTTAAATCGTATAGGATCGTATAGACTCCCAATCAAACAATAGCACAAATTCAAATTTAATCCAACAAGTACAAGAGTCACAAAAATGAGCCTAAGAGTTTCAAAAGTAGCAATTCACTCATTCCACATGCTTTTATCAAATAAAATACTTACACCATGTAATAAAAAATAGCATCAACAAGAATATCTCACTTATTCCTAACCTAAAATGTTTTAAATTAAGCCAAAATTTGAGAATTTCCCCACTCCACACTTAAAAATCTACTTCGTCCCCAAAGTAAATCTAAAAGTAAAAAGATAGAAATACTCCCTGAGGCCTCTAAGCCTAGCTAGTAGAATCTTCACATAAAGGAGATCTATGGGACCCCACATTCAATCTTTGCCATGCTTCTAGCTCAAGATTATGGTACTCAGACTTCCCATTATCCTGTGACTCAACCAAAAATAAAAACTATGTGAAATAAAAACTAAAAACTGTAAAGAAAACATACCTAATTAACTTGGGTTGTATCCCAAGTAGCGTCTAATCTAGTATCATGGTACGACTCATATCAACTCAACCATATTCCTTCACCCTTTTACCCCCTTTTGGGAGCCATTTTTTCATTCATTTCAAACCTTTTTTTATGTTTTAACATGTTGAAAATTGGTGGTTTTATCTTAAACCGCTCAATCAGGTCTTTGGAAGAGGTCTTTAGTGACTTAGGCACTCCGCACTTATCCTTTTCAAACACATTGATCATGCATAAATTTTTATATAAGGGATTTTCAACGGGGGCCTTGTAAACATCAAATACCACCTCTTCATCATCTATCCTCATCTTGAGCGTGCCTTCATTAACATCAATTAAAGCCCCTCCGATCTCTAAAAGTGGGCACCCCAAAATAATTGGTACCTGCTCGTCTACCACAAAATCAAGAACAAAAAAGTCAGCAGGAATAACAAATTTACCAACCTTTATGAGGACATCCTCAATTATTTCTTTTGGATATGCCATGGAACTGTCTACTAGCTGCAAAACCACGGTGGTCGATCTAGGATTTTCCAAGCCTAATTTTTCAACCAAAGATAGGGGCATCAAATTTATACTTGCCCCTAAATCACTCAATACATAGACCTCTTTAATCTCAATTTGAATAGGGATGGCAAACTTCCCTTGATCTTTCAATTTCTTGGGAATTTTCTGTGTCATCACTGCACTATACTCTTCAGTGAGTGTTATTGCTCCCATATCCTGCAATTTCACCTTTTTAGCCACCACATACTCAAGTACTTTGCATACTTGGGCATACTGTGCAAAATATCTAAAAGAGGTAAATTAATATGAAGCTCTTTGAATGTGTCAAAGAACTTTTTGAACATTGCATTCTCCTTTGCTTTTATTTGCCTCTGAGGAAAAGGTAGTGGCAGCCTCTTCTTCACTTCTTCTTCAATAACTTTTTCCTTCAAGTACTCAGACTTCCTTGAATTTTTAACAATTCTGTCGGGAACCTGTTGGGTCACCACCTCAGCATGTACCTCCTTTGTTGCCTTGGGAGGTTCTTCATGAATCTCTTTACCACTCCTCAAGGTGATCGTTATGACTTATTTTGGATTTTCTGTATCAACGGGCAAACCACCTTGTGGTATGGTATTTAACGCTTGCTGTATCTTCCCAACCTGCAACTCTAAATTTCTTTGGGCCACTTTCTAATTCTGTAATTCCGTCTTTTGACTGTTCAGATCCGCAATCAATTGTGTTTGACTAACTAAGTGTTGTTTCAGTATATCTTCCATGTTGCTCATAGACTGATTTGATTGGACATGTGGTTGTGGGGCATTTTATGGTTGATTAGGTGGCTGAGTTTGCCACTTTATGTTATAGGCATTACCATAATTTGGCCTTTGAGCATTGCCCACATACATCACAGATTCAAAATTTAAAGCACACATGGTTGTTGTATGACCACTATTTATCTCACACCAACCTATGGTTTGTTGGATTGCATTGACTGTGGCTGCAGGTTATGTTGCTCCTAATTTCATGTTGCTGAATAATGTGTTGATCAAATTCTGTAGTGCAAAAAACTGAGCTGATAGGGCTATAAATTGGTCCACCTCCAACCCACCCGCAATTCTTTTTGTGTCACTTCTAGAAGTTGAATGCCACTCTGGATTTCCTTGTGCTATACGGTTCAACAATGTGTACAACTCATCATAAGTTAGCTCCAACGCTTGACCACCTGCGGCTGAATCTAGCAAAATCTTTCTATTGTGATCAAGAGCTTCTACAAAAGTATGAGCGAGTACCTCATTAGACTGTTGGTGATGTGTAAAATCTCAAAGAAGAGCCTTGAAATATTCCTAATCATTATAGAGGTTTTTATCAGGCTTCTGTTTGAAGCTCACTATCTCACTGTGAAGTCTCGCAGTCTTCCCTGATGGAAAGAATCTGATGAGAAACTTTCTGGCTAAGTTGTCCCATGATGTGATTGAATTGGTCTGATCAACATTCAACCACCTTTTAGCTTCCCCAAAAGTGAATAGGGAAACAATGTCAGCCGCACATAATCTGGAGTTACCCCAGTAGGAGTGAATGTATCAGTAAGCTCAATGAAGGTCTGCAAGTGGACTTGTGGATCTTCGTGTGAAAGCCCTGCAAACTGTCCACTACTAATAAGAAGCTGCATCATATTGTGTTTCAAATCAAAATTCCCCCCAGCTGCTGGTCTTTGAATTGGAGAAGTCAAGTTTGTTAGAAGTGGGACTGCCACTTTCCTAACCTTCCTACCAGCTGCTTGTTGTTCAGCCATAGGAACAATATTCTCTTGGCTTTCTTGGATTTGATGAATTCTAGGGAGAAGGATTGCTTCTCTCCTACGTTAATGGTAAAGTTACTCAGGTTTTGGGCTTGGTTCTACCAACTCCCGATCCCTTACCAGCTTAGAAACTTAAGAACCTGTTTCCTGCAAAAACAAAAACAAAACCAAGCATAAAAACACCAAATAAATCTAAAATAAACAATTGCCAAATAACAAGTCCCCAGCAACGGCGCTAAAAACTTGACAGCGCTCAAGCGCACATGCAAATGTATGTGGTCTACCAAGTAATATAGTGGCCTTCAAAAAAGTCGAGTTATCGATCCACACAGACTTGATTCAACAATTATTTTATTTCAGTTCACAATTCAGATTCAATGGATGAGAGAGTAACCAGATAAAGAGTTTTGAAATTTTAAATTAAAATTAAACAATGCAGAAAGTAAAGGTCTTGAAGCAATCAATAAGAGAAAACCCAAGGTTGAAGTACTCTGAACAATCATATTATGCTTTTGCATTTCATTCGTTAACTTTCTTATCTTGGTTGTTGATTCGTAGGGTTAATTGCATGATTACGGTTTGCGAACCTCTAATTTTTTTATCTAAGTTGAACCTTACACCTACATTATTGAGCGGGGATGTAATAGTTAACTTAAGTTCTTAACAAATATCATCCTGCGTATGAATCAAGTAAGGTATTTAAGTACATCCCTGTCCTAGATACTAATTTAAGTTTCTTATTTTATAAAGAATCAAGAACCATACTCTACTTATTCTCATGTTCTATTGCTCTATTCCCTCTCCCGAGTTCACTAGGTTGATAGTTAATGTATTCTAAGGGTGACCAATCCTCAAAATAATTAAAGTAAGAATTAAAAAACAACCAATGGTGTTAAGCAAAGAAAACAAACTTAATCCATAATAATAATACTCATGTTTTTAGCTTCAACCCCGAAAAAAGGGTTTTTAGCCACTCATAGTCATAATCAACATCCAAATAATTGTATGAATGATTAAAACCATAAATAAAGCTAAATTAAAGAAATAAAAACCTAAAAAGAAGTTTTGGTAGCCTCCAATGTTGTTTCAAGTGATCTAGGGGTTCCAAGATTCATAAAACGTGATTTAACACGTTATATTTACAGTAAAAAGGTCATAAACCGATTAGAATTGGGTTTTCACGTTATTAAACTTTAGCTGGGCATTTTTTATTCCGCTTTTGATGGCCATCGCGACGCGGTGACATGCCAATCGACAATTGTCAATTTCTAGAATCTCACCGCGATTTCACCGTGGTGCCTCCTCAAGCTCCACCAAATGCTACACGCGCCTATGGGTCACAAATTTGGGACTCTTTTGAATTCATTGGTGTTTTGAACGTGTCCATTGGACCTTCCTAAATCCCACACGCGCCCCATACATTTCGGGTATCCAAATTACGTCCAGCTTGTGTCTTGTGCTTCCATGATCATTTCCGAGCCTTTTTAAGTTGTTTCCACTTGATTTGAAGCTTGTATATCCTTCATATATCATCATAATCCATCCCCCAAGCATCCTATATTATTAAACACAACAATTTTGAGCTCAAAACAATACAACATCCTCAACGGTGAACTAGAAACACGAGCTAAGCATAGGCTAATTTCACATTGAGCTTTAACTCATTGTTTTAACACTTTTCTTGATCCAATTGACCGTTGAACATTATAACTAAGTTGTTTCACATATAAATAAATAATAATAACCTTAGGAACTCATTAAAATATATTATAACCCAACACAAGAGACTAGACAACAACTAGCTCAAGCTAGTCACACTAGTTTTCTCGGTTGAACTCTAAATCGTCGAATTGAATCAAAACTTGTGTGGAAACACCATTAAACATTGTAAACACATACTTGGACACATAAATGCTCATTTATGCCATTAGCAACACACATAGCATAAGAATCATCCTCAAAACAAGGCTAAAAAGGCTAGAATAGTAACTCTAGAATGCATAAATACACCCGACATCATTGGTGCGGAAGAGTTTTTGAAACATGAGGGAATTTTTGAGGGTATACATAGAAGTGATCCAATTGGTTTTGGATTTTGGGGATTGCAAAGGGAAAGATTTGGGTAAAAAGGATGAATTCTCAAAGCCATTGAGAGAGATTTGGTCGAGTTTCTGGATTGAATTTTAGGGGGGGTTCTTTATGAGTTTCATGTGATTGCTAGAAATAGAAATTGAAAAAGAGAAATCTGGAAGAAGAAAAAGCGGCCAAAATTGAACTTTACCATGGAAAGTGAGCTTTAAAAGGAAGGGGGTACGCGACGTAATATTTTTGTGCTGATTGGATATAATTAGAGTTATTAAGGGAGGGGGTATGTGGATATAAGTACTTTAATTTTTTGGTCTATATTGTGTACTTTTCCCTAACGATATTATCACAGATTGTTTGAACTATTAGTGATGAGAATTAAGGTAACAATTAAAATAAATTTACTGGTTAATTAGAGTTTACCATGGTTAACAACTACAAATTCCGAATCGCTATTGTATCAACATTCTTTTGTGAAAAAAGCTTTTCATACCCAAAATTTAATTAAATTTGGATAAAAATTAATTTTTCAAAAATATTGAGTAATCATTAATGCTAAAATATATATCACCAATAGCTTTAAATTTGTGGCTAATAATACCCAATAAATGATGAATGACACTAATTTATTTTTTGATGGAAAATTTAAGCGGACAAAGCCATAGGGCGTGTTTGAAAAGCCATAGGTTGACATGTTTGGTCGACCAGGTAATTACTTGGTCAACATGTAATTGGATGTACTCCTTCCGTCCTATTTTACCTATCTCAAATTGGCTAAGTTGATGTCCCATATTAGTTGTCCCAATTTACTTATCAAGATAAGACATACTTTTCTTTCCATGTTTTACCCTTTGCATTAATTATCTTTTCTTTAAATTAAAATATAAACATCATTTAATAGGGGTACTTTGGTAAACTAGCCATGTTATTTATTATTTTTCTTAATTGTTGTGCCATCCCAATTTGGAACAAGTAAAATGGGACGGAGGGAGTAATTGACAGAAGATAATTACACTCTACAATTTACAGGGAGGATTGTGAATTACTGGTAATTACATGATGTAATTACAAGCTTATTACTTTTTAATTTTCTCCTTTTATCTCTATTTTTATTTTTTCATTTTAATTTATTTTTTATTTCTATATTTTTACTTTTATTATTTTAATTAAATTTATATTTTTATTTTTTATTATTTATATTTCATTTTCCAACATTTGCTTCTTGTGATTCTGTGTAGTTGTTCAAATTATCTATTTTAAAAAAAAAATCATCTAACATAGTTTTTTAGTAATCTAATAATTAACTTAAAGTAGAATTCATCGTTACTAGTGAATCTATTATACCTATTAAATCCGCGCACCCCCTACAAATGGTATCAGAGCTCAGCAATTTAAAAAGTACGGAAGAGAAATATATATTAGAATTAGATTTAGAGTTAGAGTTAAAAAATTTTAAGTTAGAATTAAAAAATTTACCTACAAAATTATTAAATTAATTATGCGAAGACCATTTAAAAATAGAGAAGCTTTTAGAAAAATTAAAGAATCTTTAATTAGTAATTATTCAGAATATAT
>NC_061113.1:174777387-174793193 GCF_002878395.1 Capsicum annuum
ATAACTCACACAT
Organism: Capsicum annuum; assembly: GCF_002878395.1. Taxonomy (NCBI): domain Eukaryota; kingdom Viridiplantae; phylum Streptophyta; class Magnoliopsida; order Solanales; family Solanaceae; genus Capsicum; species Capsicum annuum. The sequence goes on from NC_061113.1 coordinate 174,777,401, forward strand.
TAAGAACTTCACATACAACCGCTGATCTTTTAAGGTTCGCAACACAAGGCGGAGGTGATCGACATGATCCACCTCACTCTTGAAAAAGATCAAAATATCATCAATAAATACAATTATGAATAAATCTAAGAATTGATGGAATACTCGATTCATAAGATCCATAAATGTCATTGGGACCTTAGTTAACCCAAATGACATCACCAAAAACTCAAAATGACCATACCAAATTTGAAAGGCTGTCTTAGGGATATCCACTTCCTTAATCTTCAACTGATGGTAAACCCATCAAAAATCAATTTTGGAGAAGTATTAGCACCTTGAAGATGATCAAAGAGATCATCGATCCTAAGAAGTGGATACTTATTATTCACAGCTATTTTATTCAACTGACGGTAATCTATACACATCCGAAGGGACCCATCCTTCTTACACACGAAGAGAATCGGAGCACCCCAAGCAGAAATACTAGGACGAATAAAATCCTTATCTAGAAGATTTTTCAATTGCTCCCTGAGTTCTTTCAACTCAGCCGAAGCAATTCTATAGGGAGGAATAGAAATAGAATGAGTGTTCGGGAGAAGATCAATCCCAAAAGCAATTTCCCTATGGGGGGAACACTAGAAAGATCATCAGGGAATACCTTAGGAAATTCACAGACCACCGGGATAGATTGTAATAAAGGACCTTCGGATCTAAAATCCTTAACATACACTATATGGTAGGTAAATTCATCCCTTGAAGATTAATTTTCGGGCTCTAAGATACGAAATAAACCTTTCCTTGGGCACTAAGGAACTACCTTCCCATTCAGTCATTGGCTCATTAGGGAACTGGAAACTGAACCCTCGAGTCCAACAATTAAGAGACACATAGCGCGAATGCAACCAATCCATCCCCAAAATCATATAAAAGTCTAACAAACTGACCCCTCAGGTCCGACAATCAAGAGACACATAGCGCGAATGCAACAATCCATCCCCAAAATCATATAAAAGTCTAATATTTCCAACTCTATCAGATCCACCAAGAACTCCCTACCACTGCCTGACATCACACAATCCCTATAGACCTTTTTAGCCACAATAGAGTCTCTCATCGGGGTAGACATAAAGAAGGGATCTAGAATACACTAAGGATTAAAACCAAAATGAATAGCCACATAAGGGGTCACATAAGAGAGGTTAGACTCGAGATCAAGTAGACAATATATATCATGAGAGAAAAGTTTGAGCATACCAGTAACAATATCGGGGATGCCTCAAAATCCTAGCGGGTGTTCCGACCAGTACCAGAGCTAGAATCAGGAGTAACACCCTTTGGTGTAGAAGTTGACGAAGTAGCAATAAGGATCTTATTTTTCCCCAGAAGCAAACCTAAAAGGACAATCCCTCTATATATGACTAATCTGACAATATTTAAAACACTTGTTCCTCTCTTCTTCACAAACACCACAATATATCTGACCATAAAATCTACAAGAGGGATACGATAAGCTGACTGAGCCCTAGTAGCCTGAGACTGGGCACCTTATATCCTTTGATTAACACTATTCTGAAAACGACGATCACCTGAAGACTTCAGATAAGGAGCACTAGCCATAGAGTAGGAACTAAAATTTCCCCATTTCTTTTTAGACCATTTTCCACCGTCTCTACTACTCTACTGCTGACCTCCATCTTAATTCAAGTACCAAAACTTTTTATTATGCCTTTCACTCATCTTTGCTTACTTCTTCTTTTCCTCTTCTACTTATTGCATATACGGTACAAGTCTAGAGATGTCTATATCCTTGTTCAACAAAGCAGCCTTGATCTCCTAAATTAACTCACAGAATAACCTGGAAGTAAATTTTCTCATTCTAGCCCTTATGCTAAACACTAACTATGGAGCATATCATGACAGCTAGTGAAGCTTAAAGACATACTCTTTTACTATCATCCATCCTTACTTCATATTCACGAATTCCTCAGCCTCCGCCCCCTTAACTCCTGAGGAAAAAACGATTAAGAGAAATACTAAAGAAGTTATCCCATAAAATGGACTCAGTATCATCACCACTAGACTAGTCCGATTTCTCATACCACTGATATGCCACATCCTTCAACTAATAAGCAGCGAATTCCATACCCTCCACATCAGTAACATGTATCACACGAAAAATCATTTTGAGGATCTTTTTTAATTTTAGAGCTAGTGAAGGTTGGAGAACTCTGCCTTATAAATTGGCCAACTTTAGAGACCTTAGAATGTAATACCCCGATCGTTTCTTAAGCCTAAATCCATCTTTTGAGTGGATATGTACAACTTCCAAAGTGATTGATGTTTAAATCATGTTGTATTTCTCTAATTTCTACTTTTTGTCATGTAGAGCATTGAATAAGATTTCCATCAATACCAATTTCATTGAAATCTGACATTGTACGAGGGAGTTGTGGCCGTTTTACTAAACAGTATCGAATCACCCAGGTTTGACGGTCGACCTGGCGGACCATCAGGTCCCTGGTGGACCGTCAAGTGCCCCGTCAAGCCGAGGCAATGACTTTTTTTTAGGCCATCGTGCGACGGACAGATTGGTGGACCTTCAAAAAGTTGACAGACCATCAAGGCGTCCGTCAGGTCAAGACAGAATGTCTCATTTCTGGCCCTCGAGTAATGGACGACTTGGTGGTCCATCAATTTCCTGATGGACCATCACTTCGATTGTCATGTCGAGGTAGAGCATTTCAGTTTTGGCACTCGAGTGATGGATGATCTGGTGGATCGTCAGGAGATTTGACGGACCATCGATCGACCGTCATAGGCCCCGATCAATGAATTTTAGCTTTTTCGAAAGGGCATTTTGGTCATTTACGCCCCATATGGTATTATATATATATATCCTAGAAGAGAATAGCCCTTCATTATTTTTCTTTCCTCTTCCAAGAACTATCTAGAAAACTAAGGTTTTCTCTCAACCCAAAAATCAAATCTTCTTCCAAGAAATTTAAGGATCTTCCATAGATTTCCCCAAGTTGTTCAAGAATTAAGTTCCCCAAGTCAAGGGAATCAAGGATCTTAGATCAAAAGTGTAATGAAGAAGTTCCAAACAAGTGTCTACATCTCCAAAATTATAATCCAAGGTATATGAAATTTGAACAAGAACACTCCTTTCGTTCTTGTGCCTAAAGATTTACTTTCTATTATTGATTTACATGATTTTGCAAGTGGGTTTACACCCAAATTTCTTTATTTATGATTTATGAGGTTTGATTTGAATAAGTTTGATATTTATGATTATTTTACCATCATGTTTCTTAAATTGAGAATTTATTCCATGAGTAATATATTGTCATTATGTATTGATGATTTCTAAGCGATTTAAGACAAGTGTCATGAGTTATGTATTTCCATGAGAAATTTGACTATTGAATATATATATCTATATTTGAGATTGAAACTCAAGAATGAGTCCTATGATGTTTCCTTGAAGCTTGTGGTATTTGAAAATGATTCGAAAAGCAAATGTATTTGATGTTGAGAAAGATTGTTTTGATTTTGAGTCGAGATAGGAATCCATAGTTGTTCATGGTTTACAGATGAGATATATTTATGTTTTGGTCTCTATGATAGACCCATGAGTTGATACTGATTAAGGTGGATTTCCTAACGCATTCTGAGCTGAGTCTGGGAGGAGTATTTAGCACAGAGCGAGAAATGTGGTATTTCCCCAAAACGATGTGCCACCATAGGATTGATATTGATAATTGTGGGCTAGAGGTTAAGTATGGGATTGTGATAATGATATTGAGGTTTTACTCCTTGGAAAGAGTACAACACCCCCGCCAATGTGGGGTTCTCTCCTTAGGAGGACAAAACATTGGACTCCGGCTCACATGGTGTAGTTATGACGGTTATAAGAAACTCCCACGTCCATAATGATCTAAGTACCATGAGTTACCAAGTCACTCTAAGTCATGAGTCAAAGAGTTTGAGTTGAGATAAATGATTTATGAGATTTATGAAGCATATGTTTTTACTGATGACTTACGGAAATGATGTTTTAGATAATTCAAGCGAAGAGAGTTATTATTGCCAGCATGCATGATTTTTTAACAATTTATGATATTATTTAAATGTTGCATCCACCCCCACATACTCAGTAGATTCCCAAGTACTGACTCTCATACTGTTTTGTACTCTATATTTCCTCATGATATAGGTTCAGGTGCTCAGTCTCAGCAGCGACAGTGATCTTTGAGTACCTTCATCTATATTTTTGCAGTTGGTGAGTCATCATGGTTCGAGGACCTGTGTTTTCGATTTTGTCTTGTTAATAGGTGGTTGTTTACTTTAAGTTCAGTACGAGTCAGTTGGGGATCTGTCCTAATGGCTCCTCAGTCCTATGTAGTAAAGGCTTTGTCAGACTAGTGTACCAGCGTGTACAGAGATTTCAGTATTTTTTTTGTACAAGGCAGTATTACTTCGTATTTTAATATGTTCATGACATGGTTATTCCTCTTTATCTTAGCATGATTTGCGCTATAATGAGTTCTAAAAGTGATGACAGGCTTAGAGGGTTAGCTTGAGGCCACGTGTGGCCTTGAGCACCATGTGACGTCTTGGGATGGGTTCTTGGGGCGTTACATGAAAGATGGAGCAACAGAAGTAACATACTCAGTCTAAGAGGCCACCAGTTGGGTAAGCAAATGGATTGACTTGTGAAATTCAACATTATACACATTATCTTGAGGATTCCAAGGAGGGCTAGGGGGAACCGATGAAACTCTACTAGGGCAATCAGAAGCAGCGACCCTAGACCGGGTCTGAACTCCTTGCGTAGAACAAGCTCCATCCACATTGTCCTCAGACAAGACAAAAGAGTTTTCACGAGTATTAGATCTTCGGGAAGGCATGATCTGAAAAACAAACACACGGGAATTAGAGGATATTTCAAGATCTTAGACTCTATGGCTCAAAATAGAACAACAAGGAAGAGAAACATTCCTAAATGCCTCGTAGCCTCTCCGTTATAAGTGTGGCGAGCTACACACCCATAAAAGAGAATCTACTTGACACGACTTTGTGGACACCCAATGACACCAAACCTAGGCTCTAATACCAACTTTTTTACAACCCAAAATAGGACCTGTTCGTGACGGGCATCTTAAGTACAACAAGGACCAGAGACCACCTCCTGCACCTAACCAAACAGAACATAATACCCCCAATATTGAATAAATTCTGAACATATAACAAGATAGTATAATATAAGCTCAAAGAGTTTAAGTCATATCGATAATCTGATAATCGATAACTAACCAAAATGACTAACCAACATCACCACCTAAGTCCACAGTAATCCAACAAAGCCTCTGTACAAAAAAAAACTATAAGCCAGTCTTCATCGGAACATATCCCCGACTCTGATAAATATAATGACAATATTAATGATAATGTAAACACTCAATTCTAATCTAAGAATTGAAATTGATGAAATAACTAAGCCTTTCAGAGAAGAAGCTCACCACTTCACTACCACAAACCGATGAATACGAGCTGATCCACCTAACTCTGCGTAGGAAAAATAGAAGTATCTTTGGTGCCCACATCGCAAGGGGATACAACGCCCGGAAACAGTTAGTGGGTTGAGCACTAGAATGTAACTCAGGGATAGGGGATAAAATAAAGCCAAGTCAAATCCAATTCAAAATCATGTGAACAACATTATATACACACATAAATAATATGCAGGGAAAGAGAACAAGGCTTAGCATATAATTTAAAACTTTATCCTGGATTGTGTAGCTCAATTGTCATAACATAAGAAGGCACCCACGGGCTATATTGTCCATCTCTTCCCTGGGTGAAACGGCCCAAATGCATGTATCCGCATGAACCAGAGGATATACATATGCACCATGAGACTCTAACCACCCGGCGTACCAAGGTGACTTAAGCATCCAATCGTGTAGTATAATACAGGGGACTCAAACCTCCCCATCATATAATAAGGGGGACTCTAACCACCTGGTCATTTAGACCCCCTCGTTGGCAACTACGGTTTCCAGTGTTGGTCCCTCGGGACTCTCACTTTCACAACTTAGTTACACAACCCTCATTAAAGTCCAATTAAATTATTTATCACACATTCTCTTTCATTGAACCGTAATTATATATTTAGGCATATACTGTTGGTATCGTCGTACCTACTACACTTGTAAGGTAACATCAATATGCTAAACCAATTATCATCACTTGGGGAATTTGTAACCCCCTTGGTACTCAATCATACATTAGCTTGAGGAAATTATACCACCCCATAAGGTTCAATTCAAAATCATTATGCTTCATTAACTTTTCACATCATGCACTAGTTCAAGAGTAGTTCAATGTGCATACTTTTCGTATTCAAGACCAATTTCACAATAGGGGTTGAGGTCATTACCAATTCAACTATCAAAATTCCCAAATTATGGGAAATCACAATCCCCTAGTTTATTCATCATACCCATGCATCAAATTGATTTCAAAACCACCATTTAATCATAAACAATGCATATGTAAACATGAAACATCACATATACATCAATCATTCAAAATCCTCAATCCATGTTCCAAAACCACCATCAAAACCACATGGATAACTATATAAAACACATGCTTTTTACAAAGTAATAGTCGGGGAAGAGTAACATGCCTGAAATATCCAAGATTATGGAGAGAATTCAACCCTTGAAGCTCTACTTGACCCACTTCTTAAAAACCCTAAGTATGGATGCTTGAGAGACTCGAGAGAGAAGAAAGAATGTTTAGAGTGTGCTATCGATGAAAATAGGACCCCAAGAATGTTTATAAGTCATGGATTATTATTGGGATAAGAGGGAAGTGTCTAGAATACTTTATTAAAAGCTAAAAAAAGAAACCGTCAGTCATTACGGGTCTCATAACGACTCGTCACGACTCTTTACTACTCGTCTCCACGAGTCGTTGTCAAGATAGTGTCACCAGACACACACACTGTTGACCTCACGACTCGTATACCATGGCTCATAATGGGACCCTACGACTCGTAACCCTACGACTCGTAGGGTCCAGTCGTAGTCAACACAGAAATCATTTGGGTATACAGTGGACATCCTACGATTTGCACACAATGACCCGTAATGAGTCCTCATGACTCGTAATGAGCCACTTGTATTCAGAGCAGAAGACTTAGCCACACACACTGGTCAGGTTACGATTTGGGTCCATGACTCGTCAAGACTCCCTACGACTCGTAGGATAAGTTGTAGTCAAGACATTTAGGATAAAATTTCAGAAATTTTCAAGGACCAAATTTCAGACATTTAGGATATATATATATATATATATAGTAGTAGTGATCTATATCTCTAAGTGATCATTGAATAATGACTAACTAACCACTTAACTGTAACTAACTATGTCACAATGAACAGTAGGCTTAACTAGCGACTTCTTCTTTCTTCAACAGTTCACACTTTCAAAAAGAATAAATTATAAAGGTAACATGGGAAAAATTTAATTAATCTCTCTTGATTTAGTATAACGGATAACTAATATGAGACAATTATTTTTATTAAGATGAACAACTAAAGTAGAACGGAGGAAGGGAGTATAAGCTACAATTGTTAATTTCTTTCAAATATAATACCTACATTTTCAAAACTCTGTAGAAAATATATATAGATACTAAATTGGAAAAGATCATGTCATCTGAAGAATGAGAAATATAAAGATTCTATGCTACATAATTATTATAGGCCAAAAAAGGTCTATGTTGAAAGTATAAAGTATAAAAACGCGTTATGTGAAGAACAGGAAATGATTCGCTGATAAAAAATAAGAGTTCTTTAATTAAGCTTATCTTTTACGAAATTTGCTCGTGGTGGTCGATTCCTAATAATACTATTTTTTGGTTCCAACTTTAGTTATTTAGCCATGTGATGAATAAAACACTTGCAATTCTCGTTCTATATAACTACACTTAATAGACTGGCCACTACATATATATCATTAGAAGAGATTCAAGTGAGTCTACAAACTTAAATAAGTTTTATTTAGCATCTTGAATAATTTTGTGGATGAAACAACGTCCAGGTCAGATTTTCTTAAGTTACTTTACCAGCTTCTTGCACCTCGTTTTACTTCCAGTAGGATTTGAGTTGTGATTTATCTTTACCGATTGTCTTCTATATAATATATAGATTTAGTTGTTTGTAGGATTTTGTATATTTTATATTTTCTTTCATTCTTGAAAACGACCATATGCATCATAGGGTCCATACTCATAACCCTATTTGCCATACACTAGAAAAAATAAGCCTATTGCCAATAAAACTTGGCTTCCAATATAATGGTTGATCGGAGCCAGTATCATTCATAAATAGTCATAAAATTATAGTAGTAGTTTTTTTTCATAAAATTACATAATTATGTTTTCCAACACAATCCACACAACTTTTACCTACTAATACAAAAATTGCAATTGTTGAAATATATAGCCAACATTTCGATTAGTGATAGTTTTCTACTCCATATTTTAATCTTATAAATACAGACCAATCTTTAACCATAATTATGTGATTATTTATGAAATTTACGCGAAAATTGTCATTTGGTGAAAACTTTGTGCTTCACTCATGCAGTTTTTACATAATGCTTAGTACATATAGCAAATAGCTGTAAAAAGAAAAGTTGCAAAAACATGATGACATGATGTACAAGCAAAAGAGTCACAGTGATATTCGGTAGACTTAAACTCAAGATCCTAGGACTTTAAACCTCCTCACAGTTTTTTCACCATGGATTGATCAGGTAGATAGTAGAGAATTTGATACCCTAAGCAGCTTTAAACATGAGATGCTGTGAGAATGAAGAAATAGAGAGAAATTAAATTTGACAAAATTCTGTCCTTTATTAGTGAGGAGAAGCAATATTAGCCTATGTAAATATAGAAATACTTCTTCTGGCTCTTACAGAGTTGAGCTCGATTTTGTTTTGGATTTCGTTTTCCTTTTTCACCATTGAAAATAAGCTAACATCCCCCCACCCCCCACCCCGCACCTCGCCCCCTCTTTCTGTACTTTCTGCATGCTTTTTTAAAAGCAAAAAACATACGAGTCCAGTGTAATTTTACTCCACCATATTTGAGTTCGTAAGGTTCTATAATTTACATTGTCGCTATTACATAAATATTTTTTCAATTCTATTATATTTTAGGAGAAAGTGATCCAAATCCTTAGCATCAGTGAGGAAATTATAATTCCTTAAGGACATAAATTCTTCACAAAACAAATCATGGGCTCGAAATAATTCTCTACTTCTACGTTTCTGTTCGATCATCTTTTCTTGTTTCCCTATTATAAATAGAAACCGATTATTAAATTACTATTCGAAACACAAATCATAACAATGTCACATATACTTGGATAGTAAAACTTATGTTGACCATCATATATATTTTACAGGCACATCTACTCTTCTAATTAAATTACAAAACCCAACTGATGGCAATAAAAATACTTCGCGAAATCAACTTGTGCAACACATTCGGTCTGTCAAAATAATAAATAAATTTACAACAAAACTAAAACGAATAGAAGATAACATATGAACTAGAATTGTGTATATATATACTGCCAAGAATTTTTCGCATAAATTACTTGGAACTGCAAGGTTATTTTGTGGTTGATGTGCTAATAGCAAACATAATTCACATTATCCTTTAATTTAAGGGTCAAAACAAGTTCTTCTATAAATTTAGGCGGTACTCATTTCATGAAGCTTTTGAATGAAGAAACTTCAACAACTTCTTAAAATTAGCATACCTTCATAGAAGAAGAACGAAAAAGGACCTCTTGAAAATACCTTAAAGATTCATATAATTCAAAGAGAGCGGGAAGATATATAGTACTAATATATACTTATCTGTTCCCATTTATGTGGAACAATTGAAATTTTGAAAGTCAATTAAGTTTCCTTTGACCAGAGTTTCTTTACATATTTGAAATTGTTGATTATTGTGATTTAAAAATACTTTCTAGTAGTTTTCAAATAGATAAATTTTACTTTAAACATTTTAAAGCTTCTATGTTCGAACTCACAGTCAAAGTTTCAAGTTTGAATCTTGAAATTTTAAATGTGTTACATAAATTGAGACAATGAAATATATTATTATCGAGATAGAAAACTCCAAATGGAAAAGTAAAATTATTTTAATACCTTGCAGTCTTAGAGACCTAATTGAGAAAAATGAGTCCATAGACCCCCCTCAAGTCTTTAATTTAAAAGGGGGACAAGTCGGTCTCACAATGTTATTAAGTTAAAAAAATAAAGTCGCTTAAACAGTTGGGACAGTTGTTCAACAACAACTTCGCACAGTTGTTGAATAATTTTGCAAAGTTGTTCAACAACTGTGCAAAGTTGTTGGAGCGAAAATATTTAAAAAAAAAAACTGAAAAAAATTTGTCCCTTTCACCAAATTTTTAAAACTTGAAGGACCTCAGTTAATTGGGAAACTTGTTTTTCCCTTTTAATTCAAGGTCCCAACCTAATTATCATACTTATAGAAAAAGAAAAACTTATCCTATTTAAGAAAACTCTTAGCAACAGCCCAAACAAAACCAACGCATCGTTCACAAATAGTGTTTGTATATATATTTTAAGCACAAGTTAATTATATATTTGTATGAAGCATTTAGCGGGAAAAAACCCAAAAAATTTGAAAACCCGAGAAAATAAAAAAATTCAAAAAAAATTGAAGTTGAAAGTTTCAAATTTTATTAATTTAATTTGATTTATAGATTTAAAAACCCAACACAAATGATTGATTTTATACTTAAAAAATTTGAACCAACCAACCTGACCATGTACACCCGTTTACCCCTAATTGCCTCAGTGGAAATCCATTAAATTTACCTAAAATGAACAATTGAGGAAAAAAAAATCTAAGAAATCAATTATTATTAAAAAATATTAAATAGTATATAATTTTGTATCTAATAAAATTTTAGAAAAATAAATTTCAAATAAAATATATATGTTCTTGATTTCGATTTTTGACCTCTAATTGAAATTTTACTTCAGGCCTTCAATTATATTGCCAAACCCTGACTGAAATAGGCTAAATGTGGGACAAAATCTAAATCGTTTAGCTCTTATTAAGTTGTAATTTCTTTATTTGTTTTTTTTTATAATTTTATAGAATTATTATTTTTATATGTCTATATATAACATATCAAATAAAATAAAATATTCTTTAAAAATATTTTGATAATATTTATCATGAATCAATTTAGACTAGATATTAATTAGCTGAAATTACTTTGATGCCTAAAAGAGTGAGGCCGAATTAATAAATACGCCAGTCAATAGTCAATCCAAATTTGAATGCCTTATAAATTTTTGGTTTACCACCTATAGTCTAATGTAATACCTTTTTTTCTTTTTTAAAAAAGAAAAACTTGAACCATGTTACCTTGTCACATAAAGGTCTGTTTTATTAAGTTAATCTTTTCAATTATATTTTGAAAATTTAAATTTGGCTAGTTGTACTTTATTGTGTTACTCAACAATAAGTATAGTATTGAAAAAAAAAAATAGCTCTTTCTTGATTAGCTAAATTAACAAGAAAAAAAACTATTTTCTCCAATATAAGAAGTTACGGTGTGGCAGGTGAAGCACACACCACACCTTCGACATCCCTAATTGCCGATATTTCATGTGATTGCTTCGTGATTTTACTATATCACCTTAATTAATTATTATATGTCATTTATGTATTAAAAAAATTAATTATATTTAACAAATAAAATAAAATAAAATAGACATTTATTGAATGTCTACTTCAGCTGCTTCAACAGTAATTTTAAAATACTATCCCTAGTTAATTATTATAAATCATCTAAGTATTTAAAAATTAATAATATTTAATATTAATTAACTTGACGTCTTATAAAAAGTCCACTTAATTTTTCTCACAGATATTTTCTATAGTAATTTTGCTCTATCACTTCTAATTAGTTATTATAAGTCATTTAAAATATGTCTGTAGTATATCACCCCAAATTAATTATTATTCTCATCTAAGCATTGTGCTACTTAAATTAGAATAGAAACAATTATTATAAATCACAATAATTAAAAAAAATTAAATAATTTAAAAAATATAATTGACTATCAGTGCCACAAAAGTTTGGACAAGGAGAGTAACATATGTTATTTGAAAATTACATAAAAAGTATTATAAATTACTAGTTAATAATTTAAAATATCTAAGAAAAATAATTAATCTGTTATATATTCAAGAAAAATACGTAATAAATTACAACATTTAACAAGTTAAAATATTTAAAAAATAATTAATCTGTTATATATAACAAAAAAATATGTAAAATAAATTTTAATTACAATAATTAACAACTTAAAAAATTTAAAATATTTAAAATATTTGGTTGACTTTTGAAATTATATCAGTGCCACTCAAATTGGAATAGAAAAAAATGTAATATAAATCTCAATAATTAAAAATTTAATTATTTTAAAAATATAAGTAACTATCAATGCCACAAAAGTTTGAATAGGGAGAGTAATATGCCTTTATTTGAACATTACATAAAAGGTATTGATTAGCTAACTAACTTAAAATATTTTATTATAGATTTGATAATTACTACGTGAAAGGTGAAAAAAAAATGATTGACTCGCGAAATTTATGGGTGTCATATTAACAATTTAAAATATTTTTATACAAATTTTATTAATCTAACTATAATAACATATGCCTATTTAGGAATTTATCAACGGAAAAAATAAAAATTTTAATTAAATAATAGAATTGTACAAAATATAAAATTTTTAACGATCAATATTGAGCCGTAAAGCACTGCCTAGCCAACTAGTTTAATATAAGTAACAAGTAAAATAGAATGAAGGTGCATATGTGTGGTTAAATATTCTTTTTGTCGTACTTATTACTGCAAATTGGACAACAAACGGACAAAATCAAGGATCAACTTTTTCCAAGATGACCATAAAAGCACTAACCTATAATTGTTTTGCATGCTTCCCCCGGTTTGCTCTATTTACTTTTTTCTTTAAATCTTTTTCTTTATATAATATTCCACTCCCTCTTTTGCAAAGCTAATTATTTATGGCCCTTCTTTTAAAATAAATAATTGTATTATAGCAACAATTAGGGTCCGAAAAGAAAAGTGACCAGCCCAGCGCTATGATAATTATTACCAAATCAAATCAAAAGATCGAATAAAGAGTAGAAAGAAATCAACAAACATCATGAACCATATAAAAGTAATTAATAGTTAAGGACACAATTAGCTAGTCAGAGTCATCTTTGTTGGGACACTCCAACTAAAGTATTATTGTGGATTGTGTCATTTTCAATTAAAGATTTTCATGCAACAAACATAACTCTTGTATTATTTAAGTAGATATCACGAATTAGGAAAGTGGGGTTCACAAAAATCAATTCATGGCACCTTATTATAAATATTGTAGGTTAGTATTCTATTCATGGTCATAAAGGAGTAAGAGAGCTACTGACTTTTTTGTTTTTGGTTGCAGAAAGAGACTATTGAGCCAGCATTTTTACTGAGAAAAAGAATGAGTTCTTCATCGGAAAAGGCGTTAGAAAATAAAAATAGGAATTCAATAACTATTATTTTCAGATATGCTGATGGAAAAGACATTTTATTGATGTGTTTGGGAACAATTGGAGCCATTGGAGATGGGATATCAACAAATTGTTTGTTGGTACATGTTAGCCAGCTTTTTAATAGCTTGGGTTATGGTAAGACTCGACAGAACAATCATAATTTCATGGAAGAAATTGAAAAGGTTAGTCTTCAAAGTTTAAACCCATTAATTAATGAGTACACAGATGCACCCATTTTTCTCTACATTTTTTGTTTTCTCTTTCTAACATTTGCTTTCTGCTGGCAATATTCTCTACAGTGCAGCTTGTATTTTGTACTCTTGGGATTGACAGTCATGGTTGTGGCCTTTATGGGTAAATGTCTATCTACTTCTTTGGTTGCTCTATGTTTTGCCTACTACAGAGTGACTATTCTTCATTTAATAAGAAGTAGCCTTTGCCATCTTCTAAAAAATACCTTGAAGAATATTCTGTTCGATCAAAATAATATGGCATTACGTGGAAAATAACAATTGCAACATTGAACATGATAAATCAAAAAACAAAGAGAAATCATAAACTTGAATACACTATTGTGTAGTGTGAAAAGAAAAGGATCTTCAATTTATACAAGTTTAAAACATTTTTTTCAAAGAAAAGAGTTACTAAATATGAAGGATAAAAGAAAATAGTTAGGGTGTATACCTTTTGCCCTTCAAGAAAATGTGAAATTAAAAAATGATAAGAAAATTAGGTCTAACCCTAACACATATTTCAACAAACCCTAAAATCCCAATGAAGAACACAACAGAGATACTGTTAACAATAATTAACATATTCAGTTTAATTCCCTACGATGGGATCTGAAGAAGGGTAGGTGTACATAGAGCTTACCCCAACGTAACCTTAGAGGTAAAGAGGCTACTTTCTATAGACCCTCGACTCGGGGAAAAAACAGTTCAAAGAAATTCTAAAAGAACAATAGAGATATTGTATCCAACATATATACTCCTATTAATTTTTGCAGAAGGTTACTGCTGGAGCAAAACGAGCGAGCGGCAAGTGCTAAAAATTCGGTACAAGTATTTGAAAGCCATTCTTAGGCAAGAAGTTGGTTTCTTTGATTCTCAAGAAGCTACCACTTCTGAAATCACTAACAGCATTTCAAAAGATACTTCTCTCATCCAAGAAGTTCTTAGTGAAAAGGTATGCATTACTCACATTGCTTACTGCATAAAATTTTCTATTGAAGAAACGGTGACTTAATTAATTATGGTAAGAATAAAAGTTGATTTATCGGATGATCATTTAATTAATAGTTATTATCTCAGAAAATTATTTTCTTTGTTGAAGAGACTTGGATTTAAGAAAAAAGGTGACAATTGAGTGACAATTTTAGAAATCAACCCCTAGGAAAAGACTACTTTGGTACCTTTTAAAGTCATAATTATTTCTAAGTCTATCATGTTTTTTTATTTTGTTTAAATTGTGTAGGTACCTATATTTTTGATGCATACAACAGTTTTTATATCAGGAGTTGTATTTTCAGCCTACTTTTCATGGAGGTTGGCTATAGTTGCCTTACCAACAATATTTCTCCTCATAATTCCTGGTTTAATCTATGGGAAGTATCTACTCTATTTGTCCAGAAAGTCGTTCAAGGAATACAGCAAGGCAAATGCTATTGTAGAGCAGGCACTTAGCTCCATTAAAACCATATATTCATTTACTGCTGAGAAAAGTGTGGTTGAAAGGTACTCTTTGATTCTTGATGGAACCATAAAGTTGGGAATAAAGCAAGGAATTGCAAAAGGTCTTGCTGTTGGAAGCACAGGACTATCTTTTGCAATATGGGCTTTACTTGCCTGGTATGGAAGCCATTTGATTATGCATAATGGTGAAACTGGCGGTAAAATTTATGCAGCTGGAGTTTCTTTTGTCTTGGGTGGACTGTAAGTGCTTTTCCCATTAATTCACGGTGAAAAAAGCGTCTATTTCTAGTAGCGCATATTTTTCTCCAAGTAGAGTTTTACCCACACCTTGCATGAATTGAAGAACATATTCGAAGAAATTCTAACTGTCTATCTGAATTGTTTGTGGGTTCCAAACAATTATAGTGGCCAAACCTAATAACATAACAAT
>NC_061113.1:174796193-174853085 GCF_002878395.1 Capsicum annuum
AATTTTGACCTCACTCACAAATTTGACTATTATAAAATGTCTTACCAACTGCTTTTATTTAATTAAAGGATATATGGCTGCATTTTCTATATTCAGAGACTTAAATAAAATACTACATTCAATGTAGATCGAATTTTAAATTATGATTTTTAGTCTAAAGGTTGCAAATATGAATTGTTTCATCAAGGACAAGCTATACAATATATATCCCGTGGAATTTGTGAACTCTAATATCCGAGCAATAGATAGATTACTTGAAATACAAGAATTAGGATGTCTTTGAGTTATTGATTAAAACTTCACCGACAAAATTTTCTCGTGAAATGCTCAAATTGTTGAATCTCCATGAAACTAAAACCACATGTAAAAACTGAAAATGAGTTTGATTTGGGCATCTGAAATTGGTGTGTTAACTAATAAATTGTAGAACCATTAGTTCTTTGTCAGGTAGGAATTTGTTTCACCTATTTAGTGCTTAAAGACATCAAAGATCTTAATTGTTTCTCTTTAATTCAATTTCATAATGGAAAATACCTGGTAAATATTATGTAGATCACTTGGGATGGCGCTGCCTGAGGTGAAATACTTCACAGAAGCTTCTGTTGCTGCATCAAGAATATTTGATAGGATTGATCGTGTTCCAGAAATTGACAGCGAAGACACAAGGGGACTCGTGCTAGGAAATATTAGAGGGGAGGTGGACTTCAGGAATGTCAAGTTTACATATCCTTCTCGCCCAGATACCGTTGTCCTCAAGGACTTCAATCTTAAAATTGAAGCAGGAAAAACAGTGGCCCTGGTTGGAGCAAGTGGAAGTGGAAAATCCACTGTCATTGCCCTACTTCAAAGGTTTTATGATACTAATGCAGGAGCTATATGTATTGATAGTGTAGAAATAAAGTCGTTGCAGTTGAACTGGTTGAGAGGGAAAATGGGGTTAGTAAGTCAACAAAATGCACTATTTGGAACATCTATTAAGGAGAATATAATGTTTGGGAAAGTTGATGCAACCATGGATGAAGTTGTGGCTGCAGCAATGACTGCGAATGCTCATAATTTCATCACGCAACTTCCAGAAGGATATGAGACCAAGGCCAGTTCATGATTTTGTATAGATGTTTGTGATGTGACCATCATAGCGTGATTCTAACATGATTAATTGTGACAGATTGGTGAAAGAGGAGCACTTCTATCAGGTGGTCAAAAACAGAGAATTGCAATTGCTCGAGCCATCATAAAGAATCCCGTGATTCTTTTGCTTGATGAAGCCACAAGTGCACTTGATTCTGAATCAGAAACACTTGTTCAAAATGCCTTGGATCAAGCCATCATTGGACGAACTACACTGGTAAATCTTTCTTCTCTTACTTCCAATAATAAGCTTGGTCTTCGACACATTGATTAGCAGTTTAAAGTGAAAAGAATTGTAGAGACATAATAAGGTCCCTTCCAACAATTTGACAATCAGGTTGTTGCCCATAAGTTATCAACAGTCAGAAATGCAGACCTCATTGCAGTAGTAAGTAGTGGCCGCATGAGTGAACTAGGGGCACACAATGAGCTTATGGAGAAAGATGGGCAATATGCAAGACTTGAAAAACTTCAAAGACAATTCAGCTCTATCGATCAAGAACAAAGTGTTGAACCTCGTATTTCTTCGGTAACAAGGAGCAGTGCAGGAATGAGATCAAGTCCAGCTGTAATCGCCTCACCTTTGCTCATTGAGGACAGCCCGACCCAAGCTTCACCTCATCCTCCCCCTTCCTTTTCTCGGCTCCTTTCATTAAACTTACCAGAATGGAAGCAAGGAATTATGGGAATCTTATCAGCCATTGCATTTGGTTCAGTGCAACCTGTCTATGCACTAACCATAGGTGGCATGATTTCAGCATTTTACTTACCAAGTCATGAGGAGATGCAATCTAGAATTCAGAAATATTGTATGATTTTCATCATCCTTTGCCTTGTCTCTGTTGTTCTCAATTTATTCCAACATTATAATTTTGCTTACATGGGCGAATACCTGACCAGAAGAATAAGACTGCAAATGCTTGAGAAAATTTTGAGCTTTGAAGCAGCCTGGTTTGATGAGGAACATAACTCAAGTGGAGCCTTATGTTGTCGATTGAGCAGTGAAGCAGCCATGGTGAAATCTCTTATCGCTGATAGAGTATCACTCCTGGTCCAAAGCACTTCAGCTGTCACTGTTGCCATGGTAATGGGGCTTGTTGTGGCTTGGAAACTTGCACTAGTTATGATCATTGTCCAACCACTCACAATTCTATGCTTTTACACGCGAAAAGTCTTGCTATCCACTATGACAGCTAAATTCGTTAAGGCACAATGTCGTAGCACTCAAATTGCTGTAGAGGCTGTTTATAATCATAGGATTGTGACCTCGTTTGGGAGCATAAATAAGGTTCTTGACATATTTGATGAGGCACAAGATGAGCCAAGGAATGAGGCTAGGAAGAAATCTTGGTTAGCTGGTATTGGTATAGGATCGGCCCAAGGCCTAACTTTCATTTGTTGGGCCCTGGATTTTTGGTATGGTGGAAAGCTAGTTAATGCTGGAGAAATATCAGCTGCTGATGTCTTCAAGACGTTCTTTATATTAGTCAGCACTGGAAAGGTAATAGCTGAAGCTGGAAGCATGACTTCTGATCTAGCCAAGGGATCAACGGTAGTTGCTTCGATTTTTTCCATTCTTGATCGAAAATCATTGATTCAAGGATCGGATGAGGTAAGAAAAACGGCCTTCTAAACCTTTTTTTATGATCACTTCAATTAATATTATTTGAACTAATATTATACTATATTTTCCAAATTAGGCAAAGAATAGCAGCATCGGGACCAAAATGACTGGTCGAATAGAGATGAAAAAGGTAGATTTTACATATCCAGGTCGGCCTGACAGGCTAGTGTTGCACGAATTTAGCCTGGAGGTGAAAGCAGGCACTAGCATTGGACTGGTGGGGAAAAGTGGATGTGGAAAATCAACAGTAATTGCCTTGATTCAAAGATTTTACGATGCAGATAAGGGATCACTGAAAATCGATGGTGTAGACATTCGGTTACTCGATATAGGATGGTATAGAAGGCATATGGCGCTTGTGAGCCAAGAACCAGTGATATATTCAGGCACCATACGTGAAAACATTTTGTTTGGCAAACTTAATGCATCTGAAAATGAGGTGGTGGAAGCTGCAAGAGCTGCCAATGCACATGAATTTATTTCGTAAGTATGCTTTTTAATTAATTATGATCGAGCTTTCAGTAAGTAATTGTTGAGTACACTAAGTAAGCCATATATATGTAGGTCACTTAAAAATGGATACGAGACAGAATGTGGGGATAGAGGTGCGACAATTTCAGGAGGGCAAAGGCAAAGAATTGTGATTGCACGGGCAATAATACGGAACCCAACTATACTACTTTTAGACGAAGCAACGAGTGCTCTGGATGTTCAGTCGGAGCAACTTGTGCAGACAGCATTGGATCAACTGATGGTTGGAAGAACGACAGTGGTTGTGGCGCACCGGTTAAACACCATCTGGAATTTAGATTCCATTGCTTTTATTTCCGAGGGGAAGGTTTTGGAGAAAGGAACCTATGTCCACCTAAAGAATAAACGAGGCGCATTTTTCAATCTTGTTAATCTTCAATCCACATAATAATTATCCATCTATGCAAGTAAAAGTGCCTTGTTGTACAAGGTAAATATAGCCTTGTTGTGTAAGTTTTAAATCTTGAGCACGATGATAAATGAATCAATGAAAAAAATGGATGGTTTTGCACGTCCTAATAATTCACGTGAGTTATGTCCAATTTTGGTCTATGTGGAGGACCAAAGTTGCCTAACGTATTCCTTTTACAAGCAACTAAAGTAGTAAATTAAAGGAAAGAACATAACACAAGATTTTTACGTGGAAAGTACCCAACTCACAAAGGTGTAAAATACCACGACCTGTACCTTTGCAGGATTTTACCCCAAATCCACTAAAACAATGAGCCCCACTCATAATTTAGACTACAAAACTTGCAATCTCGGAATTAACCCTAATCCTTAATACTCAACAATCTCCCTAGAATGTTGAATCCGCTCCAAATTCCCCAAACTTAAAAGTCAGATTACAAAACTCTTGCAACCCCAGGAACTAATTCTAATTCCTAAAAACACAAAAAACCTTCCAAGGTTTATGTTCCTAAGTCTTCGAGTTATCTCAACTTGAAAACTAAACTCCTAAACTAGTTTCATTGGCGCAAAGAAAGTAGGAAAATTCAAATTCGATTAAAGAATGCTCAAAACTAGACTTAAGAGCTGTAAAATATAGTCCCGTGGAACAAGTTCTTCAATCTGGTTCTTCGTACTTGTCACGACCCGATGCTACCCCCTAGTCACGACAATGGTGCTTACAATCACAAGTGATCACAATCTAACCCATGAGCTGGTACATGCTGTGAGCACTGAAAATAATAGTAACAATAATAACATATGTGGAAGATACTCTGATGGATACTATAAATCTGGAATACCGAAATATAAAATACTAAAATGTCTGAAACAATGGATAATACTGAAAGTAACTAACTGATTGTCTAACTAGTTTGTCTGATGGTCTGAAAGCCTCTAAAATGACTGAGGAGTTGATGGGACAAACCCCAACTAACTCCGACTGACTAAAATATAGAAGTACTGAAATGACTGAAATAACAAATCATGTCCTCGATGGATGAGGACTTACCACTACTGCTGCGGAGTGTCGCTGAGCTGTCTAAGAGCGGTTGGAAAACTGTGCGTCCGAACCTATGTTATAAGAAAACATAGCGCAAAGAAGAGTATGCGATCAGTACTTTTAATGTACTGGTATATGAGATGAGGACTGACTGGAATGCATAATATAACTAGGCATGAATACATGAAACATATAATATCTGAGAATGCAAGACCAAGTATAAACATGATGCTGAAATAATCTGTAAATCTGAATAACTGAGATTCTGGATACCTAGACAAACAAACCTAAACTGAATTATATTGAATACTGTAATGAGACTGTGGGAGGTATCATCTTACCGACATGTCCCAATCTGAGCTAATCGAGGTCCAATCTGTAATCTCAATTGGAAGGGTATCAGTACCTGTCATGGGTACTAGCATTGATTGTGTGGATCCACTAAAATGGTATCCCGAAGGACTAAGGAGTCACCCTCTACTGGTAGGTGCTCTCATGAGATATGTGTCAACCCTTAACTGGAAGGAAGACATCTCAAACCTACTCTCGCTACGTAGTTCTGGAACTCAAGAACTGCTACTAAAGGTCACACCCTCTACTGGCAGGTGAGCCCCTATCCCTGGGTTCACTCGGTGCTAAATCCTACTCCTAACTGATCTGACACGGATACTAAAATGGACTAAATTAAATACAACTGAACCTACAACTGGCATTGCTCATCATGGTCTATTTATAATAACTAATTGAATGATAACACTCATTGTATAACTGAAATCATTTTTGAGATACTGGAATTATGTAAAATAACTAGGTATCGAGTGTTCATAACCCACCAGCATTGAACGATTGTAAAATACGATATCAAGCTTGTAATATTGTAGTATGAAATCACAGTTCAAAGACCTAAAACATGGGCATTTTATCCAAACATGTAGTAAGCCATAAGCTCAACATAGAAATACTTAAAATATGAAGAAACAACATAGTTTCATGGCTAAATTCGTTTGAGGATTAAACATGAAGTTCAGTTGATCATGATATGGGAATTGTAATACTTAAAGTATGATATGACCTATCTTACTTGAAAACATTTGAAACGATAACTTGAAATTGAATTAATAAGAGACTCATGGTTTTATTTCATCAAGAACATGCAAACCCATATTTAAACATAAAAGAGTGTTTTGGGATCCATGGTCAAAGAAATCCATGGATGAACATCCCACATACCTCACTAGATGAATTCTTGAAGGTTCCTTGAGGAGTTCTTGAACTTGAAGCTTGAATTTCTTGATTCCCTGTGAAAGGGTTAAGGTTTATTCTTAAGATGAAAGATGGTTTTCTTGAGAGAATTTATGTGTAAAAGGGTAAATAATGCTCCTTGGGGATACCGATCTTATATTATGGACGAATAAGGCATAGGGAATTGACCTAAATACCCTTAAATAATATGGAACAAAAGCTGGACGAAAAGGGGAGGGGTTTCGTGGGCTCTGGAGTGACATTCTACCACGAGCGGTGCCCGCCTTAGAGCAGGGGACTAACCTAGGCAGGGTGCGCCTTAGAGCAGTGGACTGAAGGGGGCATCGCCCGCCTATCCTGGTGATGTCTCTGTTTTGGTTTTCAAAACACAACCCTACACTTATTTGAATTTCAAAACTCACCCGAGACATACTTTGAACTACCCCGATCATGAATCCATTTAAAAATAGACATTTTGAGGTCAGGAAGGTCAAAAATAAAATCATTGATATTTAGGGGTCTTGGAAATAACTAAGTCCTCAACACTTAGTGAAATTTCTAAGTCTAGGACCCTTTCAACATGCAAATCATAAGCTGAATTGAGCTAGGATCTTACGGGGTATTACAATATCTCCCTCTTGGGAATATTCATCCCCGAATGAGACTGGTTAGACTGAGACTACCGAGGAAACTGAACACACACAACTGGAAACATCACGACTGAGTTTGAAACATGATATATAAGT
Source organism: Capsicum annuum (assembly GCF_002878395.1). Taxonomy (NCBI): domain Eukaryota; kingdom Viridiplantae; phylum Streptophyta; class Magnoliopsida; order Solanales; family Solanaceae; genus Capsicum; species Capsicum annuum. Next base: position 174,802,918 of record NC_061113.1, read on the forward strand.
TGAACTGGTTTCATGAATACATGAAATGTGAAATAGGGAACTGAAAAGAGTCAATCTGATGAAGATCGTTACCTTAAGCTAAATCTGAGTTCACGGAGAAAACTTGAGGGTACTTGGTTCACATATCTACTTCTGCTTCCCAAGTGGCTCCCTTAACAGACTGGTTCCGCCAAAGAATTATAACCAAAGGAATTTCTTTATTCCTAAGTCTATGGACCTAACAATCAAGTATCTAAACTGGGAATTCTTTGTAAGAAAGACTATCCTTAACATCCATATACTCTAGAGAAACAATTACAGCTGAATCACCAATATATTTCTTTAATAAAGAAATATGAAATACCGAATATACTGACACCAAATCTACAGGTAACTCTAGGTCATAAGCTATCTTTCCAAAATGACTCAAGATTTTATATGGGCCAACATAATGGGTACTGATTTTTCCCTTCTTGCCAATCTCTTTACTCCCTTCATAGGTGATATTTTCAGATACACTAAATGACTAACTTTAAATTTGAGATCCCTTCTCCTCGTTCCTGCATAAGATTTTTGATGGCTTTGGGCTGTCTTCAGACTCTCTCAAATTAACTAAACTTTCTCCATCGCCTTATACACTAAATTTGGCCCTATCAACGTGTCCTCACCTGCCTCGAACCAACCAATGTGAGATCTATATCTCCTCCTATAAAGAGCCTACTATCTAAATACTAGAGTGATAACTATTATTATAGGAAAATTCAATCAAAGGTAAGTGGTCATCACAACTACCTTTAAAGTCAATTACACATGCCCTTAACATGTCCTCTAAGGTATGAATAGTCCTATCTGCTTGACTATCTGTCTGAGGATGAAAAGCTATACTGAGATAAACTTAGGTACCAAGACCATTCTGAAAGGCTTTCCAAAAGTGAGAGGTAAACTGAGTACCTCTATCTGATATGATAGACAACGGAATCTCATACAACCTAACTAGCTCCCTAAGATAGAGCCTGGCATAATCCTTAGCTAAGTACGAGGTATAAACTGGAAAGAAATGAGCTGATTTGGTCATTTTGTCTACAATTACTTATACCAAATCATATTGACGACGCATACGAGGCAACCCTGTCACAAAATCCATGTTTACCACTTGCCATTTCTAAGTGGGGATGCTGAACTCTTGTATTGTGCCACTAGGCCGTTGGTGCTCAACCTTGACATATTGACAATTTGGGCACTTAACCATAAAATCTATAATATCCCTCTTCATACCACTCCACCAATAAATTTTTCGCAAATCACGGTTCATCTTAGTGGATCTGGGATGGATAGAGTACTATGTATTATATGCTTCTGCAAGTATTCGCTGTCTTAAGTCATCAACACACGAAACACATAATCTTCCCTGATAATGGAGAACACCATCCCTCCCTTGGGAGAAAACCTTCACCTCCTGATCTCTAACCACTTCCTTCAACTTAACCAAACTAGGATCTCTATCTTGATTTTTCTTTACTTTGGCAATGAGAGAAGATTTCGAACCATTCTGAACGCATAAACTGCCTTCAGTTGAGTTAACCAACCAGATACCTGATCTAGTTGGTAAACCCCTTTCTATTCTTCTCAACATGAGCAACACTACCCACAGACAACCTTCTAAGGGCATTTGCCACTACATTGACCTTGCCCGGATGATACAACACACTCATATCATAATTTTTCAACAACTTAAGCCACCTTCTCTAATGAAGATTCAAATTTTTCTGCGTGAAAACATACTGAAAACTCTTATGATCAGTGAACACATCCACATATACCCCATAAAGGTAATGTCTCTAAATTTTCAAAGCAAACATAACAACTGCCAATTTAAGATCATTGGTAGGATAATTCTTTGCATGGGGCTTAAGCTGTATAGAGGCATAGGCTATGGCTTTACCTCTCTACATCAATACATATCCAAGACCAACTCTGAAAGCATTACAGTAAATAAAAAATCTATCCAAACTATCTAGCAAAGTCAATACTGGGGCTGAAGTGAGTCGACTCTTTAACTCCTGAAAAATCTTCTCGCAAGAATCTGACCATCAAAACTTGACTTTCTTCTAATTCAATCAAGACATGGGGGATGTAATAGAAGAAAACCTTTCAACAAACCACCTGTAATAGCCAGCCAAACCTAAGAAACTCCTGATATCTAATGGAGAGATGAGTCAAGGCTAGTTTCTCACTACTTTGATCTTTTGAAGGTCAACTCTAATGCCATCATCAAAAATAATATGGCCAAGAAAATCTTCTGATCTTATATAAAATTCGCACTTACTGAATTTATCGAACAACTGATGAGCTCTAAGGGTCTGCAACATAATTCTTAGATGGTCTGCATGATCATTCTCACTACGGAAATAGACAAGGATATTATCAATGAAGACTGTGAAGAACATGTCTAAATAATAATTAAACACCCTGTTCATCAAGTCCATGAAAGCTGCAGGGGCATTCGTTAGTCCAAAAGACATAACTAAAAATTTGAAATGACCATATTGAGTTTTGAAAGCTGTCTTTGGAATGTCACATTCTATGACTCTAAGCTAATGATAGCCTAATCTAAGGTCTATCTGAGAGATATAACTGGCACCTTAAAGTTGGTCAAACAAGTCATCAATCCTGGGGAGTGGATACTTATTCTTGATTGTGACTTTGTTAAACTGATGGTAATCAATGTATATTCTGAGAAAATCATCTTTCTTACGCACGAACAAGATTGGAGTGCCCCATGGGGAAATACTAGACCTGATAAAACCCTTATCTAAGATATCTTTCAACTACTCTTTTAGCTCCTTAAGCTCAGCTGGAGATATTCTATAAGGTGGAATAGATATAGGTTGGGTATCTGGAAGGAGATCTATTCCAAAGCCAATTTCCCTTTTGGAAGGAAATCCAAGAAGATCTTCAGGGAACACATCTAGAAATTCCCTTACTACTAAAACTGACTTGAGACTTGCAGTCTCAAAACTAGAGTCTTTGACTCGAACAAAATGGTAAACACACCTTTTAGATATCATATTTCTTGCTCTAAGGTATGAAATAAACTGACCCCTAAAAATTGAGGTACTACCCCTCCATTCAATGACTGGTTTATTGGGAAACTGAAATTGATCGACTTTATTTTTGCAATAAAATGAGGCATAATATGAGTGTAGCTAATCCATGCCGAGAATGACATTAAAATCAGTCATCTCTAACTCTACGACATCAACTGAGGTAACTTTTTGAGATACCATAATCGGGTAGTTCCTGTATACTTGCCTGGCTTTAATAAAGCTACCTATTGGAGTAGACACTGAGAAGGGTTCTGCTAATATTTTAGGACTAACACGGAAGTTGACGGCTATATAAGGAGTCACAAAATAAAGTGAAGCTTTAGGGTCTAATAAAGTATAAACATGAAGATAAAAGACATGAAACGTACCCGTAACCATATTAGGAGAATTTTCCTAATCATGTCAAGCCTGGAGTACATACAGCTTATTCTGATGCTGCCCACTAGTTGTACTGAAGGTTACACCTTGATAAGTCGGGTGACTTGCTAGAGGTAAAGAACGATTGGACTAACCCTGCTAACCAGCCCTTGGGCAATCCCTGACCTTGTGGCCTAGCTTGCTACATCCAAAACATCCATCTCTATTTGTTTTACACTCACCCTAGTGATGCCTACCATATTTTTGACAAACTGGATTAGTACGACCACTGCTTACATTGCCTTGGGACTTAAAGCCTGGCACCCTGTCTCAACTATCTTGTCTGAACTTAGGAGCTGGTGCACTAGCTGAAGATGGAGTTGGGGCTAAAACTTTATTATGGATCTGAGAATTATTACCACCTTTTGACTTTGGTTGAGAAAAGTTGAAAATACTTATTCTAGCCCTCTTGTTATCACCCTGTCTCTCCTTATGCTTCTCCTCCTCACTCTACTGAGCATGAACCATAAGCTGAGCATGAACCATAAGTCTAGATAAGTTCATCTCCTTAATCAACATGGCATTCCTACACTCCTTGACCACACAATCAGCTATACCAGATATAAACTTACTCATTCTAAACCTATTGTCTACCACTACAGTAGGAGCATACCTCACCAATTGAGTAAACTTAAGTGATTACTCTTTCACACTTATGTTTCCTTGCTTCAAATTAATGAAATCCTAAACCTTATCTTTTCTCAACTTCAATAGAAAAAACCTGTCTAAGAAAGACGTGGCAAACTCCCTCACTCAAAAAAACCTACCTCTTTACCTCTATCTTTATTCCACAACTTAAACTAGGTGTGAGCTATATACTGCAACTGATATGCTACCAAATCTAAACTCTCACTCAAATTGACACCGATAATATCTGTCACCTTTTGAACCGTACCAATAAACTCCTGTGGGTCCCCTTCATACTTGGATCCCAAAAACAGATGGGGATTCATCTGAGTACAATCTCAAATCCTGATCGCAGCTGTATTTGCCACTGGATTGGCTAGGAAAGCAACTCACTTTTTGTTCTGTGCAGCTACTAAATGGGCCAGGGTTATAAAAATGGCCCTAAACTCAGTATGAAAGACATGCTCATTCATGGGATCTTCCTGAACAGGCGGTGGTGCGGGCTGATCCCCATTCCTTCTTCTGTTATTTTTTAGGAGGTATTATCTATAAAGAGATGAAGGATGAATTAGACAAAATTTTAAATAGAGCTCCTGCTTTTTTGCACGACATAAATACGGAAAGAAGGGAAACTTTCCTAAAAACATTTTATAGCCTCTTGTCCATAAGTGTGGTGCACTTCACATACATGCACAAGACTCTACTCAACGTGGCTTTAGACTCTCTAGGACACTCTAAAACCTTAGGCACTGATACCAAGTTTTGTCATGACTCAAGGTTACCCCTTAGTCCCTACAATGGTGCTTACGATCACAAGCTAACCAATATGCTAGTACCTGCTATGAGCACCAAAAATAATAGTAATAATAACAAAATATGCGAAATATACTCTAGTGGATATTGTAAACCTAGAATACCAAAATATGAAATACTGAAATGTCTGAAACAATTAATAATACTGAAAGTAACAAAATGACTATCTAACTAGTTTGTCAGATGGTTTGAAAGCCTCTAAACTAACTAAGGAGTTAATGGTACAAACCCCCAACTAACTCTGACTGATTGAAATATATAAGTACTAAAATGACCGAAATAACAAATCATGTCCTTGATGGATGAGGACTCACCACTACTGCTGCTGAGTGTCACTGACCTGTCTAAGAGTGGTTAGGAAAATATGCATCCGAACCTATGTTATAAGATAGCATAGTGCAAAAAAGATTATGTGGTTAATACTTTGAATGTACTGGTATATGAGATATGGGATAGCTGAAATGCATAAGATAACATAGCATGAATGCATGAAAATATGTAATATTTGAGAATGTAAGACCAAGTATAAATATGATGCTGAAATAATCTGTAAAACTGAATGACTGAAATTTGTATAACTGAGATTCTGTACACCTCATCAAGCAAACCTAACTGAATTATACTAAATATTACTGATACTGTGGGAGGTATCATCTTACTGACATGTCCTAATCTGAGCTAATCGAGTTCCAACCATAACCCCCATTTGAAGAATGTCAGTACCGTGCCACGGGTACTAGCACTAGCTATGTGGATCTACTAAACTGGTATCCTGAAGGACTAAGGAGTCACCCTCTACTGGCAGGTGCTTTCATGAGATATTTGTCAACCCTCAACTGGCAGGAAGACATCTCAAACCTATACTGGCTACATAGTTTTAGATCTTAGGGACTGCTACTAAAGGTCACATCCTCTACTAGCAGGTGAACCCCCATCCTTGGGTTTGCTCGGTGCTAAATACTACTGCCAACTGAACTGACACAGCTACTGAACTATATTGAATTAAATACAACTGAACCTACAACTGGCATTGCTCATCATGGTCTATTTATAATAACTAATTGAATGATAATACTCATAGCTTAATTAAAATTATTTTTGAGATACTAAAATCATGTAAAACAACTAGGTATCGGGTGTTCATAACCCACCAACATTGAATGATTGTAAAATATGATATTAAGCTTGTAACACAGTAGTATGAAATCACAGCTCAAAGACCAAAAACATGGGTATTTCATCCAGACATGTAGTAAACCATAAGATCAACATGGAAATACATAAAATATGAAGAAATAACATAGTTTCATGGATAAATTCATATATTGAGGATTAAACATCAAGTTCAATTGATCATTACATGGGAATTGCAATACTTAAAGTATGATATGACTCATCTTACTTGAAAACACTTGAAACTATAACTTAAAATTGAATTAACAAGAGATTCATAGTTTTATTTCATCAAGAACATGTATAAACTCATATTTAAACATAAAAGAGGGTTTTGGGCTCTATGGTGAAAGGAATCCATGGATGAACATCCTACATACCTCACTAGATGAATTCTTGAAGGTTCCTTGAGGAGTTCTTGAACTTGAAGCTTGAATTTCTTGATTCTTTGTGAAAGGGTTAGAGTTTGTTATTGAGATGAAAAATGGTTTTCTTGAGAGAATTTATGAGTAAAAGGGAAAATAATTCTCTTTGGGGATCCCAATCTCGTGTTATGGATGAATTAGGTTTAGGGAATTAACCTAAATACCCTTAAATAACAAGTAACAAAAGCTGGGTAAAAAAGAGAGGGGCGTAGTGGGCTCTGTAGCGGTGGTCTACTATGGGTGGCGCCTGCCTTAAAGCGGTGGACAAAAGGAGAAGGTTCCCGCCTATCCCGATGATGCCTCTATTTTCATTTTCCAAACACACCTCTATGCTAAGGTTCCCGCCTATCCCGATGATGCCTTTATTTTGGTTTTCCAAACACACCTCTACGCTCATCTAAAAATTCCAAAACTCATTCAAGATGTACTTTGAACCATGCCGATCATAGATCAACTCAAAAATTGATATTTTGAGGTCGAGAAGGTCAAAAATAAAGTCATCGAAGTTTAGGGGTCTTGGAAATGACTAATTCCTCAATATTTAGTGAAATTTCTAAGTCTAGGACCCCTTCAACGTGCAAATCATGACCTGAATTGAGCTACGATCTTACGGGGTACTACAGTACTTGCAACTATTGGATAATTAGGTAGATCTGTCTGAAATATTATTATTCTTATTTTTTGTGTTCTACTTTTTTTCAGTGTAATTGTATGAATCTCGTTTTGAAAGTACTTGACTATATATAACTTTCATTGATCTTCACAACCAAATAGATTTTTAACTTCACCATGTTTCTTGGACTATCTTCTCCAGTGTTATAGTCAAACAATAACTCTTTTTTTAAACATTGTGATCTCCCTATGTTTATCTCAAATAACAAACTTTCATTTCTTTATTTTTGTATAAATGACTTTATCCACCAAAAGTCCTCTTGCAAGTTGAAACATTTTGAAGTAGTTTTTTTGTGAATCAACTATACTTGTTCCATGGCCTCTTGTCAATCATTAAAACCTCACAATTCCTAACAAATTACCCCCTTTTAATTATGAAAAACTCATGTCTCTGTGCATTCAATTTCAGTATCATCATCTTGACTGATGAATGCTAAAGCATAAATCATTTGAATTAACTAGGTTAGTTAATTAGGTTATAAAAGCTGCACAATCCTTATCTTCCTACTCTTGGCATGATCTAAAATATTTTTGACCATATGAATATCAAAGTATTAGGAGAAAAATATTAGAAGAACCAGGTCAGAACACTAGGTTAAAAAAATTACATAGTATACACTTTTCTCTTTTAGCATCATAAAATACCGTGAAAACAAAGAGCATATTAATATGGGTAATTAAACAGTCATTGGGGATATCATCTATACAAATCCTTAAGAACAAAAATCTTAGTTATATATAGCAAAGTGTTGTCAAAGATAAGGGAATATCCAGAAGCAAGAGACTAAAGCCCAAATATTTTCATTAATCATCATTAGATAAAACTCATACTTTTAACAAAATTAAACCACTTGTGATGAGATTAGAAAAGGTTTGGAGAGTCTAAGGATAGGAGGACTAGGATTTAGGTGCAGCTGGATCATAAGGTGATGAAAATGGATTTTTTTGAGCAAGTTAAACAAACATTGTATGTTGGCAGAGTTTGTAACCTTTTATTTTTTTCAGTCCAACCTTAAAGCACATATTTTCCTCCTTAAGAACATCCTTCACTTTATCATACTGCACACGAAGCATATCCAAGGCCTCAAAGTGAGAAGCATAAAGTACATAGCTAAAACAACCCTTAGGCATTGTAAAGAAGCATTACACCCCATCGAAGAAGTTGGTAAAACCACTTGGTTCATAGATTTAGAGTACTTATACATATTTCTTTATCCTATAGTGGTTTCTAATTTTGAGCTCAACTTTATTTTGTTTAATTCTTATTAAAGGATGTTTGGTCAACGCAATAGAGACATGTTCATTTTTAAGAATAGTGTATTTGTCATCAGCTTTTCCCATCGGTATAGAAGGAGAAACTACCTCAATATGTTCTATAGGCGCAAATATTTCAGAACCAACCCTAAATTATCTATCTTGTTCACTAACCCTAAATCTTTTTCTACAGTAAGCCTAACAAAAGAACTAGATTCAACTGAGGGGTCCCTAAGTGTTTCCCCCAAGATGTATCAACAATACTGAGTCCATCAGATGAAACAAGTCTAAAAGTGGGGTCACCTAGATATCCCCCCCACAAGATACATCATCTTTAACTCCATCATTAATATTAGTAGCCCCACTGACAAATTTTACTTATTCACACCCCAAATAATTCTCCCTCACTTGGTACCTCTATTATCTCTTGATCATACATTACAACAGTACCTTTATCAATAACATTTTTAGTAATAGATACTCTCTCAAAATCACTATCTACATGAGCAACCTCTAAGTCATCAATAAAGTTTGTCTTTGAGAAATGGTGTGATGAGGTAGGGTTGATAACTTACAAAAATCATTATTACCTTGGACTTCTTATTTTTAAAAGAGTTATAGTTATTGATTACTTTTAGGATTCAATGTCTTTTAGGAATTTTGGAAGGAACTTGTAAAAATGCTTTATAATCATTCTTAGTATCTGAAAAAAATATTGCTGCACATACCTCGATTAGTATTTCGATCCTTGATTCTGTTTCTATTTTAAAGTTATTTTCCTATGACATAGGCAACTATAATATTATATTACATGAGTTACTTGAACATAAAAATGGTATAGAGACATACAATTAAATGTAGAAAATCAAGCATAAACTTAAATTTAATATGGATTTTGTATAATGTTCTTTAGCTAATCATTGAGTGATACTCATGTAAACTTAATCTTCCCCAATTATATTCCTGTAATGGATCAGGTTCATCCACATGTTTTATCCATGATTCCCCTAATCACAAGATTTTTAGTCTTTCTATAGCCAACTTATTCTCTTTTTATCTATATTCAAAGACTACATTTCCCCTATAATAGCGGCTAGTGAAAGAAATCTAATTTTCCTTATTCATATGCCTTGACCAAGCACTGTTCATGTATCATGTTTGCTCGCTTCTTTCACTTGATCCTTCAAAATAGTCAGCGGTTATTTTTAGAAAATTAGACTAGCTTGGGCCCTTTTCTTTGAACAAAAGAATGAATGAGATATCTTTTGGTTCAGTTTGGTAAAATATAAATAGGGTTTTCCCTTTTTACCAACCTATTCCTTGGACGTTTTTCATCACCTTTGATATTATTTTTCTTTACATTCATGACAACTCTTACGTTCTTTTGTGTCACGATCCGAGATTACCCTTTAGTTGTAACACGGTGCTTAAAACCAAAAGTGATCCCAAGCTAATCCATGGTACTGACATGATGCTTGAGCAACTAATTAAAACAAATATAACAACTAAATTTACTAAGTAGAAGCATAATCATGAGGTAAGTTGTTTCAATACATATCTATTCAAAGTTTACAATAGTGTAATCTGAAAGAAAGAGGAACTTAAATTACATATAATGACTTTGACCGACCATCTATGAAGCCTCTACTAATACTGACTATAAGTAGTCGGGACATAACCCCCAACTATCCCTAATCAATACATATGAATAAAAAAATATAAGTACAAGAACTGTGACTGACTTGAGTCCTCAAAATAAGAGAACTTATCACTTGCTGGCTGAATGCTGTGACCTGCTTAGCAATGATTCTGTAGTAAGCACCTGAATCTACATCACATGAAAAATGTAGGTTGAAGAGGTATGCTGTCAGTACTTTAGAATGTACTGAGTATGTGAGATATGCACTAGTCATGGAATTACTTAAAACATGTTTTAAAATTGAGGACATAAGCCGTTTGCTAAAATCTACATTTAAAACATGTATGTACGTAAAAGACGTAAGGTATAGTGAAATTTCTAAATTATGAGCTAAAATATTTTTGTAAACTGGGAAGCTGTAAAAATATAAATACTATATGTAATCTCAAGTTAAAGCTGGATATGCTATAAAACTATTCCGAGGGTCATGTATAAATATTGGGTTTGTGGGATGAGAACTGATGCAATGACTAAGTATAAACATGTACTGTATAAACCTGAACAACTGAGTACTAAATACAGGGTCATTCATATTTGAACTGAACCATAAGCTGAATATAAATTGAGGACTATGGGAGCTAACAATAACCAACATACCCCAATTTGAGCAAAACTATGGTCCAACCTGTAACCCCAGTTGGAAGGGTGTCAGTACCTTGCCAAGGGTATCAACATTGGGCTGGTGTGGTTTTACTAAACTAATATCCCAAAGGACTAGGGTGTTAGTCCTCAATTGGCGGGTGACCCCTCATAATCTACGGTGGCAATATAGTTCTGGAACTTAGGGACTTCTACGAAAGGTCTCAGTCCTATACTGGTGGGTGAGCCTTCATCCCTGCATTCAATCGTTGCTAAGAACTACTCCCAACTGAACTACTCTTAAGTATAAACTATAACTGATATGCTCAAGTCATGGTATTTTGTACATAACAATGCATGTATAAATGTGAAGTACTCAATAACATGGAACTAAATTCCTAGGTATCGGGTCTTCATAATCCATCATCTCTACACATGATGACATTAACTGATATTAAGAGAAAATTCACAATTTAAACCCATAAACTCAACAACGTATCATAATAAGGGAATTCACTATTTTGAACATAGGAAGATGCTATTCTTATGGAAAAACATGTATTCAGGGTTTAATTACAAAATAAACTAAATAAATTAGGGAAATCTCATGTAGCTTGATCGTATTCTTGAAATCGTAACTAATATCATGTAAAATATGCTTGTATTTTAGAATAGCGTGAATGATATGATATGGGCCAAGGAAACCATAAATAATCATTAAAACATTCTTATGAGTGACAAATATATCATGGGAAATTGAATTTAAGCTTGGAGTGACAATTTGGGTAAAACCCTAGTTTATGAAAATCATAAAGTTTATGAACAAATCATAATTTTGGCACGAAGATGAAAGGAAATATTCATTCTATACCCACATACCTGATTACTTTCAATTCTTGAATTGAAGTTTTGAGGATTTGGACTTGAAAAATGACAAGCCCCAATTTTTTGGTTTGGAAGAGTAGAAAATCACATGTCTCTTAAGAAATTTTGGTGTGGTGTTGAGCATGAGGGATTTTGGGTTGTTCTGGATATTTTATCAACCTTAAAATAGCTTAAATGAAGTCGTTTTGGGGTTAAAAGAGTGGGAAAAGACCCTTTAGAAATCATCTGGAAGTCGCCTGAAAGAAGTCCCGATGACTTAGGTCACGACTCGTGAGGTCTGAATATGAGTCGTGGTAAGGAACCTAGTTTCAATCTTTACTACCTAGATCACGACTCTCTCCTAACGACCCGTGATGTTTGATCATGAATCGTGATCAGAGTCGTAGCCACTAGGCAGCTTTAGCAGTGCTTCAGTATTTTGGCCATAACATTTTACCCTGATATCGGGTTAAGGAAAAATTGGTATAGTTGGAAATCTAGTTCAATTATCTATCCTTTGGTAGATATTGAGATAAAAAATTCTCAGTATAACAAAAGTTATACTCATTTGATGCTAGCTGCAATTATAAACTTTACAAGAATTTAATTGCCAATGGATGTTTTGACTTGTTTATAAGCTTGGAGCTATTTGAGGGCTTAATATATGTATAAGTAACTAATAAAACTACCAAAACATGAGGTTTTATTTTGCATGAACTTGAAGCAAGGTTCTATTATTTTCTTGGATTTTTAGGGTGTCATAATATCTCGCCGTTGAGATCATTCGTCCTCGAATAAAGACTGACTTGGCTGAGAGGATAGGAAAAGGGATACAATCTATGGTATAGAATTCTAAGAGATTAATATAGACATGATGAGTAATATTACAACTAAACCTTGACTAGTTTGAAAGTTTAGGAACTCACTAGTACTGCTTGACTGAATTTTGATATTGGATAACTAACATGATACTGATTTCTGAATCTAGATATATTTTATGGTTGAGACTAATTTAGACATAGAGTAAGGACTCAGCTGAATTCACAATTCGCATGAATGTAAATAAACTACCTCTTAGAATAGGCATATTCATGAAACTTCGGATAGTAAGACTAGATAATAAAGATAAAAAGCTATAGAGGTTATCTGTCTGATTGCTACACTAAATTGTTGGCAACACGAACCGAATCATACTAAAATTTTATATCTCAAATGAAGTATCCCTGGTAAAAATGGATATTTAGAACTATAAAGTGATATCTAATGTCATGAAACTTCTTAAGAGCCACTGGAAAAGGAATATTTGTTACCTTCAACACTCCTAGTCAAAAGTTCTAATACATTAGGGAGCAAAAAATTTTGGGCATGATCTGAATGAGATATCTGAATAAGGAATCGCAAAATGGCTACAACTTTATAACATTTAACATAGGCATACAAAACATAATCTAGGATAGAATTACTATGCCTTAGGCAATGCAACTATTAACTTTCATGCTTAGCCACACTTCTCAAATACTCCTTCAACTAATCTTTTCCTCTTAAATACTACACTTCATTTGACACCACTTATAATTTTCATATGGGTATTGATAACTCCTTTTACCAAAGTCTGATTTAAACTAAATTAAACCACCATGTTCAAGCCTAACTTAAAGTCACTATAACACATAAAACCATAATATTAGTCTATACCACATATTCACTATCCTTTGTGTTTTCAGAGCTCTCATCTCAAGAATAATAATCCTTACCACTTCAACAACTAACTTTAAACTCTTACTAGGAATTCACTAGTGCACAATACATTTATCCATTTATATACCAACAGGACATTCAGGCCTATCATTATGACCATATATGAAGTTCTATGCAACCAACCCACCTAAGAATTTTCTAATATTCTCTAATACCTCTGTCAATAACAGTGTTTATTCACTATCCCTAAGAAGACACATCTAGAATTCTCAACTAACTATGTCATATGCCAAATATTTTCCTTAATCTTCCTTAAAACTTATAGCCTTAGATAGAACAAGCATACTACAATCTTTACCTACTAAGGAAAATTTACTCTCTCTTGTCTAAGCCATTGTTCATCCATTTTCACCATGACTACTTTTACAGAATGAGAGGTCACTAAAATGTTAGAACGTAAGGACCTGAAGCATGAAAGAATACTATACATAACTTTGACACTTAACTGAGGCCTGAGGAATAGAGTATCAAAGGCATGGTTTTATTAAAGAGATCTAAACTGAGGTCATATGTGCCATGATGGAAATTTCACTACTCAATAAGGGTGTACCATAAGTTTTGAAAATTGATCATATTGTAAAACATGAGTACATGAGTTATGAGCTTCATGACTTAAGATTGGAATTCATAAATTCATTGAATAAGAGTCATACTTTGAGTGAACTAGCACTCCTTATACTAGGAACTAGGAGTGGAAATGATTTTGTATTAAGTGCAAGAATATGGGCTATGATAATAGAGCTGATTTGAAAGGCATGAGTAGATGTCATAATGGCTGAAGTAGAAAAATTTGTACCTAAATAAGAATGGGTGGAGTATCTTTCTCTCCTACTATTATTCTAAAACTCACTAGCATCACTACTAGAATCTGATAACCTGACTTGATTCCTTGTTCTATCATCTCTTCCTTAGATTTAAGCCATCGTTCTAAGTCTGTGTACCTCGGTAATAAACATTGAACGAAATGGTAATCACTCTACTGTAGATCTCGGGATATAATCAGTACCCATAAATACTAAACTCCTTATATCTTAAAGTGTAAAACCCACTGCTAGTACTTTCTTCTGAGATACAACTCTCAACTTTCTATAACCCCAATGGTCATCATATAATAACTTAAACACTTACTAAATTAGAATCTTCATGAGTATCACCATACCCTCAGTTTATATTTTTTCCTTCTAGAATTTCAAACTTTTCTTTCTATTAGCTTAATCATCCACCATTCAAACATAGATTCTAACACTTAACATGGATATCCCAAGACTTTTAATGAACTATACTAACTTACTAATACTGGATAAGAAAATAATGAAACACTAATGCACACAAAATTTTATGAACATACTCAACCTTAGCAAGCTTCTCTTTCTTTTTAGTCGTTGCCTAATCTCTATCTTGATTAAAACATTAACATACTCTGAGTCCCCCTTAGCTAGTAAATCTCTCTCAAAGTGCTATTTAAATAATATGCTCAACACTCTTCAAGCTTCATGGATACATAATCTACTAAATTCAGACAAACACTAGCCCTACTTTATTGTTGCTACACTTCTAGGCTTATGCTCCTAACTCTAGGTCATGCTATCATAGGATTTCTGAGAGGAGATCTGTGAGCACATTTGAATTTGGCTCAATGCATAATTTTCATAAATAAAAATGACCTCTTTTAAAGTTTGAAATTTAAAGGCATTGATGGGATCCTTTAAAACCTGCGTGCAATCTTATAACCGTCTGTAATGAGTGTTTGAGAAAACTCTATCAGTAGGAATTTAAGCTTGGTTGTTTCTAGTACCTAAAAAATAAGGCAAAGTTGCTGTAAATGGAGAAATGTAAGAATATCTATAATTTTCTTAGAGAAAATCTCTTCTACATGATCTGAGATATGAAAGAAGAGAAACATTTCTTAAATGCCCTATAGCCTCTCAAAGAGAAGTAGAGACATCTTCACACTGTTCTGTAAGACTTTACTATACATGACTTTATAGATACCCTAGGACACTTGTACCTTTGCTATGATAAAAAGTTTTTCATAACCCGAGACTACATCCTTGTCATAACACAGTACTTAGAACCTATGTGATCCCAATCTAACCCATGTGATGTGTTATGAATTTAAAGCACTTTTGACACTTAAAACTATGAAAATATGCATTATTGTTAGGGTATTTTGTTAGATATGATGTGTTTTGGGTATTTTTTATAGGAAATTAGATTTTGGATGCTAAGTTCAAGAAAAAGATGAAAAACGAAGTTTTGGCTACTTGAGTTTTTTTGGGTATATGTGACCAAAACATGTACTAGAAATTGAAGTCTAAACACTTGGTAGCAAGAATTTGAAGACTATGGAACTTATCTGGGTCCACTATTGGACCGTATGTTGTACTTGTGGACCACAAGTAGCTAAGATAAGTACCAGAAGTCAAAATCCAGAGAGTGCAAAGCTGTAGGAAAAATTTCTGGCACTTACCTGGGTCTACTTGTAGACCGTATATAGTACATACGGGCAGTATGTGGCTAGTAGCCCAAGTAAGTAACCACCGACTCCACTTTTCCTTTTTTGTTTGAGCTTTTATTTTAAGGGTTTTCTCATGTAATATAAATATCCTTTATGTGTTTTTAGTAGAGGTTACACACTCTTTATACTCACAAACATATCTTCTGATTTTGAGATCCAAATTTGGTCTTGGAATTATTTTGGATTAATTTTGGTTGTTAATTTAGTTGAAGTTTTGGGTTTTCAGTTGTAATTATTGTGATTTCATTTAATGTTTTAATTATGAATATTGTTGATAATTTTTAACAAGCATGAGCGGCTAAAACCCTTAGCTAGGCTTGTGGAAACCCTGGCGGATTGATGAACTAGGGGAAGTGCTATGTTGTTCTGAACCGATACTTATGCATGTATTGTGTTATCTTTAGTTTAATAGATGTCTTAGTGGTTTCAAATATTAAGATTTTACCTAGTGTATTGCTACTTACTCCAAAAGAGGAGTAGAGAAGTAGCGACTAGAAAAGATAATTACAACAATAATTTGAAGATTAACTATTGATCCACCTAATAGGTATTATCTAAGTAAGATCATTAACTATCATCTAATAACTAGAGTTCCAAATGGTAATAGTTAATTGGGATCCAGGATAAGGGTTAGTAAGGAGATATCCTGAGACTCAAAAGGTAAAGGGTGAAATATATCGACTAGTCCAAAAGATAGTTGATGGTACTTAACTTATTAGATTCTACATGCAAGGTATTGGGTTGATTCAATAAAAAACGATAAGCCTACCGAGTTGAGAAGCCAGGGGAAACACAATCCTTGTGTTCATCTATGACTAATTACAACAAGAGTTGATATTTGATACTTGTTTGATATTGCCACTACAATCCCCCCACTTATCTTTCCAATTTTGCCCATTGATTACAACAGTTAAGAGCCACAATTCTATGAATTTCCTTGGGATTTGACCCTAGCCTTTTTCGGTTTACTATATTTGACTGCATCTGTATTATTTTTAATTAAAGGTGTATCTTGGGCATTATCAAATTTTGGTACCGTTGTCGGGAAATATGATGCTGAGTTGTGAATCAAAGTTATTACAGTTTACGGGTTTTTGTGTTGTTGTTCTTAGTTGGATATACACCGGTGTATTCCTCACATACGAAGTAGAGGCAATCCCTTACTCCTATTGAGTTCGAATACAGAAAGGATCCTTATAAATACCTAGTTGGATGACAGAGCTTACAATAGATGCTATTTTTAAAGGGGTTCATGATGGTGCACACCAACTGCCTTCCCCTCCTCTTGAAGGAGATCAACACATTATTGACCAGCAGACTGAGGTGTTGTCAGCATAAACTGCTAATCATAGGAGGGAAGAAGATGCTCAGCGCATTGCTTAGGAGGCTGTGCTAGCCGTGCATTGACCAAAAGCAAACCACCGAGCAATACTCGATGGTAATTAGAATAGAGTTAGGGGGTGGACGTTCTCAAGTGATACTAGCATACTAGTATTTATAGCCATATGAGGATGATTATGAGGATTTAAGGTATGTTGAGCTTGCAGAAATAGGACCTATCATTCTTCCTATTTTTGGCCCAGGTTTGAAATTTAACATAACCAGTGCCATGATCCAACTCTTATACTTGAAGATGTGTTTTCGGGGTTGCCTACAGATAACACAAATATGCATTTAGGTAATTTCACTTGCATTTTATGTACAAATATAGGGGTGAATTCAAAGGTACTTATATTGACGTTGTTCCCTTTCTCATTTATAGGAGAAACATCTTTATAGTTAGGGGGACTTTCAACAGGATATATCACAACATAGAATGAGTTGCGCAAGTAATTATTAAACTGGTTCTTTCTTTCATCCAAAATTTTGTAGCTTAAGGATGATATTTATAATTTTAGGCAGCTATAATATGAGTCTATGTATGAGGCTTGGTTCAGGTTCAAGAAGAATCTGAGTATGGTGCCCAACCATCAAATTTCAGGTACAAGACTATTGGAGGTATTCTATAGAGCCCTAACCATTATTTTGGAGTTATGGAAGACACCATCTCTGGAGGAGCTTTTATGACACTACGCTGGAGGTATCTTTGGATATTCTAGATCATATTTCTCTTATTAATAGAGGGTGGAAAAATTAGATGGCTGAGAGGGGTTCTGGCACTTATCTATCGGTGCCTCCAGTGACCAGAAAGTAGCTGATGATTCTGTGGCACAAGAGATTGTGCTGTTAAGGACTGATCTTGAGTTGTTGGATAACCAGTTTGTGGTAGCAAATTCTTAAAAGGTGAACGTAGTTGGAGCATGGTGTACAACCTTTAGAGCTTATGAGTCTGAACTTGAAGAGGAGACTAAGTATTTGAATCGTGAGTTAGCAGGTTTTCAATCACAAAGGCAAGGTAACCAGGGTCAGAACTACTATAGAGATAGATATTAAGATTGCAGTAGGGAGCAAGGTGGTGATTGGAGATGAAAAATTGATATCAAGGAGAAAGGAGATAGGGATATTTTGCCTGGTAGCCGAAATACAGAATTGATAATGGAGGCAATATTGACCAAACTGGTAAAGGGGCAACAAAGACAGGAGGCTAACCTTAATGAGATCAAGGCTAATATTTCAGGTTTGACCCAGAAGGTTGAGTCTTATGCAATGGTATAAAGAAGTTAGAGCATTAATTTGGGAAGATGTCTGCCATTTTACATCAAAGGCAGCCGAGTATCCTCCCAAGTAATACAGTAAAGAATCCTTTAAGCATTAGTCATTTTATAGCTATATCTACTAGTTGTAGTGCCACTACTGATGATAGCTCTATACCTACTATTGTGGAGTTGAAGATTGATAGCACTGAGAATGATGAGACATCTGAGGCAAAGTCTGAGAAGTCGGTACAGAGTGATGATGATTTTGACGATGGTAGTAGTGAGGATTGGGTTGCCGATCCATATGATAATGTGTACCCTTATAGTACGAGTCTTTCCTTGCTATTATTAGAAAGAAGAAGTACCACAAATCAGTTATCACTCCATGTTCTATTGGGCCCTTAATTATCAAACAAGCTTTATACGACTTGGGGGTAGGAGTAAATGTGATGGACTAGTTATGTAAAAGCTGTTGAGGATGGGGGAACTCAAACGTACATCTATAAAGTTATTGATGGCTGATTCATCTATGAAAAAACCAATGGGTATTTTGTGTGACATAGATCTAAGGGTGGCATCCTTTATGTTCCCAGTTGATTTCATGGTTCTTGATTGTGAGGTTGATTTTCAAGCCCCTATTATATTAGGTAGGCCCTTCTTATCCACTTATAGGGCGTTGATTGATATGGACTTGTAGGATATCACCTTCTAACTGAATGACGAGCAAGTAGTTTTTTGATGTGTGCATGTCAGTGCAGAAGCCAAACGATATGCGAGTAGTGTCTGTGATAGACACTATTGATGAGGATGTTATAACAGAGGCAGTGTGTTGATATACTAGCTTTTGAGGAGAGGATAGACGTGACAGCCACACGGCTATAGATTATTAAGATCAAGGTGGTGACTTTATATAAGCAAAGTCGGCCATGGTTCCAAACTATACTAGATATGGCTCACTCTACACATTGGGATATGATGTTAGAGCTACTAGCTGAGTTGTGATATCGCCCAAACTTAAATTTCAAATAAGTATGCTTCGGTCAATGTCAAATAGAGTAACCAAAGCTAGGTTGGGTCGAACCTACAAGGAAAACATTGAATAACATCACAAACTTGATAAAATTCACAAGCAATGTAGAAAAGTAAATGGGGGGGATTTGAAGTCAAAAGTAACAAGTAACAAAACTTGAATGCTTGAGTGAACAAACAATAGAAGATAAACACCAGGATTATGTTCCCCCTGGCTTCTGAGCTACGTAAGATTCTCCTACTAAATCTACCTACCGTCATGCTCTGTATGCAAAGTTGACATAATATGTACTATCAATCGTCTTGTGAACGTATTGATAGATTTCAACCTTTACCTTGTGAGTCTAAGGGTCTTTCCTTACTGTCCTTGTCTTCAACTTCAGTACAACTCTCACTTTTTGAGTCTCGAGTTGATTAAATGAGGGTTAGTAGCCTCGAATCAATGTTGTAATCTCCTTTTCCTAATCTTAATTTCCCTTGTGAGGACATTCTCAAATATGGGAAATCCCCAAACCTCTCCAGTATATTAGGCTCAATAACTACGAAGAAGATTTCAATACATGCAATGACAGACGAATAGATGAATCTCCTACTTAACTTACGTAGCTAATCCTCCAGGGTTTCTACAACCCTAGTCAAGGAAATTAGCCGCTCATGTTGTTGCAACAATTCATGATAATTAATAAATAACACATGTAATTGTTTGCACAATAATGAAAGAGAGAAAATGCAAAGTCTAAAATTGAATAAAAATCCAAAATCTCAATGATCGAAGTATGCTAAAAGTATCAAAAGTAATGTAAAAGTGCGTAATCTAATAAATGAATAACCCTAATGTATTTATAGTACCTCAAAACAATGAAGAAATCCTAATAAAAATGGAATAGAAAAAGTAAGTCGACACTCATTATGACTCGTGTGGTCTACTCATAAGGTCTCCTTATGAGTCATACGGTGTGAATCGTAGGCATTTCAGTGACTGATATTCAGGTCTTCAAGATTCTGTTGTCCTTACGATTCATCACCATGAGTCATAGTCGGTCCTTATGACTTGTGGTCTTCACTCGTCATCACTTGAGCCTTAGACTTTCAAGGCCTTCAACACTAGTCTCTTTACAACTTCTTACTATGAGTCATAATCAGATATTATGACTCGTGGTCTTTTATGACTTCACCTCTTACTACTCATCATAACTCCTAGTCACTCCTTATGAGCCTTGATTATCCTTTACTTAACTTCTTTATCTTGAATTTTGCTACTATTTTGTTCACGAGTAAGGCTACGAGTCGTATGATGCCTTGGTGACTTGTAGAAAGACTCATAAGCTAATCATACTTCAATATATTTCTAGTTTTTTTTTCTGTTTTTTTCATTTCAATCCATTTGCTTCCTAAAATCCCTGCCCTCAAGCAACAAACACATTATATCCCTCAGAATAACCAAAGTCCAAGCATAAATTCTTTGCTTTAAGAATCTAATGTGCTGTGTTTCCATGGTGCATCAACACCCTCAACTTAGAATATTTGCATGTCCTCAGGCAAAACAAAAATCAAAGACATAGAAACACGATGCTTAAACAGGAAGATCTTTAGCTACCTTTGGCAGTAAATTTTCAACTTTTAGTTCACAACCAATTACTCCCCTTCCTACTTTTAGGCTTTTCAAGAGACCAACTGTATACATTAATTAGATACATAATGTGATAGAAAGAAATCAACGGATGGTATTACATTAGCAACGAATAACTGGGCATGAATGTAAATTACATTAATCAAACGGTATAGCAGTCTAACAACACAACCCTCGTACTCTCATCATCAAAGATATCCCGTTCACTCAGATAGATCAACAAATTTATTTAGGGACCGTCAAGAGACACTCTCACTCATAAAGAAGTTCTAGCCGGTGTACACAGAATGCCATAGGCTTGCCCATATGTTTGTTTTTCCTGAGTTTTCGGACTATAGGCCTTTATGACGCTTGTAACGTATTTTTGGGGCTGGAATGGTATCTTTTTGGAACTTTTCAGTGACTAAGCCTTCTTGACACTATGATTACTTTGGGGTCCACTTATTTTTCAATTTTTTCCTTTTATCCCGCTCTTATTTCTCCCTTTTTTTTATTTGTTCATATTGGGTGTGGTTTCTTATTCTTTTTCTTTCTCTAATTTTTCTCAATTTTCTTTTTTTTATCCTTTTCTATTTTTTTAATAATTTTTCTATTTTTCTACCACACCCAACCTTCTTTTCTATTCACACCCTTCTTCATACCCGCTTTATACTACTCACCCCTATGATAGCCACCCTTAACTTAGCCGATTTTCTTGAGTTTAGGTGCACAGTGTGCAAGGATGACCAGGGCCAAAATAGGTTCATTGCAGTTTAAACAGGAAGGAGAATTGATTTAAACAATAAAAATTAGGCATACTACGGCTCAAACATCGGGATCAAGGGACTCATATATCATTTGGTTAGGAATTTTAGCTAAAGTGGACTAATAACAAAAGATGGTTTATGATCATCTCCTAACCGATCACCCTGGACCCTAGGTAAGAGAAAGTAAGAAAGTTTTGGATTCCATACACACCGGGAATTAGGTAATACCTCACACACATATCGTACCGGGTCACATTGCTAGTTATTACTTATCCAATTATATAGTTTTTTGAAATAGTTGTTTTGTCCCTAATTATAATGCCATTATCAGATTCACAGTCGTCCTATACACATACACATATCACATAATCAGCAAAAATAAAAATTTAGGAGGGGTACCAATTTTTCAACCAGTTTCTATAATTTCAGCACAATTATTCAAAATATGTCTACTGTCTTAAGTACAAATTCTTTTCATAATTGAGTATCACACAATAAAACACAAAACAACACAAATATTCAAAATATGTTGGTCATAACTTTTTTAGATTGTTGCTTACTGGTTTTGAAACACGGCAAAGAGGATGTACCTGTTTACTCTAGGCACCAGCTCATACTCTATCATCACGAGGACCCTCATATTAGGTCCTAATCTTCTCAATATTGGTCCCATCAATTGGCAGGACCGTCTCCATAGCAGTGGCACCGATTATGGCTGGTGCACTCAATTGTATATAAGGTATTCGGGCTATGTCTCTACCTCTATCAACATTCGTACCCGATTTCAAACTAACGACACCAACAATTATCTCATGGACCTTCACCAGATGGACTTTTTCACTCATGATGCTATCTTGTTCCTGTCCGAACATTTTCATCTTTGATGTTCTTTCTTTTTCTTTTCTTGTTCTTCTTTTTCTTTCCTCCTTCTTCTCCAACTGGAACACTCAACATATTTTTGGATCGACTTCCGTGGTAACAGGCATTGGGAAGATCGATCTTTTATGTAATTCATTCACCAGTTTTTGTAACTCAGCTACCTCTGCTTTCACCTACAAAATATTAGGGGTTTGGCTACTTCCCAGCTGATGTATGACTCTCTACTCAAAACCATCTAATCTTCTTTGGATTTTCCTACTTTGTTCTTCCAGTTTGTTTTTAACCCAGAGTTCCACACCCTTCTCCTCTAACAAGACCTTTTTGTCTAAAGTGGTCAACCTATTTATAATATCATTCCATATCATCGATGAGATAATAAAAAACCTACTAGAGCTGGTCTGGATGAGGATAGGCGTGGTGGTGCTGACTGTGAGGGAGAGAGGGAAATAGCTGTACCTACTGCATCATATGGTTGGGGCTCAGACTGCTCACCTTTAACTGAAATGTCATCTATCTCATTCACACCAGCAACCTTAAAATTCACAACCCAGTTCATGAGTATATTAGCTAGTATTGCAGCTCTTATTTTGCTTGCCTAGTCATGGGGTTTACTGCATCTTTAATTAACCCCAAATCAGTGGTAGTCTTTAGCTCAATGTATTGGTCAATATCTGGGAGTTCTGGCACCCCTACCTTTAAGAAAATCTTTGTCAATAAACATGAAGATGCCAAAATTACCTTTTCACCACCCACTGCTTGCTCGAGTATCTCTCTAGAGATGAACTGTGCAACATCAAACTCATAGCCTACCATGAGTCCTGCTATTAATGCTACTTTGACTGGACTGATCACATTATCCCTAGTAGTGGGACACAATTTATGTCGAGCTAATGTCTACCACACCTTGGCCTCAAAATTTAGAGTCTGCTTTGCAATCTGATGTGAGGCCACTTCTGGGCCACCAACCACCCAACATACTTCTTCCACATTTGTAGCGATAATAATCACTATCAATCTGAAATGCATCATCTTGTTAGCCGAACCTATTTGTTTATTTATTATCTTCTGCATTTCATCCATGTGGTACTTAATTTCAGTTATGTTCACTGGTGGTTGAAAGTCAGGTCCATGCAAGAATCTAGAAATAGTTCTTAGGGAAATGTTCACCCGAACTCCATGAATGGTCAATAATGTGATTGAATCACTACCCTTCCACAAGTTTCCATGAGGGTACTGCCTTTTTTAATTCACCTTTGTATGAAACATAAAACTCCCGCACTAATGCCAGACTAAATTTTTTAGTTGCTGAGGTCATCCACTAAAATCCATACTATTGAGACCTAGCTAGAACCCAGGCATCTCAAATATGCCTGCTGTAATCAATCTTCTTTCTAGGTATATCTCCCTCCTTACATTTCAAATAAATAGGTTCACCTCCAACCTGACATTATATGTTTCCTGCATTCTGGGTATCCCCATCGTTCAACAACGGGCACCGGAGTAGGCTCAATGGATAATTGTACCAATAAAGCTAGAATAACCTGCTTCATGTTCTAACTTTTAGAATTTCCAAAAAAGAAAAGGTTTTCTGTGATTATATTCACCTACACAATCAATGTACTACTTGATGTTTGGTAACCCTAAAACATGGATATGTTATCAAGGTGGAGTTTCTAACAATTTTGATATCCCTAGAATTTTTGCTTCACTTTTATACAAAATGGTGCACATTCTTTACGTTACATCATAGACAAAGTTATGCATCTGCCTCCATGTATGTACTTTCTCTTGTCATTATATATGAATAATGTCATTTCCATTGTGGTTCTTGAAAAAAGAAAAAGAAAAAATAGATTTACAAAAAGAAAGGGACTTGATATAGGACTGATAGAGTAATTAGTTAATCATCAAGTCACAAATGTAAATATGTTTTACACTATCAACTCAATTAATTTAATCATCGTGAAAGTTATCATATTATTTAGGATTACTCTGTTTTATGTGATATTAGAAGTAATTTTAAGGTGATAAACCTTAAAGTTGGATGACCACTATTCCGCCAGTGAAATTTACTCTTTTTTTCCTTTTCTCGAAAGATAATTAATATTTTTTCTCTAATCTTTGTAGAAAATATATTAACATATGGTCAACTAATCATGAAATCCTTCTACTGAGAACCTACTAAAAACAACTCCTTTGAAACACATAGCGATGGATGGATCCATTGGTGCTTGGGTAAAAAAGGAAATAAATAAAAAAGGGTCTAACAACTGGATAGATAGCCTTGTGCTCCAGTCTTTTACTTGACCCACTCATAGTGAGTTCTTTTGTGCACAGGAATACCTTTTTCCACGATACCTAAAGAAACGGTTAAACTAAATAGAAGGTTGAAATATTAAATAACTCCTCATCTGGTAAGAACTTAAAATTGTAATAATTAATATAGTAGATTATACATTGAATTGGAACATACCCTGAAAGAGCAAAGTTTGAATAGGCGATTTATCCAATTAAAATTGTTTTAAAATTACATTTTGCACTCTTAACATATGTCTTCTTTGTTGAGAAAAAACATTTGTCTTCTTTTGTGATTACATCCTATTTTTTATGATTTGCACTCTAATTTCTTTATTTTTGTGCAAAAAATATTAAATTATTTATTTTCTAAAAAATTAATTACCACGCAGTAAAATTAGAATACAAATAATAAAATGAAATGACACAAACTTAAAAAAAGAGTTAAAAAAATGGCGACTCATTTCAATGACATTGGTGGGATTTTTTTTAGCGTTGCAAAAAATTTAAAACTATGTTACCATAAATAAAGGAAAAATAACAAAAATAGTCTAATACCCCTATCTATAAAAGTCTCCTTAATTTTTAATTAATTAGAAAATATATCAGATAAAGATAAATGCGTATTTTGTGCCTGTGTTTTTTAGATACACATATTAGTAGCTTATATCTAGAACTGTGTTTCAAGGACTGCCTATCTGAAATTATGTATCTAGCATTGAACCATTAATGGATAAGATACACTTCTAGATACATGATAACACTTTGATAAATTTTCGGCGAGACTAGATCCATGTTTTACCAAATCCATGGATTTCAGGGAGACTTACCAAATCTATAGATTTCTGATGAAGCCTACTGAATTCATGAATTTTTGACAAGACCAAATCAACATTCGCCAATGATTGCGTAGTCGTTGATCGGAGCTCACTGATGTGGTTGATTTCATATGAGAATAAATAATGATATGTTTTTTAAATTTAATGGTGGACATCACCAGAGTTTCATCGTGATGGCACGTTTAGCTGCTGGATAGAGGAGACAAAATCAGAGGCAATGACGGTGGTTAGAGTTGGTTGGATAAGCTGTGGATTTTGGTGGATACATACAATTTAGCTTGTGTACCTAAAATACAAGCAAATTTTGACTTGTGTATTTGATAATTCCCTTGGCATCTCTTTTAATTTAAAACCTTATTAGGAGTACCTTATAATTAAGGGTCAAATATCGGAAATTTTTGCTGCTTTTCCATTGTATATAATCTTTTAAAGGTTGAACTTAACTTAAATGATAACTACAAAATTTTATATTTAAAATAACTAAAAAACTACTCCTTTATTATACTTTTAATGTCATAAATGGATTGAAAATAAAATTACCAATAGAAATTGTAAATCTGAATAAAATACATAAATCTAAAGAATGAGATCATAAATAATAAGAATATCTATTACATAGTCCGAAAGTTGGAATACAAGAGTATCTCCGAATATAAATAAAGAGAAGATAACATAGAGAAGGTACAAAATCAAACTCGGAATCTAGGGTGCACTAGTTCCTCGAAATTCAGCTACCATGACATGAAATCATCCACCGTAAGTCACACTCGAACTAGGATTTACACCAGATATTAATGATTTTAGCAGAACATGCATACTTTCAAAATATCCAAACGAACCTTTGAGATTATTTCAGTATCCTATAAAAATAAAATAAATATTATACTAGGCTATTTTCAATATTTCAGACTCAATGACTCTGTTAAATATATGAAAAGAGTTTGTTTGCAATAAACTCCCCGCAATCTTTAAACACTTATTTTAACTAGTTTTTGAGAGAAGGATTAAAATGAAAAATAAAGGTTCGAAGTCTAAACTAACTATGCTCCAAATTCAAAATCAATATTTCAAATCTAATAGTATTGGCAAATCACTATCTGATGCTTGAAATACAAAATATTAACCAAAGTCAATTGCATGGCTTCTAAAGTCTCTAAGAGTCTCAAACTCTCTCAATTCACTCTAAAATGCATTGAAGATCGTGTCAAATATCTCCATAACTCACAAAAAGCATATAACAACTACCAAAAGGACAAAATGGTCAAACACATATAAAGGATGAATGTTTTGGACCCCAAGAGAATTCTTGCAAGTGTTTGGGCTAGGTCTACCTTTTTTTGAGTAAATTTGAAGTTAATAATTTAAGGATAGTAGAATATATGACATTTGGGGCTAGGTATTGAGAGGAGAGTCCAAGAGGACTACCTTAGATTTGGAAAGAATCTTGAGATTTGTCAGTCATATTTGTATTTTGAGGGTTAGAGATTTGATTGAGTTGATACTCTGAGGAGCATTACTGGTGAAGCGATATACAGAGAAATATAGCAGATTCCCTAGCTTAGTGTTGTCGGCAGGTGAATGCCAAACATTTGAGACCTGGTGGATTTCTTCATAGATTATCAATTTCTGAGTAGAAATAGGACCGAATTACCATGGACTTCATGGGTGATTTTCCACACACATCTTACAGTTTGATAACATTTAGGTTATCATGGATCCGTTGACAAAGTATACCCATTTCATCCCTATTCAAACTTTCGAAAATGTCGAGAGGTTGACTCATATTTATGTTTGAGAGGTTGTACACCTTTACAGGGTTCTCGGTCTATTGTTTCAGCTAGCAGGTCTCATCTCACTACCAGTTTTTGGGGGGCATTTCAAAAAGATTTGGTGTCACAACTTGAACTAGGGCGTGGCTGTGACGGACATCCCAAACCAAAAAGGCCCGGGCGTCCTACTCTATCTGGTAATCATGCACAACATTCAACTAATAAAAGAAGATGTGAAAATATAATCTGATATGGAAACATGGTCATACTCTGATTAAGTTTAACAATAAGGAATGAAATCCAAAAATCACTAACAACATATGGAATAGTCTGCGAAATCTCTACTACATGATCTAAAGATAACTGTCTAAAAAGCTTAGACAAGGCCCCCAGTAGACCAAAACCATAACTGATAATAAATCTCTAAAAATAACTAGGCGTTCTGAAATATAGAAGGCTCACCGACTAGACCCTGTACTTCTGTCTGAAGAAATCTATTCTTATCAGGACCCCTAGACGGTGCCTGAGAACCTGGAAGGTAAGAGGGTGGGGGGTCAATACAGATGTACTGGTACGCAGAGCAATCCAAAATAAAGATTTTTATATAAATAAAATAGTTGAGAGCTAGTCATAAAACATCATATACGATATAAATTCCAAAATACATAGGCATTTTGATAATCATAAAAACCTTTCTGTCAGTGCAATTTCTGATCTTCATATTACTTCTGAGCTAGGTGGTATACCCCTACAAGTCTAAAACCCCATGGGCTATATAGAGTCCACCATTGACTCGGTGGGGAAGCGCCCAACCTAAGTGTGCCGCAAGGGTTGGAGTGTCTAAGTCTAATATGCCACAGGGCACTAAGCCAGCGTAATATAACCCAGATCGGTAAATCACGGTTTTAGGCAAAGAGCTTTCTGAAACTCGTGCCTTCTTCAGGGGAACACCTAACATCTCTTTGTGCCCAATTTTATACATTTCTAACACATATCATTCTGAAATCTTAAGTCATAAAAATCTGTTTTCTAAGCTTGTCTAAGTCTATTATGGCATTGTCTATTTTTAGTATTGTCATACCAAGACTTGCAAGTCGTGTGTTCTGAGCCATAAAGCATTAAGCATGATTTTTCATTAAAACATAGTTCAGACCACCCAAACATGCAATTTAACAAAGAGAATTCATGTTTCGAAAACATAAGTCAAAGCTATACAAAAGTTCTCATCCTTTCAATAAACAAGTGGTGGTCATGTAATCTTTAACAAACCGTGCAACTCTTTTTATTATTTAATTATGTTCAACATTCATCAACATAAAAAACCCTCTCTTTTGGAATCAAAATCATAATCCAAATATAACATTATTCAAGACATTTCATAACATGCTTTTCAAGATGCATTTAAACGATTTCATAGTATATCATAAGTAAATGAAAATTATCACAAGAGAGGGATTTTTTTTCATGAATCATGCTCTCAATTCAATCATAAACCTTAAAACACATGCCTATATATATATAAAATTTCAAATCAATTTGGGGGAAGGCCTAAAGGACAAAACAATATCATCAATGCTTTTAAAACATGAATATATTCATAAATCGAAACCCTTTTCTTAAAAACATGATTTCTATGTCCATGAGATTTTAGGAAAACTCCGCCTATGTCAATCTCAAAAAATAATAGATGATTCGTAAAGCCTATGGTGTGGGGATTCCAACTCTCTAATTATCTTCTAAAATACACAGTTGAATATTGAGTTATTTGGGATTCTTGTTTGAAACCCTAGAGAGTGTTCTTGATGGTTTTTGATGAAAATATCAATTATGAGGTCATTTGGGATTAAAATTTTGTGTTTAAGCTGATAAGACGGTGGAAAATACCTAATGTACCCTTAATAAGACGGAATAAAAATATAATTGGGAGCCCAATTTTATGGGCCACTGCAACACGCCACAATTGCGGTAGCTCATTGAAAATTGATGAATGGGATTCTTAGGGTCACCATGATGTGAAGCCATTGCGTTATACCACTGGTTGGGACCTGGAGCTTCAGCGCAATGCGCTACAATCGCGCTAGGCTACTGGAATTTGACAATTGCTAAATAGACCCACTCCGCGACACGTCAAGCACCAACATAATGGTGCCTTATGATTAGAACTTAAATTAGCCATAACTTCTTGACCGGGTATTGGATTTGGGCGATTTTGATATCGATGGAAAGATCATTCAATTTTCGACATGATAAAAAGGTCAAAATTAGGGAAATTATATTTGATTTAAACTTTACTCATTTTGGAAGCCAAAAAATGAGACTAAGTCTCTTTGACACTATTCTAGTCATTTAACTCTAAGAGCATATTACCACGAGCTAACATATGGACTATTTTGTGGGGTGTTACATTATCCCCCCTTGGGATCATTCATCCCCGAATATTGATGCGGAACACAAACAAGAATGACTAAAAGTATTCTAAGGCCATAAAAGAATAAGACAAGGATTGTACCTTCCATTTCATCATTCACCAGATCCAAAAATTCTGGGTATCCATCTCTCATGTAATTTTATGATTCCCAAGTTGCTTCCTCAACTTTCTGATTTTTCCACAACACTTTGAACGAGGCTATTTCTTTGCTCCTCAGTTTCCTAACTTGGTAATCCAAGACTGTCATGGGCTCTTCTTCATAGGATAAGGATTCTATCACTTTGACCTACAGACAACACTAATAAATGGTCTCCAATATATTTCTTGAACATGGATATGTGAAATACCGGATGAACAGAACCCAAACTTGCCGGCAACTCTAACTCATACGCAACCCCACCTATCCTTCTCAAAATCTGGTATGGCCCTATATAGCGAGAACTTAGCTTACCTTTCTTCCTGAATCGCATAACTCCCTTCATAGGGGAGACTTTGAGAAACACCCAATCACTAACCTCAAACTCTAAGTCTCTTCTCCTAACATCGGCGTAGGATTTTTGTCTACTCTGGGCTATTTTAAGCCATTCTCTAATAATTTTCATGTCCTCCACCGCCTGATGAACAAGATATGACCCGAACAACTAAGTCTCACCCACTTCATACCACCCTATTGGTGATCTACATCTTCTCCTATATAAAGCTTCAAATGAAGCCATCTTAATATTGACATGGTAGCTGTTATTATAAGCAAAATCTATTAACGGCAAGTGATCTACCCAGCTACCTTTAAAGTTAATTACACAAGCCCTCAGTATATCTTCAAGGGTTTGAATGGTGCACTCAGCTTGCCCATCAGTCTGAGGGTGGAAAGCAGTACTTAGGTTCACTTGGGTACCTGAACCCCTCTGTAAAGACCTCCAAAACTATGAAGAAAATTGCATACCTCTATCTGATATGATGGCTACAGGTGCCCCATGCAAACAGACTATCTCCTCAATGTATAGCTTGGCATAATCATCTCCCAAAAAGTTGATCCTCACAGACAGAAAGTGAGCTGACTTGGTCAGCCGATAAACAATTACCTAGATAGAATCATACTGATTAATAATATGAAGAGCGATGTAGCTAACTATGTTGCCAAGTGTTGCCAAGTGTTTGATCATTTCCCATTTCCATAAAGGCAAAACAATCTCTTGGGAAGTACCACCAGGCCTCATATGCTTTACCTTAACTTGTTGACAGTTCAAACACTTGGCAACATAGTTAGCTACATCGCGCTTCATATTATTCCACCAATAAATTATTTTTAGATCATGATACATCTTGGTAGAGCCTGGGTGAATAACATACCTCAAAGTGTGAGCTTTGTCAAGGATTCTCTTCCATAGACCATTTACATCTGGTACATACAATATACCCTGATATCTCAAAATACCATCACCACCAATTTCAAAGGATATCACCTTCTGTTGACCCACATCTTTCTTGATCAATATCAAGATGGGATCTTTGATCTACTTCTCTTTAAATTCCATACAAAGGAATGATTTAGCTATCTCATGAACAACTACCCCTTCATTTTCAGAATCTAAGAGTCGCACTCAAAGATTTGTAAGTCGGTGAGTATCCTTCATTATCTTTCTTTTCCCTTTTTCAACATGGGAAAGGCTGCCCATTGACAAGCTACAAAGGGCGTCGGCTACCATATTTGCCTTTCCCGGATGGTAGTGCAGGCTCATGTCATAATCCTTTAGCGATTCCATCCAGTGCCTTTGCCCAAGGTTTAATTCTTTCTACGAGAAAACATACTGTAAACTCTTATGGTCAATGAAAATATCAACATGCACCCCATAAAGATAATGCCGCCAGATTTTAAGCGCAAACACCATAGCTCATTTCGCTCATGCACCTTCAATTGCCTGGATGCATAAGCCACCACCTTACCGTGCTGCATAAGTACACACCCAAGTCCCACACGGGATACATCACAGTACACAACAAAACCCTCTATGCCATTTAGAAGAGTTAGAACAGGTGTTGTAGTCAATTTGTCTTTCAACTTCTCAAAACTACTCTTATAGGAGTCAGACCACACAAACTTCACCTTTTCTTGGGTTAACTTAGTAAGTGAAGCAGCTATGGAAGAATATCTTTCTACGAATCTTTTGTAATACCCAGCCAAACCCAAGAAGCTTCGAATGTCGTTTGGAGTCATAGGTCTGGCCCATTTTCTCACTGCCTCAATCTTGTGGGGATCCACCCTAATCCCATCACTAGAAATAATATTCCCCAAGAAAGCAATAGAACTTAGCCAAAATTCACATTTGGAAAATTTCGCAAATAACTTATGATCTTTGAGAGTCTGAAGGATGATTCAGAGGTGATTGGCATGGTCCTCCTCACTCTTGGAATAAATTAGAATATCATCAATGAAAACTATAACAAACAGATCCAGAAACTGATGGAACACCCTGTTAATAAGATCCATGAAGGCTGCAGGGGTGTTTGTCAACCCAAAGGACATAACTAAGAATTCATAATGACCGTATCTCATTTAGAAGGCTATTTTGGGAATGTTTGACTCTCTAACTTTCAACTGATGGTATCCCGAACGAAGGTCTATATTTGAAAAATATTTAGCACCCTGAAGTTGGTCAAAGAGATCATCAATCCTAAGAAGAGGATGTTTATTTTTAACAGTGACCTTATTTAGCTGGCGGTAATCTATGCACATACGCAGGGAACTATCTTTTTTTCGCACGAAGAGTATAGGTGCACCCTAGGGTGAAATACTGGGATGTATAAAACCTTTGTCTAGAAGGTCTGCTAGCTGTTCTTTCAACTCTTTCAGTTCTACAAGAGCTATTCTATATAGTGGAATAGAAATAGGACGGGTGTCTAGCAACAAATCAATACCAAAATCTATCTCCCTATCAGGTGGTATTCCTCAGAGATTATCTGGAAAGACTTCTTAAAACTCATTTTCCACAGGGACTGACTAGACAGGAAGACTTTCAGCATTAGAATCTTTAACCCAAATAAGATGATACAAACAACCTTTGGAGATAAGTTCATGGGCTCTAAGATAAGATATAAAGTTCCCTCTAGGTGCTAAAGAATGCCCCTCCCATTCTATCACTGGTTTATTCAGAAAAGAAAAGGTGACTCTTCAGGTTCTACAATTTAATATGGCATAGTAAGAATTCAGCCAGTCCATCCCTAGGATAACATTAAAATCAATCATATCTAAGTCCATGTGGTATGCCACGGTATCCCGACTATAAAAAATCACCACAAAATTTCTATACACTCTCCTAGCCATAACAAAATCACCCACCAGAGTGGAAATAGAGAAAAGTTTTGAAATTTCATTGGGCTCAAACCCAAAATTGACAGCCATATAAGGGGTCACATAGGATAAGGTAGACCCGGGATCAAGTAATACATAAGCATCACGAGAAAAGATTTCTAACATACCGGTGACTATATCTGGCGAGGCTTCCGCCTCCTGGAGGTTGGACAAAGCATACAGCCGGTTGTGACCACTCTCGGTAGCTGAGGTGGCACCCTTTTGAGGCGGTGGTGGTGTGGAAGAATTTTACTGTGAATTAGCTCCACCAACATTCCTCCCAGCGGAGGGATAATCTCTTTGAAAGTGACCTGATTGACCACATAAATAACACACCAGCATACCCAACTGACACCTTCCTGGGTATTGCTTTACGCAAGTCTCACACCACGGAAAAGGATATACTACTGAGCCACACTGCCCTGTGGCTGAGTATCCTGAGCTCTGGGTTCATAAATAGTCAGAAAGCTCTGAGATTGTCTATCAAATGGGGGTTTGAGCACTGGGACGCTAGCTGCAGATCGCGCATTACTCGAAAACTTCTTCTTTTTCTATCTATTCCACTAATTACCGCTCTATGTCTGACTGTGGTTCTAATCCGCTGTTTTGTCTCTCTTTGCCTGTCTTTACTTCTCCCTAGACTCAACGATTCTCTTCTTCTACTCCTCTACCTATTGTATATGCACTGACAGCCTAGAGAAGTCTATGTCCCTATTCAATATAGCCCCCTTACATTCAAGAACTAAGTCATCCGAAAGGCCGGATGCAAATTTTCTCATTCAGGCTATCATATTACCAGCCATCTTCAGAGCATAATGAGCCAGTTGGTTGAACTTCAGAGTGTACTCCTTGACACTCATTTTTACTGGTTTAATGTTCATAAACTCCTTGGTTTTGGCCTCTCTCAACTCAAGGGGAAAGAACCAATCAAGGAAGGCTTCCACAAACTCGCCCCATATCGTGGGCTTAGCACTCTCAGCTTTAGAATCCTCCCACTCATTATACCACTGGTTCGCAACTTCTTTAAGCTGGTAAACTAGCAATTCTACCCCTTCTACCTTGTCTACATACATCACCTTGAAGATCTTCTCCTACTCATCCACAAACTGATGTGGATCCTTCTCTACTTTGGTGCCCAAAAACTTGGGCAGGTTCATTCTCATGAACTGATCCACCCTAGTAGTCTTAGATGTGACCGATGTAGACCCAATATCTTCCAACCATTGAGTATGTGTGGCTACCAAATGAGCAAGCATATGAATGGACTGTCTGAATTCTGCATTTAGTACTTCTCTCTCGCGAGGCTGAGTGCGGTTAGTCCCTGTCCGGGGAGCTTTGGGTGCCCTAGGTGGGATAGTTTGAGTAAGTGGGACTCCCAGAGTAGCATCAATCTTTGGAGTCTGAGCTCTATTTCGGTTCCTCATCCCATGAGTGGGACGGACCTCATTTGTCTATGCATTCTGATCGATAGTACAATGGGGAGGCATGGTTGTTTTTTTAAAAATACAAGAGATCCCAGATTAGAGGACAAATTAGACTCCAAAGTATGAATTGGATTACATAGAGGGGAAACATTCCAAAACACTTGGTAGCTTTCTGCTTATAAGTATGGTGCACTACACACCCATAAATAAGACTCTACGTGATGCGATTTTGCAGACACCCTGTGACTATGAACCGTTCTCTGATACCAAGTTTTTCATGAACCGAACTAGGGCCTGGCCATGACGGACATCCCAAACCAGGAAGGCCCGGGTGTCCTACTCTATATGGTAATCATGCACAATATTTACATAATAAAATAAGATGCAAAACTATAATCTAATATGAAAACATGGTCATACTCTGAATTAAGTTTACCAATAAGGAATGAAATCCTAAAATCACTAACAACATCTGGAACAGTCTGCAAAATCTCTACTACATGATCTAAAGATAACTGTTTGAAAAGCTGGGACAGGGCTGCTAGTATACCAAAACCATAACTTATAATAAATGCCTGAAAATAACTAGGCCTTCTAAAATATAGAAGGCTCACTGACTAGACCTTGAACTTCTGTCTGAAGAAATCTACTGCTTATCAGGATCCTTAGATTGTGCCTCAGAACCTGGAAGGTAATAGGGGTGAATACAGATGTATTGGTACGCAGAGAAATCCAAAATAAAGCTTTTAATATAAATAAAATAGTTGAGAGCTAGTCATAAAACATCACATACGATATAAATTCCAAAACACATGGGCATTTTGATAATCATAAAAACCTTTCTGTCAATGCAATTTCTGATCTTCGTATTACTTCTGAGTTAGGTGGTATACCCATACAAGTCTAAAACCCCATGGTCTATATGTAGTACGCCATTGACTCGGAGGGGAAGCCCTCAATCCAAGTGTTCCGCAAGGATTGGAGTGTCTAAGTCTAACGCCACAGGGTACTAGGACAGCATAATATAATGTACCCGGATCGGCAAATCACTATTTTAGGCAAAGAGTTGTCTGAAACTCGTTTCTTATTTGGGGGACCACCTAACATCTCTTTGTGCCCAATTTTATCCATTTCTAATACATATCATTCTAAAAACTTAAGTCATGAAAATATGGTTTCTTAGCTTGTCTGAGTCTATTATGGCATTGTCTATTTTTGGTATCGTCATATCAAGACTTGCAAGTCATGTGTTCTGAGCCATAAAGCATTAAGCATGATCTTTCATTAAAACATAGTTCAGACCACCCAAACATGCAATTTAACAAAGAGAATTCATGTTTCAAAAACGTAAGTCAAAGCTATGCAAAAGTTTTCATCCTTTCAATAAACAAGTGGTGGTCATGTAATCTTTAACAAACCATGCAACTCTTTTCATTATATGACTATGTTCAACATTCATGAACATAAACAACCCTCTCTCTTTTGGAATCAAAATCATAATCCAAATATAACATTATTCAAGACATTTCATAACATGTTTTTCAAGATGAATTCAAATGATTTCATAGTATATTATAAGTAAATGAAAATCATCACAAGAGAGGAATTTTTTTCATGAATCATGCTCTCAATTCAATCATCAATCTTAAAACATATGCTTACATATATATAAAATTTCAAAACAATTTGAGGAAAGGCCTAAAGGACAAAACAATATCATCAACACTTCTAAAACATGAATATATTCATAAATCCAAAATCCTTTTCTTAAAAACATGATTTCTATGCCCATGAGATTTTAGAAAAATCCCGCATACCTCAATCTCGAAAAATAATAAATGATTCGTGAAGCCTACGGCGTGGGGATTCCAACTCTCTGATTATCTTCTAAAATTCACAGTTGAATCTTGAGTTATTTGGGATTCTTGTTTGAAATCCTAGAGAGTTTTCTTGATGGTTTTTGATGAAAATATCAACAATGAGGTCATTTGGGATTAAAATCTCATGTTTAAGCTGATAAGAGGGTGAAAAATACCTAATGTACCCTTAATGAGACAAAATAAAAATATAATTGGGGTCCCGATTTTATGGGCCACCGCGACGCACCACAATCGCGGTGGCTTACTAGAAATTGACGAATGGGATTCTTAGGGTCATCGCGACGCGGAGCCATCGCGTTGTCCTAATGGTTGGGACCTGGAGCTTCAGTACGATGTGCCACAATCGCGCTAGGCTACTAAAATTTGACAATTACTAAATAGACCCACTCCGTGATGCGTCAACCATCAAAATAATAGTGTTTTACGATTAGGATTTAAATTAGCCATAACTTCTTGCCCAGGTATCAAATTTGGGTGGATCTTATATCGAAGGAAAGCTCATTAAATTTCCCATATGATAAAAAAGTTGAAATTAGGAAAATTATATATGATTTAAACTTTAATCATTTTGGAAGCCAAAAAATGAGACTAAGTCTCTTTGACACTATTTTAGTCATTTAACTCTAAGAGCATATTACCACGAGCTAACGCATGGATGATTTTGTGGGGTGTTACATTTGGATACCCAAATTGTCGATTCCATGTAAAAATTTACATCTTGAAGTAGAAATAGAACTTTAATATACTCTTTTCAATATCTTTTAAAAGAGGTGAGGGAATATTTAAACTTGACAAAATGCAACTCCCTAGTATTAGGAGAAGATACAACAACTCCAATTTTCATGTTAGATGACTTATTTCCTCTTTCTCCTTGCACTGTGGAGTAATTCTTACTCATACGTTATTCCTCCTTGTTTGTTAGGAAGTTTGTATGTTGCGGTCCTTTTTTTGATGAATGTTTGGTCTTGTTCCCCTTCACTTTTTGTAGATACTATTAGTATACCATATTTCTAATATACTATGAAAATTCTACACTTTATGCCCCAATAAGCTATATTTATAACTATGAATATCAAAACATAATTATAAAATGAAACTTTCGACCAATTATTTTTACAGAGTTATGAATTTTATGAAATTTTAAGAAGAAGATAAAAATTTTAATAAAATTTCTTATTCATGCCCTAGAATTTTGGCTTCACTTTTATATAAAATGCTGCACATTTTTCATGTTATATCGAAGACAAAGTTATGCATCTGCCTCCATATATTTACTTTATCTTGTCATTATATATGAATAATGTCATGATGGAATAGCTTAATTACCATCTCGGTTCTCGAAAAAAAACAATTACAAAATGAAAGAGACATGATATAAGACGGACATAGTAATTATTTAATCACCAAGTCATAAATGTGAATACTTTTTACACTATCAACTCAATTAATTAGCTCATTATGAGAAATTATCATATTATTTTAGGGTTGTTATTTTTTATGTGATGTAACAAGTAATTTAATGTGATAAACCTTGAAGTTGACTGACCACTTTTCTACCGGTTAAATTTACTATTTTATCTTTCTGTTCTAGAAAGATTAACTACTATTATATCTTTAATCTTTGAAGATAAATATATATATATATATATATATATATATGGACCAAGTTCTTATAAAAATAATGTATTTTCTGATCTACATCTTGTGCAAGATGCTTGGTGGCATGGAACTATGTAAACTCTATGGACAACAATTCAAGAAATCTTTCTACTGAGAATATATTAAAATTAACAAGTCCTTTAAGGACAAAGCAATGGATATATTAACTGGTGCTTGGGTAATAAGTAAATAAATAAAAAGGAGCGTGGCAACTTGCTAGCTAGCCTCGTGCTCCAGTCTTTTCTATGGCTTGTATATAGTGGGTGCTTTTGTGCCCCGAAATACCTTTTATCATGATGCCATAGACGATGTTGATTCTCCGTCTTGCACAAGGTTCAACTTTCTGATAGCTTTACGCTTGTTTTTGAAATACATCTCAAACGCATCTTTTTCCTCTTTTTCATTCATCTTGATCTTTTTATTCTTTATATTTTCTAATCTCATGTTTAAAGTCTCTAATTGGTTTGCTAATATCTCTAATTTTTCCTTGTTATATTCATCATCAACATGTTCATCCCATGTCCTTTTCCTCTTATATCCACTACAAGTAGTATAATTGCACCCTTCACCTTTCTTTTTGTTAATAAGCATCCAATTTTGTGTAGCTCTAGCCATGACAGATTCCACCAGTGCAATTGAAACTCCTGGGGAGTTATACATTTGTGCATTGATACCACTAAAAGTTTTAGCATTGTTGCTGTTTGATGATTCTTCCATCTTTACATCACCTTGAGTTGATGGCTCAAGATATGCATGATAAGACTGTTGTCAAATGATTAGATGTAGGGTTAAATTAATGCAGGTAGGTTTAGAAGATTTTAAGAATCTTCTGAAATCCTAATGTACACTAAGTATTCCTTGTAATAAATCAAACACTTTTATTCTAAATGACAAATTATAATTTAAAAATAAAAGATGATAATTTTTTTTTTTTTAAATTTCAGTACTTCAGTTGATTTACTAAGCTTCAATTTTGTACTTTGTGATGTCCTCCCCTATTTTTATATCTCCTACCTAGGTGTTAAATTTTTGATTTTTTTTTTAAAAAAACATATTTTTGTAGGATAAGATAAAATGTCTTTGCTGGTGTGGATTAGTTTTATATGGCACATAGTTTATGAAAGTATGTGAGACTTTTATGGTCTCTTTACAAGAGATATTTCATTTTCTACACAGAAGATTTGAAAAGACTATTTCCTTCCATTCAGTTTGTATGTTGTTAAAAGATCTTAATTCTTCAGACTTTCTAAATCCTGCTATCTTAAACTGATTATTTATACAAACAATCCTTTAAATCTTGTTGATAAAAAAGTGATTTCGTACCATCACCATACGACAAGTATCGTGAGTTGTACCCTAGGAAGAATCCAAGAGAATTGACACTAGATAAGATATGATTATACCTTACCACTTGTACCCTATCCTTACAGATCTTAGAGAGCCACTCATACTCAGAGACAAGTCAAGTTAATAAGTTTTAGCTTAAATGAAGGACCAACCCATCACCAATCATATGACCCATACCCACTTAACCGTATCCACACTAAAAACTTACCAGTATTCTCTAGACTCCTAATCACTAGGATCCCTTGACCATACCCACTCTATATGAGTCAAGGTGTGAGTTGTATGATTGTTAGAGGGCTCAAGACTCAAGAAATTTTTCAAGTACCAGAACCCAGGGTGTTTCAATTCTCCCCCACTTGGATCATTCATCCTCAAATGATGGCACGGGGTAGTACTAGCATGATTAAACCCCCAAACATCTCTACCTTTACCTTTAAGATAGAAAACAGAATAACAAGATAAATCTTTCCTTTAACAAAGTTTGAAAACAAATATGTTATGAAGAACAATACCTTCCGCATGAACATCTAGAGTAGAAAACAGAAATGGGTACTTGGACTTCATGTCCTTTTCAGCTTTCCCTATAGCCTCTCCCACCTTGTGGTTCCTCCATAGAACCTTTACTGAAGCTACATCTTTAGTCTACAACCAATGAACACGACCCAAGGTCTCAACCGGGATCTTTTTATAAGATAGGTAATCCAAAATACCAATATCCTTGATAGACAATTTGCGGTGGATCACCAATACACTTTCTCAACATAGAGACATGGAATACCAGGTGAATGGAGCTCAAACTAGAAGGCAAATACTACTCATATAAAACCTTACCAAACTCCTCAAGACCACATAAAGACCTATATATCGGGACTAAGCTTCCATTCTTCCCAAACTGCATCACTTCCCTAATGGGAGACACTTTCAGTAACACCCTATCTCTAACCTCAAACTCTAAGTCCCTTTGCCTCACGTCTAGATAAGACTTTTGGCGACTTTCGGCAGCTTTAAGCCTATTCTGAATCACCTTCACCTTTTCCATAGCTTGGTGAACCAAATTTAGGCCAAACGTATCCACCTCACAAAGCTCAAATCACCCAACAAGAGACCTATACCTCCTACCATATACACTTCGAACAGAGCCATTCCAATACTAGAGTGGTAGCTATTTTTGTCAGAAAACTATATAAGAGGTAAGTGCTCAACCCAACTACCATCATAGTCAATCATACACATACAAAGCATGTCTTCTAATGTCTGTATAGGCCTTCATTCTTGCCCACCCTACTGTTGGTGAAAAAAAATACTAAGACTCACCTTATTCCCCAAACCTTTTTGAAATGATCACCAAAAGTGAGATGAAAACTGCATACCGTGATCCGAGATGGTAGAAATAGGTACCCCATACAACTTTACAATCTCCTGAAGGTACAACCTCGCATAATCCTTAGCCGAGAAGTTTGTCCTCACTGGAAAAAAGTGAGCCGACTTTGTCATCCTATCCACGATGACCTAAATTAAATCAAATTAATTTTGAGATCGAGGGAGACCGATAACAAAAATCATGTTTATCACTTCCCACTTTAATTCAAGAAGCTCAATTTCTTAATACAATCCTCTGGGCCTCATGTGCTCTACTTTCACTTTCTGACACACCATGAATTTACCACAAAATTAGCCATATCCCACTTCATGTTGTTCAGCCAATACATTTACTTAAGGTCATGATACATTTTTGTCAAATTGGGATGCACAACATAGTGTGACTCGTGCATATC
Source organism: Capsicum annuum (assembly GCF_002878395.1). Classification (NCBI taxonomy): domain Eukaryota; kingdom Viridiplantae; phylum Streptophyta; class Magnoliopsida; order Solanales; family Solanaceae; genus Capsicum; species Capsicum annuum. The sequence goes on from NC_061113.1 coordinate 174,844,488, forward strand.
AGCCAAATCCTTTCTCATAACCCATTAACACTGGGGACACATAACCTCCCTTCGTACCGCAAGGTACCATCACCACTAATCTCAAAGGCCATCACTTTCTGCCTACCAACATCACCCTTTATCATCATAAACATAAGATCTAACACTTGCTTCTTCTTGATTTCAGCACCAAGGGATGATCGTGCCACTTTCTGTACAAATATACCACTATCCTTGAAGTCCAAGCGACAAACTCCAAGATTAGCTGAACAGTGAATGTCCTTCACCAATTCCTGCTTTCCTTAATCCATATAAGAAAGACTTCCCATAGATAACCTGCTAAGGGCATCAGTAACAATGTTAGCTTTCCTGGATGGTAGGAAAACTCATGTTATAATTCTTGAGAAGCTCAAGCCACCTCCTTTACTTGAAGTTCATATCTTTCTAAGCAATCACATACTGCAGGCTCTTATGATCAGAAAAGATATCTACATACACACTATAAAGATAGTGATTCTAGATTTTTAATGCAAAATTCTAGATTTTTAATGCAAACACCATAGCTAATAGGTCCAAGTCATGAGTTGGATAATTCCTCTCATTCACCTTTAGCTATTTAGAGGCATAAGCTATCACCTTTTTATGTTGCATTATAGCACAACCAAGTCCTACATGGGACAATCACAGTAGACCACAAACCCATCAGCTTCTTTAGGTAAAGTCAAAACTGGAGCTGAAGTTAGCTTATCCTTTAGCTTTTCAAAACTCCCCTTACAAGCATCAGACCACGAGAACTTTACCATTTTCTGAGTCAACTTAGTCAACTGGGCAACTATAGTTGAAAAGATTTCTACAAACCTTCTGTAATAACCAGCTAAACCCAAGAAGCTTCGAATATCTATTAGAGTCATGGGTCTAGGCCACTTTTTAACCACTGCATCTTTCCGTGGATCTACCATGATCCCTTCACTAGAAATGATATGACCCAGAAAAGTGACAGTGTTCAACCAAAATTCACATTTTGATAATTTTGTATATAACTGCTGCTCTTTCAAGGCTTGCAACACAATGAGGTGGTGATTCACATGATACACCTCACTCTTAGAATACACCATAATATCATCTATGAAAACAATGAAAAATAAGTTTAGAAACTGATAGAAGACCCCATTCAACAAATCCATGGATGCCGCCGGGGCATTGGTCAACTCAAAAACATAACAAAGAACTCAAAGTGCCCATATTGGGTTTGGAAAGTTGTCTTAGGGATATACACCTCCCTAATCTTTAACTGATATACCCGGACCGAAGATCAATCTTGGAGAAAAACTTAGCACCCTGCAACTAATCTTTCTACGGAGTAGAAAGGGAAAAAAGGTCAAGAATACTTTTAGGACAAAATCAAAGTGTGCAGCCACATAAGAAGTCATATATGATAGGGTAGAACCTGGATAAATTAAATAATAAACATCATAGAAGAAAAGTTATATCATACCAGTGACAATATTTAGGGGATGCTTTAGATTCTTGATGAGTAGAAAGTGCACAGAGATGATTTCAAACAGTTCCCACCCTGAAAAAGCACCCTTAACTGTAAGAGATGATGAAGTGGCAATTGAGACCTTATTAGCTCCCATGCCAACCTTACCTGAAGGAAAATTTTACTATAAATGACCAAGCTAACCACAAGTAAAGAATAAATTCCTCTCTTTCTCATAATAACCAAGATGAAGTTGCCCACAAAAATGGCAAGATGGGTAAGGTGGGGCCAACTAATCTCCACTCATCTGAGACTGGGCACCCTATGCCTTAGGATCACTTCTAGACTTAAAATGCTAATCTCTGGAAGGCTTAGGATATGTAGCACTAGCTGACAAATAAGAATTTTCCCGATTCTTCTTCTTAGACCACTGCCTACCATCTTATGCGTTGTTTGGCTAATTTGCACCCTGCTCAGCATATCTAAATTTCTTGCTCTGCCTTTGCCCAATTTCTTCTTTCTTTCATTGCTCATCCTTCATCTATTGCATGTAAAATACTAACCTGGAGATGTCTATATCATTATTCATCATAGAAACCTTACATTCTAACACCAAATCACGGGACAAACCACAAGCAAACTTCTTTTCTTGGACCTCATACTAGACATAAGATCAAGAGTATAATAGGAAAATTGTTAGAACTTCAGTGTGTACTCTTTAATGCTTATCCTACCCTATTTAGATTCATAAACTCCTCATTTTTATCTTACCTTAACCCCTGGGGAATGAAACAATCAAGAAAAGCACCCGAGAAATCTTCCCATATAGTGGCTCAGCACTATCACCTCTAAACTCCTACCACTCCTCATACCACTAATAAGATACCTCTTTTAACTGGTACGATGCAAACTCCATACCCTTCGAATCACTAACATGCATAACTCTAAAGATGTTCTCCATTTCATCAATAAACCTGTAAGGATCCTCCTCAACCTTTGAGTCTATAAAGATTAGGTAATTCAACCTCATAAATTTGCCAACCCAAGTAACCTCAGATGAACTAGAAATAGGACCCACATAATCAGTTTAATGAGACTGTGATGCCATAAGTTGAGCAAGCATATAGATGGACTGATAGAACTCTACATTTGAAACATACCCTGAGGGGATAGGGTAGAACTAACTAGGGAGCCCAAGGACTACTGGTAAGGACAAAATGAACCTTAGATCGAGCAGTGTAGTCAGGAGTATTATACCTAGTCTGTATTTCATGAGAAAGGCAAATTTCCTCCGCATTTACCCCAACTAGGTCTGACATTCCAGTTGAGTTTCTATAATCATTAGATCTTTGGGTAGGCATGATCTAAAATGCAGGCAAATCAGGAGTTAGATAAAACTCAAAGCAACTAGACTCTCTAGTACGGAATTGAAATTTTATAAAGGGAAACATTCCTAAATGCCTTGTAACCTCACCCTTATAAGCGTGGCACCCTACACACCTATAAAAGGGACTTTACTAGACATAACTTTGTAGATAGCTAGTGACCCTAAACCATAATCTGATACCAAGCTTGTCATAACCTAAACTAGGGACTGACCGTAAAGGGCATCTCAAGCCCACCATGGATAGGAGATAACCCCCTTAGCCTTACCTCAAGAACATGATATAAGTAAATAGTGGAAGCCAACCAAGATAATGAAAGATGTATATAAATGTAAAGAAATATAAAGAGTCAAAACCAAACATCACTAACATCCTAATATGGTCCACAAAAGCCTCTAAACCAAGAATATCAATAAAGATAGGACATGTCCCTGACAATGATAAAAGAAATCCATAAGTACTACTAAAAAAGAGAAAACTAAGAGAATAACTGGGCCTTTCAAAGGATGAAGGCTCACCACTTCACAACTGATCCACAGAAGTACCAAACTACTTAACGCTATATAGGGTCACAAAAAAAGCCCTCGAAACCTATATCATAAAATGATATAGTATCTGGGAAAGGTCAGTATAACGAGTACTTACATGCAACCCAAGAGAAGGGATAAAATAAATGTAATTTACAAAAATTCTAGTCATAAAGAACATGCACAATAATTATACATATATTTAGGATGCTGGATAGGGACAAGGGAAATGAAAAAAATTGTTTAAAGAATTAGTTCTAAGATATGTAGCTCATACTGACCTTCCAAGCACCCATGGGCTATATGGGTTTGTCTTACCCTACCGAAAGGACTCCAATCCATGTTAGCCGCATATACCGAGGAATGGCTAAAAACACCAAGGCAATAGCCATCCAAAATATAATATGTGCATCAGAAAAATGGTCATATAGACTTTCCCAATGTTGACAAATGAGGTTTTTATTATTTCCCCCCTAGGACTATACCTTCTCGGTGAGCTACACAATTTTCTTTAAGCCCAAATTAAAATAATTTACACATAAATCAACCATTAACCAGGGAGCCTTTTATTAGGGCATTTTCCCACTTGGTATCGTCATATCAATATGCTCTCAAGCTATTCTAGTTATTCCAAACTAAAATCATTTAACCATTAGACTCCAAATTATGATTTAAAATCCAAAACCATAGCTACCAAGGGCATTTCAAAACCCTTTTTATCTATTTGTCCTTTAATATAATGCAATATTTTGAAATATAGATGAATCATATAGAATCCTTGTTCAAAACTAAAGTTAAAAATATTGGTTGAGGTTAATGTTATTATCATGCCAAAATTCATCCATAATGTGAAAATCCCTATTCACCAAATTTACCATTTTTAAATATGCACTAATTCAGTTCCAAAATCTACTAATTAAAGCATGAATAATTCATTAAAAATAAGGAAAAATAATGCATGTATTAACAATATTAAACTCTCAAACTGAGGTAATTCAATGTAATACCCTCGGTTTTAGACTTCGAAAAATTCTAAGTTTTGAGCTTTCTATCAAAATTATGACTTAGGTAATGAGTCGTAAGGTGCTAATTGTTACCTGCCAGTAAAGTTGTCCATGACTTTTTCTGAGATCAAGTTGGACCTCGCAAGTTGTAATGTTTGGTCATAAGTCATAGGGTTGGACTCATGACCCTAGAAGTAATATAGCCCTGAGTCACTACCCAAACTATGAGTCTAGACAATGACTCATACCCAGTCGTAATGTGAAATGTAATGAATGGCGATAATTTTTCTTGTGTTTTAATTAGGGGTGCATTGGTCATTTTATTTTATCCCTAATTATAACCCATGACATAAAACATCCTAAGGAACCTCATAACTTCTTATTAGTCAGTCAAATATATTTTTCTCTTCTCTCAAATCCCCAAGTTAAGAACAATTAAGGTTTTTTAAGGATTGATCATCAAGGGCCCAAGTGTGGTTTTTGCTAAAACATTCATGGTGTATCGGGTATGTCTCTCTTCCCTAAACTTGTATTTTATTATGGCATGCAATGTTTGATATTCCTATGGTTTCAATGTGTAGTTTTGAAATTTGGGTTGAGGGTTTTGGATGATTATTTTCTTAAATGGTATTCACATGGTTTTTCTGCATTTTTTTATGCTTTGTTGATGGATTTTTAAAACCCATTGGGGTTCATGGGCATAGTAGATGGGATAGGGGTCGTGGATTCCCCCAATTTGAAGAAATTAATTTGACAAATTATGAGGGGTCATGAATTCCCTTAATAAATGGATTTTAGTATTGGAATTGGTTAATAACCTCAACCCACTTGCATAATTAGTTTTAAAATATAAATAATCATATGGCTTTGCCTACTTCTCCTAAACTATTCCATTTCATGAAAGGTTAATGGAATATAAATGGCTTTGAAAGGCTGAGTGGCCATGATTTGATTTTAAACTAAAGCTTAGGGTTCGTGGATTCCCCCAAGTTGATGGGTAAATGGAATGAATTGGCTTGCAAGTTCAATTAGTATGAAAATACCATTTGGTAATTTCCATAATGGATGACTCCTTGGTTTAATGGATGGGTTAGGTGTAAATATTTTAATTAGGCTTAAAGGGTGTTATGTAGCTCATCATAGAAGGTAGAGGTCCTGGGGTGACCGATACTAGAAATCACATTTACCGGTGTGGGGGTATTTATGACCATGTGCATATTTTACACTATTTATATATATTAATTTTAGGATAGATGGGGTACGGTGGACTCCTTGTCCCTTCTTTATATTTTTCTGATTTGTGTGGCTACATACACTAGGTCCCTTTCACTAAGGAAAGCTGAACCCATATATCCCATGGGTGCCTCTAGTATGGTTTGAGCTATACCATCCAGGTTAATGATTTTAAACTTCATTCTAAACTTAGTACTCCATCCCAATACCATTGTATATGTATGTATGCATGTACATGAACATGTATATTGAGTATGAACTTGATTTTGAAATGGTGGTATTTTATACCTATCTTGAGTTATATGCTAGTGCTCACCTTTCTAACCATCCTAGGACGCTACATTATTTCATAATGTATGGTCCAAAGACACTTCTTTTCCCCTGTACATTATTAGGTGATCCAGTTCATCGGTTGGTCTGCGGTGAAGTGGTGAGCTTTCATATTTTGAAAAGCTTGGTCATTTCATCAGTTTATTTCCATATTTTAGAATTAAAAATTTCATATTAGCATTATCATTTTCATTGTCATAGACGGAGGTATGTCCAAATGTAGTCTGATATTTAGATTGGTTTAAAGGCTTTTGTAGACATATGTTTGGGTTGGATGATGTTGTTGATTTTTAAGATTAGAGTTACATTAACTATTTTTCTTTATTCTCTGGATGGATTCCTCTTTTTATTATTTTTAATTATCTTTGAGTTGGAAAGGTTGTGGGGGTGGTCTCCGATCCTTGATGGAATTAAGATACCTATCACGACTAGGCCTGAGGTTGGGTCATGACAAGATTGATATCAAAGACTAGATTTAGGGTCATTAGTTTTCAACAAATCCATGCCAAGTAGAGTATCTTTTATGGGTGTGTAGCACACCATACTTATAAGAGAGAAGCTACTAGACATTTAGGAATATTTCCATTTTCTTATGTTCTACTTCAAATTATAGAGTCTGGTGTCTTGAAATTCCTTTAGTCTCTGCTTTACTCATATTTTAGATCATGCCTCTCCAAAGATCATTTGATGCTCGAAGAAACTTTACCAGACCTTTTGTCCTATCTGTAGATAATATGGATGGAAGTTGACTTACTTATGAAGTGCAGACCCTATTTAGGGTCCCTGCTCCTTATTATGCTGCTCTACCTGGGTTCCACTGATACCCACTGGTCTTTCTCTAGATGGTAACACTCATGCTTAGTCACCTCAGGTAGATATTTCTAATGTGGAGTTTCATCGGTCTATTCACTTGCTTACTTAGTTGGTGACATCTCAGTTTCATCAATTTAGTCCTATTAGTTCTGATATGGTTTCATTTAAGGTTACTAAGGTTGATCAGTTCACAATATTAAATCCCTAATCCTTCACTGGCTCTAAGGTTGAAGAGGAACCTCAAGGATTTATTAATGAGATGTATAAGATTTTTAGGGTGATGCATGTTTTCAATCTTGAGGGTATTGATTTTTTCTTATATTAGTTGAAAGATATATCATATTAGTGGTATAAGGAGTGGGAGCAGTTAAGGGATAATGATGCTAAGCAAGCTATATGGGATAAGTTATCTAGGGCCTTCCTTGATTATTTTGTCCCTCAGGAGTTGAGGAAAACTAAGGCAAAGGCATTTATAAATCTGAAGTAGGGTAGCATAAGTATGAAGGAACATGCCTTGAGGTTCCATGAATTATCTCGTTATGCTCTGTAGTTATAGTATGAGGGATAGAATGAGAAAGTTTTCTCTGGGGTTATCTTATGATTGGTGTTGGAGTATAAGGCTGTGATACTGAATGGTGATATGGATATCTCCAGACTTGTGATCTACATGCAACAGGTTAAAGACAAAAAAAAGAAACAGGTGGAGATGGGAGAGAGAAAGAACAAAAATTTCAGGCATTAAAAACAAAGTGCTAATTAGCAGGGCACTAAGAAAGATGGTAGGCAGTGGAACAAGGAGAAAACTAGGGGAATTCTAGTTCATATTCATCGGCTTGTTCTCCTTATCCTATGTCATATAGTATTCAGGCCAAAAGTGGTTTTAAGGAATAAAGTGCCCATTCTCAGGATAGTAGAGCCCAATCAACCTTACCTTATCCTCCTTATTGGTTCGGTGGTCATTTCCATCATGGTTTTTATGATGAGGGAATAAATTGATGCTTTAATTGTAGTCAGCCTGGGCATATGCAAAGGAACTATCCTGTGGGTGAAGTATTCACTAGGCTAATAAGGCTCAGGTTTCCACTTCTTTAGCTCCTGCACTAAAGAGTTCTACCTCTGTTTCCAAGACTGGTAACAACCGTCTCTATGCTCTAGCTACCTGTCAAGATTCAAGGGCATCTCCTGATATTGTTACTGGTATATTGAAGCTCTTCTTTCATGATGTATACTTCTTGCTTAATCTAGAATATACTCTTTCTTATGTGACCCCTTATGTGTCAATTCATTTTTGTTTTGGTCCTGATTGTATTTCTGATCCTTTTTTATGTCTACCTTGGCGGGTGGTTTTATTGTGGCTAGAAAGGTCTATAGGGGTTGCATGGTGTCTATATTTCATAGGGAGACCTTAGTGGATTTGATAGAATCAGATATGGTGGATTTTGATGTTATCCTAGGGATGGATTAGCTCCATTTATACTATGCCTTTCTAGATTATTAGAACCATAAGGTCATCTTCTAATTCCCTAATGAATTGGTAATTGAATGGGAAGGGAGTTCCTTATCGCCTAAAAGAGGGTTTATTTCCTATCTTACAGCCAGGAAGTTAATTTTCAAGGGGTGTCTTTATCATTTAGTTCAATTTAAAGATTCTAGTTCTAAGGTTCCTTCTTTGCTATCTGTCCTTGTTGTTTATGAGTTTCTTAAGGTATTTCTCGATGAACTTCCTGGTATTCCTCCCAGTAGGGAAATAGACTTTGGGATTGATCTTTTACTGGACACATATTCTATCTTTATTCCTACGTATAGAATGGCTTTGGCTATGTTAAAAGAGCAATTAAAGGATTGTT